>NC_059379.1:3370000-3685000 GCF_019703515.2 Myxocyprinus asiaticus | reverse complement strand
TGTGAAGCGCACAGCACCTGCAGACTACATATATATATTCTATAATTAAATCGCAACATTTTATTTTTTAAACCATTTGAATAATCACATTAGGCTGTAAAACCAACGTCCAGAAGTGTGAAACTACTGGCAAAAATACAGAACGGAAAAGCCATTGCATCAAAATAAAAGTTTGATTCAAAATAAAAGCTTGACAAGAGTATTGAAGAAATTGCGACAGAAATATGTAACTACTGTATAGTACACTGTACTATTTAAAAAAAGAGGAAATGTGAAAGGGAAAGTAGAACAGAAAGGGAAAAGGAAAAAGGAAAAAGGAAATGGGAAGAGAAAGGGAAAGAGGGAAAGGAGCAAGGAAATGGGAGGGGGAAAGAGGAATGAAAAAAGGAATAGAAAAGGAAAGGGGAAAGGAAAAAGAAAAGGGGAAAGGAAAAAGGAAATGGAAGGTTAATGCAAATGGGAAAGAAAAAGTGGAAGGGAAAAGGGGAACAGAAAAGGAAAATGGAAAAGAAAAAGGGGAAAGGGAAAAGAAAAAAGGAAAGGTAAAGACGGGGCAGGACAGGACAGGACAGGACAGGACAGGCAAGGCAAGGCAAGGCAAGGCAAGGGTTTTATATCTGGCAGTGCTGTGCTGGATGCCCATAGAACCACAGGAGACAGAAAAGACACAGGAGGGGTTCAATTCTTCTCAAGTCCATGAAACTCTCAAAGACAAAGAACCAGAAGAAATAAAAAAAAAAAAATAAGGGACGAAAAGAAAAGAGAAGAAAAGAATGAGAATGAGGGTTTGCTAAGCTGGAAAATATTTAGTGCAAGGCCACTTCATTTGGGACAAGTGTTTATCCGGCAAATCTGAAGCCAACTAGCTACTAAATACAGCAAAGTACGCCTCCTGTGTGTAGCGAGAGAGAGAGAGAGAGAGAGAGAGAGAGAGAGAGAGAGAGCAAGAGCGAGAGCGAGAGATCACCTGCTCCTACATTAATGCTGCGATTGCAGTTTAAATTCTATGCACCAGTGTGTCCTGCATCACTATTCAGCAGATGTGCTACACTGCTACTGAATCTTCAGCGCCACTGCATAAAACACTGGGTATAAAGTACAAATATACCCTGTTTTTTGTACCCACTGGGTACAAAGCAATAAATAGAATGCATGTCTTTCTATAGCATTGTGTTTATTGGCTGCACAGAAAAACATATATTCAGTGCAACCAGTGCAATCTGATTTATGAACAAATGACTTTTCTGAGATGGTTCTTTTAACAAACCAGACAGTGCTGATCAGTTTGAATCTATATACACTAACAAATTATATGCTGAATCTATCAGAACGGATACTGAACTAATCTGCATCTGGCTCACTTAAGGGCCAGGTATGTATATGACATACTATTTGTGTAGTAAAAGAAACACTTTGACAGAAGTTTTGTTTAAATACATTGTACTTCAATAATAATAATAATAATAATAAAAACATTAAATTTAAAAAATCATGATGTAAAAAAAAAAAAATTGTAATTACAAATACTTTTTTTAAATATTAATTTGATTAAAAATAATTACATGCATTAAGTGAAAATGTTTAAATAAAACATTAAAACATTTTTCTTTATTGTTTTGTAAAATAAGCAATTTAATGCTCATGTATACACACTGACATTCAATAAATCTCTCTCTGTGGCACATCCATTTATACAGTAACATTTAAAGAGAAACACAACACGAACACAAATTACTAAGGGAATTTACAAGAATCCTGCTATGATAAAATGTCTCATGAAAATGTCACGTCTTTGAAAATTGCTTCAGTGAGGAAAGGCCATCGTCAGCTAAACATCTCGTAATTGAGACGCAGCAGGATTCATGCTTTCATAAGTCACGCTGACCTACTGCGAGCGTATGCATCCGAGACTGCAGTAAATTTATCCATCATAAGGCCCATGTAACTCCATTATATTGCCACTCAGGAATGAACACAATATCCCGAACCAACAAACAAGATCAGCAATGACCAGCATGTCTCTACTGCAACAAGATCACTTTGCAGTGATTGTGTGTAGAATCTTATGTGTGCGTGAGACTGTTACGAGATACTTGTGCGGTAAAGCTTGTTGTTTCTATAGTGACAATATGAGCAAAAATCCATCAGGATGACAGAAATTGAAGATGATCAGATCTAGCTCCTGAGTGTTGATCATTTTCAGTTCAGCATAGTGCAGATCAAATCAAATGTTGCTTTCATACACTCCTGCTTAAAAATATGCATGAGGAGCTGCTACTTTCTGCAATTTAGACAGAAGACCTCCAATCTTCAGAGCTAATTTTTTCTTTTTAAACTCTCTCAGAATCACTTTGAGACAGAGAAACGGAGCATTATGTCAACTCACCTGAGCTCCTTTGGATCGAAGACCAGTTTGAGATCATTGACAATAGTGGGGACGTACTTCAGTGCCACACCCTGGAAATCAGGCAAATGGTGATATATTAGCACAATCAACGATCTTAAAATCCATAAAAGACACTGATTAAATTGAAAAACTCAATAAGAATAGCAATGAGGAATAAGTGTGGTTACTCAGCAGAAAAAATGAATTCATTTTAAGGAATTTGGTTAATTTTGGATGAATTGTGCTTTCCACTCACTGTAAGGATGAACAATGAGAAAGCAGAGTGACTTTACACTGTTTAAGGAGCAAAATATAAGTGCCAAGCCCCTCATTTACTGCTTAGCCAAGACACTGAATGCTTTGTTTCATAAATCCATTGGCACTTAAACCAAATCTAGCTGTGATGAATGGCTTCACTTTGGCTTGAGAATAGACCTGTCAATGGCAGATGAACCCCATGCAGAGCAAACAAGTTACAACAATAAAATTCTCCAATACTCACCCCACCGCTCCAATCAATAACTAGAGAACCGGTGATCAATCCACCAAGAACACTTGTCTTTCCTTCTCTCTCTGCTTTTCCATTTACTGCATGTCAGACTCTAATGTCATCCTTCCATACCCTATCAACCCATCTGTCATAGCCCCTTCATTAAGAGCTCTCCTTTTCACATACATGTTCATTCTCTATCTGAGAAAGTCAAACACAACCAGAGTTTTTGACTATCAGCATCAAGATTGGTCCACATTGCAGCTCATTCTGGCCAAGAATTGCACACTTAAGGCCAAAGTATACTTCAGTTTTCACTCAGCCTTTCAAAGTATACTCTTCTGATTGTGAGCCCAAATGGACGCATACTGTGCACAAGACATTAACCAAAGTACATTTTAGCCTTTCCAAATCACTGCAATCAGATACTCAGGGAACTGCTGTCTGATGCAAATGGCGAATCTAAGTGCGATGTCAGCACAGACACCTGTCAATCACAGATGTCACACCTGTCCATTTAACCTACATCAAACACATTGGCACAAAGGCAAGCCAAATACAGATCCTTTTTGGGATTCCAGTGTTTAATGTGTCTGGCAGATATCAAGACATGCCCACAATATTTACTGTGTCTTAGCTTCCACAAAAGCTGCTTTTCACATATGGATCATCATTAATACACAAACAAACTGTGCTTGGCGTCTGCCGAGCATATGGGCAAGCTGCTATTAGCCAGCAAGCTGTGAGGCTTTGTGGCTTGTGGCCTGCTGCTGTCCTTGCTGTTTATGTTTTTTTTCTTTTTGTCTGCTGTGACTGATGTTATGCTTTTGGCTGAAGTCAAGGGTAAGAGGAAATGAGGTCATCAGTGACATGTGGTTTATTTTCCACGTAACCATAATTTTGCCAAGTACGACATATTCATGGATCAGCCTTTTTTTTTTGGTTCTGGAACAACATTCCTGTCAAGCAAACATAATCCTAACACTAACAATAACCATTAACAACTAGGGATTGGTCAGCATGGTCAAATAGTCGACTAGTCCTCCAACAACCAACTAGTCAACTGACTTCTGTAATCATGACTTGCCCTGTTTTTGAGCCTTTAGCTATGTCACTCAAGACCTCTGCATTGTGTTCCATTCGGTTTTTGAATGCAAGTAGCGGTGGTGGCGTAGTGGACTAAAGCACTGAACTGGTAAGCAGAAGGTTGTTGGTTCAATCCCCACAGCCACCACCATTGTGTCCTAGAGCAAGGCACTTAACTCCAGGTTGCTCCAGGGGGATTGGCACTGTAAGTTGCTTTGGATAAAAGCATCTGCCAAATGCATAAATGTAATGTAATGTAAAAGTAAGTAATGTTTTAAGTGAAGGGCCCCTAGGAAACTTTCTGATCAGGGTCAGGTAAACCGAAAACCAGCATAATTATTCAGGGCTTTCTTAAGACAGATAATTCAGCTAGTCATTCAGGTAACCCACCGACTAGTCTTTTTCTTTTTTTGCACATCCCTATAACGATCCCAAACATAAAAAATTGATCATGCCCTAACCCCAACCCAAAGCCAACCCTAAATCCTAACCCTAAACTCTGATTGGTTGAGAATGTCGTACCAGGACCAACAAAGATATTAAGGCAGGAATACATCCTACATGGAGAAATCACAGAAAGCAACACCACCTCACCTGATCGAAGAAAGTTATCATGACTTTTGCCAAGTTGGATGCATTCATGGATTAGAACCCTTGTTGTTCCTGGAACAACATTCCTATCAAGCATTCACAGTTTAGAGTTAGGTCTAGGGTCAAACATTTGGCAGGGTTGGGTCTTGGGAACAAAGTTCTTACCAACCAATCATTTCCCTCTGGTTTTTAGGTGTGGTTTAATGTTTGGGGTCAGGGTCAGGATTAGAGATTACAATATCTTTGTAAAATTAATATCCAATATTACTATCAACCAAGCAGATTTTTGAGTTAAGTTTAGGACTGGGGCAAAATTCTTCATTCATTTAATTGGTTTTAAGCAGTAGTTAATAGTTTAGGTTAAACATGTCATGCTTGGCCAAAATAACAGTAACCAAAGGGCGACTTATTTAAGGAGAGAAACAATTCTCTGAACTACTTTCTAAAACAGGTACGGTGTTATTCATTTGATAATATCGGTTTTTATTCTTGTCACACTTGAAAATATGGCAGTCCAGAGAATTTACAGATTTGATTTTTAAAGTAGCTCTTTTTTTTTCTTTTTTCTTCAAATTCTGATGTACTCTGAAATCATTTAAAAGCAAGAAAGTGGTTGACAAGGTCCAAAAAATGTATTTGTTTTGATTGAATATTGATGGATCAACATAATGTGTGTGAAAAGAAATAGTACCGGAAGGTTATTTCGATTAAACTTAAGTTTTAGTTGGGGTGACAGAAGCCATTTGATATTAGGTCTTGTTTTCAGAGAAATCTAACAAAATTGAGATGTTTATGTTTTAAACAAGAAAATAAATTATTTGCCAAAGGGGTAAAAGTAAGTTTTAATAATGAATCATCTTAATAAGTTTGTTTTATGCAAAAACCTCACTAAATATAGTTACATTTCTCTGAACACAAGACTTAATATTAAATCTAATTTTGCTTTTCAAGTAAATACATCTTGTTTTAAAGAATGTATTGCGAGATTATCATTTACATTTATGCATTTGGCAGACGCTTCTATCCAAAGCGACTTACAGTGCCCTTAACACAGGGACAATCCCCTGAAGCAATCTGAAGAGAAGCGCCTTGCTCAAGAACACAATGGTGGTGGCTGAGGGGATTGAACCAGCAACCTTCTGCTTACCAGTTCTGTGCTTTAGCTCACTATGCCACCACTCCTTTTATCATGCTAAACTTATTTATCACCCTTTGCAAGGCTGTCATGTTTTGCTTTGCAAGGCTATCATGCTTGTCCTTGATTAAAAAAAAAAAAAAATTGTAAAAGCATTTATCATTCATCTGGGAGAATTCTAAATGTTGTGCACCAGAGTTTGTCGTTCCCTTGGAAATGCGAGAAAAAATCCTGACAGGATAAAAGGATTTGTTGCAAAGATCGTGTTTAATGAACGTGTGAAAGATGCATTATAAATGTCTCAAATTGTTATTGTCTAGTCAGATGGTAAGTCTTGACAGCCTGCTTGTTTTGGCAAAATGATGCAAACTGAGGGTGAAACTGAATATTTGCTTGTAGTTCATAGGGTGTTCTGGGTGGCTGCTAAAAATCACTAACCCCAAGTATAAACAATAGTTACAGTGATGCTCTGACAATAAAGTACAGTTTCAGGAGAGAATTGTTCAGCTCATGAATTCTCTCAGCCACGGCCAGATCTAAGGTTGGGCTGTCAAGAAAATGTTCTGGTCATATTTTTATATTATATATATTTTTTAAATTATATTTTGCATAAAGAAAATGCAGCCTACATTTAGGACTATAAAGATATTTTGGACTGAGATCTTATTTTCAGGACACTTAAGCATATTTTATCCCCCAATTCTTATTTCTGTAATGCATACGGATTATTTATTTTTAAAGGATTATATTCCCTTCCCGGGCATAATACACAGGAGTGGATTTACTGTATGGAGAATGAAGAATTTCCGTGCAAGTGATGAACCAGGCATGCGAGAAATATGGGCAAGCTGTCGTATTTATTTGCATCGCTTGAAAACGCTCAATAACTTTCATCGGCAACTGTGTCAATAGAAGAACTGCCCAAGAGAGACCAAGCGTGTGCACGATAGAGACTGAATGACCTAGATGTTCAGCAAACTGCAGCCAGGTATACTAGTACAGACTGAATGGCAGCCAAAGAAAATAATAGTTTTGATATTTTAAACTGCAGCAAATTAAACTTGACATTCAGTATGTTTTACATCTGTTTGTATATTGTCTAATAATGCATTGGCAATGTACACTTAAACTGATTTCCAAATTGTAATTACAACATGCCCACTGATTTTATGGCATGTATCCATATACTTGTATCCATGATAAAAATAAAAAAAAATAATAAAAAATAATATATATATATATACATATATATATATATATATATATATATATATATATTACATATTTATATAATTAAAATAAGTTATGACCAACCAATTTCTTGCAAGTTCTATGAGCCAAAGTATGATTTTTTTAATGCTTGTTATGTAACGTGCCATGACTTTATCACGATTAATCACGATTAATCACAGAAAATTGAGTGATTAACAAGTTATTTTTCAAACGATTCACAGAAACTAATATATATATATATACACACACATACACAATTTATTTTTTATTTTATTTTTTTCAAATCAGTGAAAAAGACGCAGTAGCAAAGTACTACTTTGATGCCAAAATACTGTACAATGTAAATAATATATACTTTTTTTTCTCACATTGCGGTATTGAAAATTGGGAAGTAAAAAAGTGCACAACTCATGAAAATAATGTCACAATGTAAAACAAATTAATAATAATAATTACATTTCTCTATGCAAAATAATACTATTTCTTGTGTTTCTTTTGATTTTGGAGTAAAATAGGTCCAGGAAATTTTCTTGGCAAATTCCGTGCACATCACCTCAGAATGTCTCCGGCCTACAAATCTGAATTATCTTTTGCTTCGAATTATATGTTTAATGTCCTAACACACACAACCATGTTGGATACACAGAATATTCAATCTGGTTCTCAAGAGTTAGGTCCAATTTTGCCTGAAAACCGTCAGTGGTTGCTTGACATGTCAGTCAGATGGTGTCTTCCTGTCTAATCAGGCGGTTCTTGGACAGAATAAGCTGCAATGTGGTCCAGACTTTATGATGACAGTCAGAAGTCTGACTACACAGGACAATCTCTCTCTAATATCAAGGAATACAAAAGAGTTTGAAAACAAGTGCGTGAGTATGTACTGAATGCACTTCTGGCATGCCATTATGTTGAAAGTGTCTCTCACTTTGCTGATGTATCAAGGCAGGAAGAGTTGAAAGTGTGTTCCATTCCTTGTCATACCTTAAGTACGTCTTAGCATGATACATTTTTTATTTGCTGACAAAACCGCTAAGATCTCAGCCACCTGCACTGCTTCAGGCTGACTCACAACCCATCTGGAGGGCCTGATCTTTTGTGTCAGCCACTAAGTGTGTGTGTGTGTGTTAGAGACAAGGTGTGTTAACATAAAAAGGAAGTGACAAGAAAGGTCAAGGACATAAACAATGGCAGCCAAATGGAGAGGAGGAGCAAAGAAACAGATGAAGGAAGAAAAGGAGCGATAGAGTACCTTGAGGAGAAGCTAAACAGAAGGAACCCAGAGCCACAGAGGAGAGAGGAGGCGAGATGAGGAGAGAGAGACACACACATATAGAGAGAGAGATGAGAACATTTCAAGAAATAAAAAGAATGCAGGACAGAAAGGCAAAAACATTAATATTTTTGTTCTCCGTTAGGATCAAACCATGATTCTCATAGGATGCGCTCAGAAATAGAGGGCATTCAAGCAAAGGAAGCTCATATTTTTATACAAACACACAAAAGAGAGGCAGAAATTGCAATTCTGTCAACATTTACTGATTCTAATGCCACTTCAAACCTATACGGACTTACTGGAAAACAAAAGGAGATGTTTTAAAGAATGTGCATGCTAATCATTTCAATACAATGAAATTAAACGTCAGCCAATGCTAATGTTGAGCCTCAAATATGCAGCTTGATCACATGAAAGTTAAGTGACTGTGGTGACATTTTTGCAAATGTATAATATGTGGTTCTTTGCACATATCGCAAAAGTTCTGAGGTGAAATGTCCACTGCATGGCACCAAAAGTGATTTATATTGCCTCCCAAACAAATAAGGTTAAGGTTAAAGGGATAGTGACTTTCTTTCTTCAGCAGAACACAAACTGAATTTTTTAAAAGTACATCTCAGCTCTGTAGGTCCATTCAGTGCAAGTGAATTGTGATCAGACAAAGAAAATCACATAAAAGACTTAGCCAGCAGCCATATCACCCTGCAGCTCTGGCCTGGTTGTCTACTAATGCTAAGCAGGGTTGAGCCTGGCCAGTACCTGGATGGGAGACCTCCTGGGGAAAACGAAGGTTGCTTCTGGAAGAGGTATTATGGAGGCCAGCAGGGGGTGACCACCCACACAGACTGTGGGTCCTAATGCCCCAGTAGAGTGACGGGGACACTATACTGTAAAAAAGCACCATCTTTCAGATGAGACATTAAACTGAGCTCCTGACTCTCTGTGGTCATTAAAAATCCCAGGGCACTTCTTGTAAAGAGTAGGTATAACCATGGTGTCCTGGTCAAATGCCCTCATCTATTATGGCCCCCTAATAATCTCCACCCCTGAATTGGCTACATCACTCTACTGTCCACCAATAGCTAGTGAGTGGTGGGCATACTGGCGCACTATGGGTGCGGTCACATCATCCATGTGGATGCTGCACACTGGTTTCCCCCTATACTATGTAATGTGCTTTGAGTGCCTAGAAAAGCGCTATATAAATGTAAGGAATTATTACTATAATTATCATAAAAATAATTCATACAGCTCCAGTGGATAAATCCATATTTTCAGAAGTGATATAATAGATATGGGTGAGAAACCGATCAAAATGTAAGTCTTTTTTTTACTCTTAATCTCCTCTTTCACTTTTACATCTGAAAGTCGTCTTGCCTGATTAGTTTCACTTTCTCATCTGAAAGTGAAAGTTAAAGTGGAGATTTAGAGTAAAAAAAGGACTTAAATATGGTTCTGTTTCTCACCCACACCTATTATATTGTTTCTGAAGATATAGATTTAACTATTGCAGTCATATGGATAACTTTTATGTTTCCTTTATATGCACTTTGAAGCTACAAAGGTCTGGTCACCATTCACTTGCATTGTATGGTCCTACGGAGCTGAAATATTCTTCTAAAAATCTTTGTGTTCTGCTGAAGAAAGAAAGTCATACACATCTGGGATGGCATTAGGGTGAGTAAATGATGAGAGAATTATAATTTTGGGGTGAACTGTCCCTTTAATGCTCTATTGAGGTAAAACAAAAAAACTACTTCCCTGTCTTAAACCTAAACCTAACCGATATTGTCAGGAATATTGTCAGGAAATGTGAGATAAAAATGCAATTGCAGAAGCAACTCGTACCACGGTGCTTTGCATCGCTCTATCAGTTGAGCTGCCACGCAATTTACTTGCACTTGAACAGGCTTGTAAATATCATTGGTGTTGTAATGCAAATGTTTAAATGTTCAAGTAAAACTGTTTTGAATGTTTTTGATATACAAGACAACATTGTGTGAGGAACAGGGTGAAAAGTAAGTGTTTATTAACTGATAATCTGCCGTTTTACTCATTTGATTTGTGTGAAAGTAAATACAAGTCATTGTTGTTGTATTGCCTCTAGTGCTCAAATCACCAGGAAAGTAGAGTGATACGTAAAAGACATGTAAAAATCATTTAGCAAAAACGGGGATGAAGAAACTCTCTCTTTATGTCTGACACTAGTGATAAGAGGAAATAGCTTCAAAAGACTTAGAATATAGCACAGAAGTCGTATGGACTACTTTTATGGTTCTTTTTTGTACTTTTTGACATCCCCTTGTCACATTCTGTCTAACATCTCCTTTTGTGTTCCACTAAAGAAAGTTAGTTATACAGATTTGTAATGACATTAGAGTGAGTAAATGACAAAAACTTTTATTTACAAGGTTTAGGTATCATTGGGAACATGTTCTCAGACTGATCTCACCTTCACCCCGCTGGTACCGTCGGCATTGCTGTTCATCATGGCGTTAAACGAGGCAAAGAGATTCCGAAGGGACTCCATGAAATCACTCTCGCCTTTGTTCTCGTAGAGTCTGAAGGACGGCAGACACACGTACACACACACAGACAGTAGATGATCAGGGAGTCGGGCCTCAAAAATCATTTCATCTTCATCATCAGAGTGAAAACAGACTGGTCTGCATGTGTTTGGTGTGCAAATGCATGACATCAAACTAGCAATTCCGCATAAAAACAATGCACCAAACTACACACTCACACCTGTTCGCTGGCATCTCTAAACTAGCTCGTGATTACAGGCTGATCACATTGATGAATCGCTCTGTAATTTAGTTTGACGGGCAGAGAGCCAATGGGCCCTCTTGGAATCGCTCCAAAGCTCCGCACAAACATCAGGGGAATTCTTGCATTCGTGCATTCATTAAATTATCGTTGACTGCCTTTGCTGATTCGATTAGCGCCACCTGATTTTCTTCACTCTTTTTGTTATCGTGAGGTCAGAAATTTCACACTCATCCAGAGCGTTTACATTAGAACCGCCTCCATGTCAATACATTCACACAAACACACACACTTAGTTAATGGGCCTTAACATGCACTGAAATATTTTCACAGCCCAGTCAACTATTAATTATTTTTAAATGCTGACATATGGTAGATCTCTAATGATTTTTATTAAAGCTGAAGTGTGTAATTTCTGCACAAGTAGTGGCACCAAATGGAATTGCAAATTGCTTGTTTGAGCAACCTAAACCAATGGCACGAGTTCAGGGCGGGACTAACTGCTTGACCAGAAAACAGCAGACAGAGGGAGTGTTTGAAACTTATTTGAAAACAGCATTTTTGCAATTTTGTTTGGTGCTGCTAGTGGTGCAGAAATTACTTCACCTTTAAAGCTAATTATAATCGGGTGTTTCTTCAACTTCGGGAACTTTTAGCGCTGTGGATTTCTAAAATGTTAAGTTAAAGTAAATGTTAACTCCAGTTTATTTAACTTGCCTACTAGCAATGTCCAAACAGTGTATGTACATGCATTACAGGAGATTTGTCTTTTTTCTTTTCTTTCTGAAAGTCGTGAAAATTCTCACCAGAGTGTCATTTCAGCACATCTCAAATTCTGTATTGTGTTTAATTGAATTCTGTGCTGGAAATGATGCTGACAGAAATTACATTTTTAAAGTTTTCGAAATAAAATGTCCGACTGCTTTGTCTTGCTGAGGCTAATTTCATAGCTAACATTTTATGTATCCTAAATGCACACAAATAAATAATATTTTCACACTTTTTGTGTAGTTTGAAAAAATTTGGAAATTACACCTAAAAAAGGTGATATTTACCTTGAATTTAATTTGTTTTCCATCAAACATCTAGTCTCATATTTCATCTCACGCATGCTCTTCAAAGACACTTTTGTCCACTTGGATAACAAGTACACTAACTTTTGAAAAAACGTTATTAGGTGCAAAATCGTTTGGTGTGGTAGAAATGACGCTACAGCTGCGGGACAGTCGCAATTCTCGAAAAAAAAAAATATATAAAAAAAATACAGAAATTTTTCGCACATTAAATATTGAAATTGTTTATTTGATTCTTTGTTTAGATAATCATAGTTTTAAAAGTCATAATTTGAATTTTTGTAATAACTGAATAATGAAAGTCTGGGACAAGGCTAAAACAGTAAAATCTATACATAAAAGGCATCATAAATGTACTGAAAATAAATAATGATGAAAAAAAGGTTCCAAGTCAGTTTTAATGTAACCTTCATATAAATGCATACTTTATATTAAAACAATAAATAAATACATCTGCTTGTTTTATAAAAATAAATAAATGTGAAAAAAAATTATAAAAAAACTATAAAGTTACTAATTATGGTAATACCATTTCAAAATTCTCCTGTGACAAGGAGGAGGGTGTGGCCGGGTCGCGAAGATGCACGCCTGGCGATGAGTTGCCACAATCAGCCGGAGAGAGAGAGAGAGAGAGTGAAATGAGAGAGAGAGAGAGAGAGAGAGAGAGAGAGAGAAATGAGAGAGAGAGAGGAGAGAGAGAGAGAGAAATGAGAGCGAGAGAGAGGAGAGAGAGAGAGCTGGGTTTGTGTGCGTGCACATGTTTTGTTCTGCTGAGTTTTATGTTGTGTTTGTTTTATTAAAAGTATTTTTGATTGATAACCCAGTTCCCGCTTCCTCCTCTATGATGATCAAAAGACCTACCTGCCACATCTCACTATCAGTCAATTCAAACTTAAAATTTGGCATTTGGCCTAACTATGTTAAACAATAACATTCTTAATATGTACTCAGTTTTGAACAAAGTTTACAAACCTAGAGTAGAGTACAATGGGGCTAAAGGCCCCCAGGGTAAAAAGGCACATTTGATTTTATTTTCTCCCAAAAACCCTGAACAGTAACAAAAACTACCAAAACACTTAACACTTGTGTGTCTATGCACTGCAAGATTTTGTTGATACATGAGGTCATTGAGGATTTTGAGGCAATTCCATCTAATATTTAAAATGTATGTAGCTAATGAAAATCCCTGAAATTATCAATTTTTTTAGACAAATTTAGTTATTTTCAGTTTCTTTCTAGTTGATTAACTCAAAGTTTTGTTATACACACACACACACACACACACACAGGTGGCCAAAAGCATGGAATAATGTACATATTTTGCTCTTATGGAAATAAATTGGTACTTTTATTCACCAAAGTGGCATTCACCTGATCTCAATGTATAGTCAGGACATTAATAAAGTGAAAAATTACTATTACAATATGAAAAACATGTTCAGAACTTCTTAAACCACTTCAAAGAGTTCTCATCAAAAAATCCTCCACGTGCAGCAATGACAGCTTTGCAGATCCTTGTTATTCTAGCTGTCAGTTTGTCCAGATACTCAGGTGACATTTCACCCCACACTTCCTGTAGCACTTGCCATAGATGTGTCTGTCTTGTTGGGCACTTCTCACGCACCTTACAGTCTAGCTGATCCCACAAAAGCTCAATGGGGTTAAGATCCAGAACACTTTTTATCCAATTATCTGTTGTCCAATGTCTGTGTTTCTTTGCCCACTCTAACCTTTTCTTTTTGTTTTTCTGTTTCAAAAGTGGCTTTTTCTTTGCAATTCTTCCCATAAGGCCTGCACCCCTGAGTCTTCTCTTTACTGTTGTACATGAAACTGGTGTAGAGCGGGTAGAATTCAATGAAGCTGTCAGCTGAGGACATGTGAGGCGTCTATTTCTCAAACTAGAGACTCTGATGTACTTATCCTCTTGTTTAGTTGTACATCTGGCCTTCCACATCTCTTTCTGTCCTTGTTAGAGTCAGTTGTTCTTTGTCTTTGAAGACTGTAGTGTACACATTTGTATGAAATCTTCAGTTTTTTGGCAATTTCAAGCATTGTATAGCCTTCATTCCTCAAAACAATGATTGACTGATGTGTTTCTAGAGAAAGCAGAGGATTTGCTGTGGTTGGAAACTAGTATCTTTGTGACAACAGCCCCAGTGGCCTAATGGATAAGGCACTGGCCTCCTAAGCCAGGGATTGTGGGTTCAAATCCCATCTGGGGTGAGTTTCAGCAGAGTGGCGCAGCGGAAGCGTGCTGGGCCCATAACCCAGAGGTCGATGGATCGAAACCATCCTCTGCTAACATTTGGTTTCTTATGCCAAGCCCAGCTGCTTGGGAAAGAAAAGCTAAAACAGTGCAAGACTTAAACCCAAGTAGTTTTCCACTGAATTTAAGCATGAAAATTCACAAAAAATGTGTCTGATCTGAGGTTTTGTTGAAGACAACAGAATACTTGGAAAGAAAACCAAATGGGAAAGCTGAGTATTGCAAAGGAAGCGTGATGTGCCCATAACCAAGAGGTCAAAGAATCGAAACCATCCTCTGCTATGAGGTCTTGTAAACATGAGCAAGCTTTCAAAAGGAAGAACTTTATGACTTTAACTCCGCCCCCTAGGCCTCAAATTCAAAGACAGCAGAAATATGTTCAAAGGTATGTGGTGTTCTGAAGGTAGTTATCTTTCAAAGTGTATTTTTCTGAGTAACTGAGTAATTTTGCCATTTTTGATCTAATATTGACCTTAAGACATGCCAGTCTATTGCATACTGTGGCAACTCATAAACAAACACAAAGACAATGTTAAGCTTCATTTAACGAACCAAATAGCTTTCAACTGTGTTTGATATAATGGCAAGTGATTTTCTAGTATCAAATGATCAATTTAGCATGATTACTCAAGGATAAGGTGTGGAGTGATGACCTGCTAGATTTGATCAAATGACTTTTCAAATAGTGATGGTGCTGTTTTTTACATCAGTAATGTCCTGACTATATTTTGTGATCAGCTGAATGCCACTTTGGTGAATTAAAGTACCAATTTCCTTCTGAAACAGCAAAATCTGTACATTATTCCAAACTTTTGGCCACCAGTATATGTGTGTGTGTGTGTGTGTGTGTGTGTGTGTGTGTGTGTGTGTGTGTGTGTGTGTGTGTGTGTATATATATATATATATATATATATATATATATATATATATTTACACTACCGGTCAAAAGTTTTGAAACACTTATTCTTTATTATTATTTTTATTTTATTTATTCATATTTTAGAATAATAGTAAAGTCATCAAAACTATGGAATAACATAAATGGAAATATGGGAATTATGTTGTGACTAAACAAAATCCAAAATAAATCAAAACTGTGTTATATTTTAGCATCTTCAAAGTGGTCACACTTTGCCTAGAATCTGCAGACATGTACTCTTGACATTTTCTCAACCAACTTCTTGAGGTATCTCCCGGGGATGCTTTTTAAACAGCATTGAAGGAGTTCCCATCTATGTTGGGCACTTATTGGCTGCTTTTCTTTATTATTTGGTCAAAGTCATCAATTCCAAAAAAAAAAAAAAAATATATATATATATATATATATATATATATATATATATATATATATATATATTACATTTTAGTTTTATAATGAAATAAATTAATATGGTGGCACAATTATATTTTTGTCTACAAAACAAATTTCAAACATTTAAGCATACGCCTTCAGATCAAAAGATTTTTAAGATCATGAGAAACATTTCAGTCAAGTGTTTCAATGTTTGTGTGTATATATATATATATATATATATATATATATATATATATATATATATATATATATATATATATATATATTATATTATATATCACTGCCCAATAAGAGAAAGAACACATTGCTTTAAGTGGGGGGAATATACACCGATCAGCCACAACATTAAAACCACCTCTCTAATATTGTGTAGGTCCCCCTCGTGCCACCAAAGCAGCTCTGACCCGTCGAGGCATGGACTCCACAAGAGCTCTGAAGGTATCCTGTGGTATCTGGCACCAAGACATTAGCAGCAGATCCTTCAAGTCCTGTAAGTTGTGAGGTGGGGCCTCCATGGATCGGACTTGTTGGTCCAGCACATTCCATAAATGTTCAATCAGATTGAGAACTGGGGAATTTGGAGGCCAAGTCATCACCTTGAACTCTTTGTCATGTTTCTCAAACCATTACTGAGCAATTTTTGCAGTGTGGCAGGGTGCCTTATCCTGCTGAAAAAGGCCACTCCCATCAGTGAATACCGTTGCCATGAAGGGGTGTACGTGGTCTGCAACAATCTTTAGGTAGTTGGCACATGTCGAAGTAACATCCACATGAATGCCAGGAACCAAGGTTCCCAGCAGAACATTGCCCAGAGCATCACACTGCCTCCGCCGGCCTGCCTTCTTCCCATGGTGCATCCTGCTGCCATCTCTTCCCCAGGTAAATGACTGATGAGGAGGGGGGCATGGCCGGGCCGTCCATCCTTACAGCCCGGCCACGCCCTCCTCCTCGTCACATACTCCCAACGCAAGATCGCCTGACTTACTCCCCCCCATTCCTGGAGGGGAGCTGTTGCCCTTCCAGCCGTTCCGCCACTGGATGGTCATCCCCCATCCTGGGAACAGAAGCAGGACGAGGGGAGGGAGAGAGGATGGAGAAAGAGAGAGCGGGAGAGCCCAAGAGAGAGGAGAGAGAGAGAGAGAAAAAAAAGAAAAAGGGAAAAGGAAAAAAAAAAAACTCTGGTTCTCGACCACGCCGCCAGTCAGTCCTCAGCGACGCCGGACCACTGGCACTAGACCCCTCAGCCGTCCCTTTTGGCCGCTGGCTGGCACACTGTTCCAGCGCCATAGAGTCGAGCACTCCCTCGGCATCGTGATCCTCCGTCAGCGGCAAGGGGTCTCTGATGGCACGTCTACCTCCAACTCCCATGTTTCAGCACCACTGTGCCAGACCTCTGCCTTCTCTATCAAAGGAGGAAGCGGGAACCGGGTGAACACTTCACATAGGGCTTTAATGACAGACTGTTCAACTTAAACACAACATAAGAATGCTTTTCAGCATACAGGAACGCTGGCACACACACACAGCTCTGTGACGCTCACACTCTTGGTCGACCTGGCCCAACGCAGAATGCACACATTTAGACGGCTGCGTGCAACTCTCTCTCTCGAACTGGTGTCTCCAGCTCCTCTTTATCCCCCTGCCATCCTTACGGCCAAGCCAAGCCCACTTCCTCGTCACAATGACGCACACACACCCGGCCTTCCACATGATCAAAAAGAAAATGTGATTCATCAGACCACGCCACCTTCTTCCATTGCTCCATGGTCCAGTTCTGATGCTCACGTGCCCATTGTAGGCACTTTCGGCGGTAGACAAGAGTCAGCATGGGCACTCTGACCAGTCTGCGGCTACGCAGCACCATATGCAGCAAGCTGTGATGCACTGTGTGTTCTGACACCTTTCTATCATGGCCAGCATTACGTTTTTCAGCAGCTTGTGCTACAGTAGCTCTTCTGTGGGATCGGACCAGATTGGCAAGCCTTCACTCCCCACACGCATCAATGAGCCTTGGGCGTCCATGACCCTGTCGCCGGTTCACCGGTTGTCCTTCCTTGGACCAGTTTTGGTAAGTACTAACCACTGCATACCGGGAACACCCCACAAAACCTGCCGTTTTGGAGATGCTCTGACCCAGTCGTCTAGCCAAAATCAAAGTTGCTCAGATCCTTACGCTTGCCCATTTTCCTACTTCCAACACATGAAATTCAAGAACTGACTGTTCACTCGCTGCCTAATATATCCCACCCCTTTACAGGTGCCATTGTAACCTGTCAGTGGTTTTAATGTTGCAACTGATCAGTGTAATTATGAAAAATGTTGAAAGTGGGCTCACATTTACTGATCAATTCACAATGGAGATTCATTTGTTTATAGAATACTTTAGATGTAATAAAATGCCAAATGAGTTTGAAATTAACTGGAAATGGTGCACACTTTTCCTAAGTAATTTTGAATAAGCATTAGCTTAATTTGTTCATCAAAAGAGCATCTTGCTGTCTTAAATGTATTTGCATTAGTTGAGAAATTTTGCACTATAACTATTGTGCCTATATCTACACACAATCACTCTAAACCCCCTGGGGGCCTTTTACCCGAAGTGTGTGGAGCAAAAGCCCCCCTAGCAACCTTTTATTTTTTATTTTTTTTACTGAATTTGAATAAAAACAACCTTCTCTAATAAATCATTTTCATACAAATTATGTTGCTCCATCAATAAAAAATATATCTTTTCAATCTTGATATCGTGTGACCAGAAAAAAAGCACATTTTCCAAGGTGTGCTTTTAGCACCATTGTACCCTACACATAGCAATAATAATGAAAAAATGATGCCTGAAAATGACTCAGTTCAGTAAGTGAATCAACTGTTATCTAACAATAACTCACATGTTTGACACTGATTCATTAAAAAGAACCAGCTTATAAAAGTCATTCGTTCACAACTCAGACGTCATGGACTGTGCTGTAAATGCAACAGAGATATGTTTTGGAGGCCATCTATAAGCTGTGTACGGCTGGTTTACGCATGAATTCTTGAACACTAGCAGCGGTTTTGCTCTGTCTACATGCACCAAAGTCTCTCCTCATTAGTGTCTTTCAGAAGTCTGAGGTTGTCAGGTGTTCGGAGCACTCAGGTTGTTAAGGGAGTCACATTCTCTCTTCACACAGGCCTAAGGGATGCTGTCATATACTTTACCTGCAGACAAAAAGCTAATCACCGCCGGTGAACTTAATTTAGGCCATGTCATTACTCAACATGTCCTCGGTCTCTCTAAATCAGCACTGCAGACCATTCCACTTCCTGTCTGGCTAAAACATCCTCCATCACTCAGAGAACAAGAACACTTCAGTTTGAAAAATGTGAGGCATTTCACATCTGCCAATTAAATCAAGCTGACTCTTTTCTCGGTATGAACGACAGCTTTTGGCTGGGAAACAGATTTGATGTAACAAAAATGGATTTGCAAAACAAAAAATTTTTGCAGAGCTTAGACATGCTGTCATTTCAAATTTACATTTATTTTTTCTTTAAATATGATAATAATATTTTGTGTGTATGTGTGTGTGTGTGTGTATGTGACTGGATAATAACTAGTACGGTACCAAGTTTCATCTTCAAACAACAGACAGTAGTGAGCTATCAGTCTGGAAAGAGCAACTGGAAAACTGGAAATTATTTTCTTGCATTTTGAATGAGAAAACTGGGCATTATGCTATTTTATACATGCATACCGAGCACTACTTCATGTTGTGCATGACGTTGAATACACGTTGCGCCCAGAATTATGATTAAGGAAAACTAATTTAATTCCAATCTGACATTTTAGACTGAAATAGACAAAATCTGACTTTACTTGGAGTGCCAAAATTCTTTTATATGTGGCTTGGGTTCATTTGTAAAAATGAAAGTTTTGTCAGATTGTGTTGGACTTGTTCAAACAAAAACAGTGGATTTGAGTATGAAATGACCTTAAAAAAAAATAAAAACTTAGATTTGGGCTGTCAGTGTGAACAAATCTTCACAATCTGAAAATGTCTGATGTAATTGATGATAAGGTGATGAAAGCACGTACTGGTTAAAGAGAACACGAGACCTCACGATGAATTTGAAGATGTACTCCAAAGCTTTCAGGGCTTTCAGCAGCTGGTCTGTGAGCTTCTCGGCATTATCCACATAGTTCTTCAAAACTTTCATCAGTTTTCTGAAAAATATTCACACCAAGAATACGTTGACACACAGACAGCAATACGAAAGCACACAAACACACACTTATTGAGAGAGAGAGAGAAGGACAGCATCAGAGAAAGACAAACCTTTAACCATTTCTCTGTTATACAATGCAATGATAATTGAACATTTTTCAGATGAACACCAAGAACATTAACCTATTCTCACAAGAAATATTAGTGAAACGTTAAACATTTCAGTGATTGTTCTGTGGTTTGGCACTCACGTATAGGCGAGGGTGGCGCTGAAGTGTTTGCGGATGTATGTCTCCAGAACAGGATTAAAGTGATGGAACTTCCTGTCAGCAATCAGTCCGATTATAAAGACCTTTCAGAACCAAAGACACAGTCAGAATATAAAAGGGCATTTTTATCAATATATACTCTGTGTGTGTGTGTGTGTGTGTGTGTGTGTGTGCATATATATATATATATATATACACATACACACCGATCAGCCACAACATTAAAACCATCTGCCTAATATTCTGCAGGTCTCCCTCGTGCCGCCAAAATAGCACCAACTTGCATCTCAGAATAGCATTCTGAGATGCTATTCTTCTCACCACAATTGTACAGAGCGGTTATCTGAGTTACTGTAGACTTTGTCAGTTCGAACCAGTCTGACCATTCTCTGTTGACCTCTCTCATCAACAAGGCATTTCCATTCACAGAACTGCCACTCACTGGATGTTTTTTTGTTTTTGGCACCATTCAGAGTAAATTCTAGAGACTGCTGTGCGTGAAAATTACTCAGAATGGTGCCAAAAACAAAAAACAGTTGTTGTAGTGGCTCAAATTAATGTTTTATTGCAGTGATTATAATTTTAATATCAATGCATTGTTATTATAATTTGTTTTTACTTACACAGTTACATAATTTAACTAATCTTTATTAGAAACTAAGTATATTACATTGTTAAATACATATATAATATAGTTAAATAAAATACATATAGTTTATAATATATATAGTGCATTCATAAAATATTAAAACCCCTTCTTTTTTTTCACATTGTGTTATGTTGCAGCCTTATGCTATAATGTAAAAAAAAACAAAAAACAAAAGCGCATCAATCTACACTCCATACCCCATAATGACAGCAAAAAACAGATTTTTTTAATAACTTTGCAAATGTATTAAAAAGAAAAAAATGAAATATCACATTGACATAAGTATTCAGACCCTTTACTATGACACTTGAAATATAGCTCAGGTGCATCCCATTTCTCTGGATCATCTTTGAGATGTTTTACGCTTTGACTGGAGTCCACTTGTGGCAAATTCAATTGATTGGATGTGATTTTGAAAGGCACACACCTGTCTTTATAAGGTCTCACAGCTGAAAATGCATATCAGAGCAAAAACCAAGCTATGAGGTCAAAGGAACTGCCTGCAGAGCTCACAGACAGGATTGTGTTGAAGCACAGATCTGGGGAAGGCTATAAAAACGGCTGCATTGAAGGTTCCCAAGAGCACAGTGGCCTCCATAATTCTTAAATGGAAGAAGTTTGGAACAACCAGGACTCTTCCTAGAGCTGGTTGCCGACGAAACTGAGCAATTGGTGGAGAAGGGCCTTGGTAAGAGAGGTCACCAAGAACCCGATGGTCACTCTGGTTGAGCTCCAGAGATCATGTGTGGAGACGGGAGAAACTTGCAGAAGGACAACCATCACTGCAGCACTCCACCGATCTGGGCTTTATGGCAGAGTGGCCAAACGGAAGAATCTCCTCAGTGCAAGACACGTGAAAGCCCGTTTGGAATTTGCAATAAAGCACCTAAAGGACTCTTAGACTGTGAGAAACAAGATTTTCTGGTCTAATGAAACGAAGATTGAACTGTCTGGCCTCAATTCCAAGCATCATGTCTGGAGGAAACCAGGCACCGCTCATCACCTTTGCAACACCATCCCAATGGTGAAGCATGGTGGTGATAGCATCACGCTGTGCAGTTGTTTTTCAGCAGCAGGGACTGGGGATCTGGTCAGGGTTGAAGGAAAGCTGAAAGCAGCTAAATACAGAGATATCCTTAATGAAAACCTGGTCCAGAGCACTCAGAACCTCAAAATGGGCCGATGGTTCACCTTCCAACTAGACAATGACCGTAAGCACACAGCTAAGACAATGCAAGAGTGGCTTAGGGACAACTCTGTAAATGTCCTTGAATGGCCCAGCCAGAATCCGGACTTGAACCCAATCGAACATCTCTGAAGAGACCTGAAAATGTCTGTCCACCGACGGTCCCCATCCAACTTGACAGAGCTTGAGAGGATCTGCAGAGAAGAATGGCAGAAAATCCCCAAATCCAGGTGTGCAAAGCTTGTCGCATCATACCCAAAAAGACTTAAGGCCGTAATCGCTGCCAAAGGTGCTTCAAATAAGTACTGAGTTAAGGGTCTGAATACTTATGACAGTGTGAATTTTTTGAATGTATATACACACAGTACTGTGCAAAAGTTTTAGGCACTTGTGAAAAACTTTCAAAGTGAGGATTTCTTAAAAAAATAATGCCATAAATAGTTTTCATTAATCAATTAACATCAAAGTCCAGTAAACAGAAAAAGAGCTAAATCAATATTTGGTGTGAAAACTTTTGTCTTCAAAACAGCACCAATTCTTCTAGGTACACCTGGACTTGGCAGATAGGATGTTCAAGCTTCTTGGAAAATTCACCACAGTTCTTTTATTTATTTAGGCTGTTTTAATTGCTTCTGTATTTTCATTTAATCTCAGACTGACACAATGTTCAGTGGTGGGCTCTGTGAGGGCCATGCCATCTGTTGCAGGGCTCCCTGTTCTTCTATTCTAATCTTTTCTATTAGCAAAAATAATGTTTGGGAATATAAAATGTATATTTCCTATTGACACACTAAAGCTGAAGATATAAAAAACCATCTTAAGACAAATGCTTTTGTGAAACATCTTATGTGCCTAAGAATTTTGCACAGTACTGTATATATATATATAAGACAAAAAAGAATGTCTGCAACAAATGGAAAGAAACATACTTCTGCCTCAGGTCTCTCCTGAAGATGAACTACTTTATCTAAATTATAAACATATTCAGAATTTTTAGGTTTTATTGTACAACAGCCACTGTGAATCTTACCAGAGCATCAAACACTAGCGTATCGAATGTTTCACTGTCTGAATTCTCCATCATAATGTTGAAGAGAGCGTCCAAAGTGTCCTGCAAAAACTAAACACAAACACACACACAGATTATAGGAGGAACTTCAAACACACACACACCTGATGGTCGTCATCATCAGTGTTATTGAAAGGTTTTAAAAGCTCTGCACTGTTTAGTCTCAGGCATTTACTCAAAGAGAGGAAATGTGAAAAGATGCTGTCTGATATTTGAACTGTCAATCTAAAGCAGATGTTGTTCACTTTAATGTGTGCTGTCAGTCATTTGACACTCAATGACAGACGAGCAAGGACATCACGGCAGGAAGAGAATAACAACTCAAAACGAGCTATACAGGCCTATATGTGCTCACAGTTCACATACAGAAAGCATGTGCTGTCATTCGTCCTGCTGTGTTTTTTTTAATGTTACTCAATGTATTATTCTTATAGCTATATTTATTCATTCATTTTCACCTCATAGTATTATTAATATGAACATATAATTAATGCCAAATGCCATCAGGATGTATATGCGTCTCATTTAAAAGAACCAAAGAAAAAGTGAATTGAGTGAAAAAGAATGCAGTTTTGTTTGCATTCTTACCATACCTGGCCTTAAAAGTGGACTCTGATCTCTTTTTGATACAGTTTACGTATTAACAAGTCTCAGTCCAGTTTCAATTGAGATTCATTTTAGTTTCCATGTGGTTTGCTTTGAAGTGGTTTGATTAATTGCAAATATTAATGTTTGCTGAAAAAGGCATATTTAAAGGCAGTATACAATTGAAGTATATTTAGGAAGTATGAATACACGTTTTTCTACCACAATAACATAGTTAATACAGTTAGTGTTACCATGGTGATACCATAGTGTTACCATAGTAAATCCATGGTAAATCTTTGTAAGAGTTGATGTGTGTATTGAGAAACCTTCCAATTTATCATTAATCATGCATTCTTTCTCCTAATATTCAATTTGGTTCAGTCTGAGTTCAATAAGAGTGTTAACATAAGCCAAAATTACTATGAAAATGCAATAAACCATTTGAAGGTGTAATCATGAATAGTTAAGTTTTATAATTAGGGGTGTCAATTCACAATTTTTTTTTATCTTTATGAATTACGTGATACGCTGGTTAATTGATCAAATTAATCGCAAGTAATTGCATATAATCAATACATAATAATCAAAATAATTATATATCACACCTGACCATATACAATATACTGTACATGGGCACTGCAGGATTTCATCAGAGAGTACGCACAGAAATCTGACTAATATACACTTATATCTGGGGGGTCCGGGGGCATACTGCCCCGGAAGAATGTTTTTTTTGTGTGTGTGTGCAAAAACAACACCAAAGCATTCTGTTCTGTTGACTTTGAGAGAAGCATTTTTGTTTATTTTCTCGAGTATGTGTAGCATTCATGTAACTATTGGCTAAAGCATTCCTTCCAGTGACCGTTAACAACAAACGCATTCTCGCACAAAAAGCAAGACGCACCACAACGAAAAGAGAAGAACGCAGGTGTCTCAAGATGCGTTTAAACATTTGAAGTACCACACTAAAACTGCATTTTTAACTTTATAACATGGCATCTAAAAATACTGCTCTCCTGTGAGAGATGCAAAGAAACGTGACGCAGTTGTCAAAAGACACACCTAGTGAATGTTTACATGGACACAAAAACACATTTGGCTTGAACAGCCCCTTATTCACATGGCACTGCACTAGCTGAAGTTTCTCAAAGTTATCTCTCAAAAAGGCAGTCTTTTGTTTCAGTTGATTGTAGGTATACTGTATATTAACTTCATCCAGCGTTGTTTGATCTCCGTGTCCTTAAATATCATGACACTGTTTTAATGAGTGAGAAACCGCTCCAAATGATTCCATGAGAGAGCGGTCCGAATGAACTGGATGAATCACTAATCAATTCAGACCGTTTTGCAAGCCTGTTTAGACAATTCACTGAAAAGAACCGACTCAAAAGAATTATTCATTTGTGAATCGGGCATTGTTGGTTCTTTTAAACAGACAACATCAGTACGGGGCACACATCATTATTGCTGAAATATTCTCAGAGAAAAAAATGTTTCAGGTCAGCTCATGGTACGCACAGTGCATACGGCCAAACAGCTGCAGGCGCCACTGATACAGTATATATATATATATATCACACACTCTATATCACCCTCATGCCATCCCAGATGTGTATGACTTTCTTCTGCTGAACACAAATGAAGATTTTTAGAAAAATGTTTCAGCTCTGTAGGTCCATACAATGCAAGTGAATGGTGACCAGAACTCAGAAGGTCCAAAAATATCCTAAAGATTGCATAAAGTAATTCATAAGACTCCAGTGGTTAAATCCATATCTTCAGAAGCGATATGATAGGTGTTGGTAAGAAACATATCAATCTTTATGTCCTTTTTACAATAACTCTCACTATAAATATAATATAATTCTATAAATCTTACTATAAAACCGAAAGTGTATATTTATAATAAAAAAGACTTAAATATTGATCCGTTTCTCACCCACACCTATCACATTGCTTCAGAAGATATGTATTTAACCACTGGAGTCTTATGGATTACTTTTATGCTGACTTTTTGTTCTTTTTGGACCTTCTGAGTTCTGGTCACCATTCACTTGCATTGTATGAACCTACAGAGCTGAAATATTCTTCTGAGAATCTTAATTTGTGTTCAGCAGATGAAAGTCATACACATCTGGGATGGCATGAGGGTGAGTAAATGAAGAGAGAATTCTCATTTTTTGGTGAACTATCTCTTTAAAAGTATTAATTGCACTGAATTAACACATTAAATCGACAGCCTTAACTATAATGCAATATAACGCTTATTACAATTAATGAAAAGATATAACAAATTGCGATGCTTATTTCAGTATATGGCATAATGAATACGTTTTTTCTTTTTTTTTAATGCAGCAAGAATACCTTTATAAAGCATTATATAGACTATTATATAAATGTTTCATAGAGAAGGATATTTTATACACACAAGGGAAAAATAAACACTCGCATAGACACAAACAGATGCACCTTTACATTAATAAATGAGACTGTTGGCACTTGGTACATTTACTCTATTTCTGTGAAAAGCCATTTAAATGCTGAAACTCTCCACTTGATGTTCAGCAGAAGTGTTTGTGTTTTTAGTGTGGTACTTTATTATAGTGTTTGGCACATCTGCTCAATGGCCTTTGGTTACATTCACTGCATCAAAATGAAAGAATGTGTGCCCTTGAGGGGAAATAAATACACTTTCCAAGAATTACTACAATGATGGTGTCACATATTTTCACAAAAGAACAAGCTGAAACAGATACAAGACGTCGCAAGTCAATAACGTTCATAAATCTGTCATTGCTGTGAGATGGGATTCAGCATGTTTAAGGTGCTAACCGCTCAAAGTGTACACACATAACTCACAAAGCAATCAAACAAAGGCAGCAGATTGAGGTAGAGAGAGTACATGCGTAATTTTAATTAAAAGGAAAGCAAGGAGGCCTGGGTATCTCAGCGAGTATTGACGTTGACTACCACCCCTGGAGTCACGAGTTCGAATCCAGGGCGTGCTGAGTGACTCCAGCCAGGTCTCCTAAGCAACCAAGTTGTCTCGGTTGCTAGGGAGGGTAGAGTCACATGGGGTAAC
The DNA here is from genome assembly GCF_019703515.2 of Myxocyprinus asiaticus. Classification (NCBI taxonomy): domain Eukaryota; kingdom Metazoa; phylum Chordata; class Actinopteri; order Cypriniformes; family Catostomidae; genus Myxocyprinus; species Myxocyprinus asiaticus. The sequence goes on along the minus strand of NC_059379.1, from coordinate 3,658,335 downwards.
CTCCTCGTTCGCTATAATGTGGTTCTCGCTCTCGGTGGGGCACGTACTGAGTTGTGTGTGGATGCCGCGGAGAACAGCGTGAAGCCTCCACACGCGCTACGTCTCCGCAATAGTATATTTTATGATTTGTCATTTTTGTCATTTTTTCTGAAAGTCATGAACATTCCCTCCACAATGTCATTTCCAGCACATCTCAAATTCTGTGGTGAAAATGACAGTGATGGAAATGACATTTGTTTTACAAATGATTGACTTCTTGCTAGGGATAATTTCACAGATAACATTTTATGTATCCTAAATAAACAAGGTTAAATAATATTTTCACATTTTTTGCATAATTTGGCAAAATTACAGCTTGATTGGAAATGACACCCAATAAAAATGTTGTGCTCACAAGTGACATTTACATTGTATTTTCTTTTTTTTTTTTTTTTCTCAACCATCAGTTGTCTCATACTTCATCTCAAGTATGCTCTTCACGGACACTTTTCTTGACTAAGTTAACAAATACACTAAAAACTTTAATAGGGAATTTAATTATTTTTTTTTAACTATAAATCTCCCATTTCTCATTCACATTAATCTTTTGTTTTTGGTGATTAACATTTGTTGTGCATATTGCCACCTACTGGACAGGGAGGAGAATTAATAGTAAAAAAGGACTTAAACATTGAACTGTTTCTCACCCACACCTATCATATAGCTTCAGAAGGTATGGATTTAACTACTGGAGTCATTTAGATTACTTTTATGCTGCCTTTATATGCTTTTTAGAGCTTCAAAGTTCTGGCAACCATTCACTTGCATTGAATGGACCAACAAAGCGGAGATATTCTACTAAACATCTTCATTTGTGTTCAGTAGAACACAAAGTCATTCACATTAGGAATAGTATGAGGGTGAGTAAATGATGAGAGAATCTTGATTTTTGGGTGAACTATCCCTTTAATTCAACAGAGCACTCTGACCAACTGTTGTTTTTAATATACAGAACACACTCACAGCAGGACCCACAATAACTGAATGTGTATTTGAACCACACACAATGATCACACTCACTGTGCATTTATTGGCCAGACACAGAGTGGATAATTCACCACTCACCACCCAGAGAGAGACTTTCCTTACCGTTTTCAGCGGGCGTCACACTCAACATGATTATACACTTCTCTCACACTGTGCACTAAAACACCTTCCAATAACTGCCAAGTTTTGTATTGAATTTCTGTAGACAGTGCAGACATGTCATATGAAACTGTGAAGACAATGTCATAATTCTGCTAAATCGCTTTGTGTGCTTACAAAAGGTGTTTCTTCAGAAATTTACCCTGTGATAAAAATCACTTAACTACAAATGCACTTTTGTGAGTGGGAATGTTTAAAGGGCACTGTAACATTTAAGAAAAAGCTTTTAAGCCAGGTTTATTTATGCCACCATTTGAGGCGCATAACCTACCACAAAAACATCTCCGGGGGAGGAGCAACATGATGTGGCATTAGGAAATGTAACATTAAAAAGCAATTGTGATGACATTAAAAGAGAAAAACAAAACGGATAGCTCCCGTCCTGGATGCTGATTGGTCAACGCAGTGTTCTAGCTGTGCCAAAATACTCTATATGTTAACAGCAATGGCACATCAAATTAATTTGCTAAAGGGATATATTACCCAAAAAAAAATGTTGAGGTCATGCTATACTTTAAATGGACCCTTTTCACATCACTTCGATAGCACTGAATAACAGACCAAAGCAAATATTATTTTAAAAGAAAAATAAAATCTACTATTAATTACGTTTCCACATCTTTCCAAAGGAGGATAAAATAGATGAATTATGACAGAGGAGAGAAATATGCCAAATTTAGTGTCAATCCATCGGCAGCGCTATTTAAAAACCCCAAATAAAGTTCCAAATGTAAATATAAAAAAAATATATATATATATATATAATTTATTTAATGTCATGGGGTAATATATATGTATATATAAAAATAAAAAAAGAAAGTGAATATATATATATATATATATATATATATATATATATATATATATATATATATATATATATATGTATATATATTACCCTATGACATTAAATAAATTACATTATTTCTATTTTTTTATTGTTTGGTACATTTGTGCTGCTTAATAAATGCGAAAATGTGTCATCACAGTCTGTGAAAAAAGTCCATTCAGCTGCATGTTGTGCCTTATATAGCCCTTTAGTATTTCAGCATGACTCTTCACTTGACTTTTTAGAGCCATGAGCTGCAGGTAGAAACACCTGCCGCAATCACTGTGGTGGGACGTTTCATGTTTGTGTCATAGAGACCCAGCAGAGGCTGCAAATTATGTTACAAGGACAGTGAGGGGACATTTACAGCACAACGCATCTCTGTCTCCATCTTTCTCTGTCTCAGTCACTGACAGCTCAAGCATGTTTGTCTTCTCACAAGTAAAAGACATCAGTCCACAAGCCCTCCTGCCTTCAGGAGCAAACTGGCATTTAAACGCAATCCACGTGAGAAAAATGAGTGAACATCTCATACAATACAACAACAGAGCTTGACCTTGTTTTAAAGTGTCAGAGTATGGGTTATTTCCCAAATAAAAAAATAAAAATAAAAAAAAGTAATGTACAGTGGCCAGTATGTATGTACAGTAATGTAAAAAGTTACATTAAATTATTATTATTTTTTTAATAATAAAAAAAACTAAAAAACTAAACTAAAATATAAAGCCACGTACAGTGGCCCTTCAATAGTTAAAACGTTTTGGACACTTCAAGTAGAAATGTGTTTGCATTATATAATTGTGGCATAAGTGCCCAAAAGTGTCTAAACACATTAGCTTTAAATAAATCAGGACCTTTGTCAGGTTTTACATGTTTTTGCCCGTCAGATGATTCAAACATACCTTGACGACCTCTCCTCCATCCACCTTCATGAGGTGACGTAGATTCTGCTGTAGTAAACTTGTGTTTGATCTCCACTTCAGAAGCCCCAGGAGATCAACTGTAGGAGACAGACAGACACAAAACACAGATGAACGACATGCCATCCCAACAGAAAAAGAGAGAACTCATCTAAAAATATTTTAGAACAGCATGCATACATAACACTATTACTACTTTTGGTCTTCACTTTCTGCTTTAATGTAAAGTTTGCAATTAATGATTAGCAACAGTATAGACAATTAATCAAAATCGACAGCACATACTACAGTTTTGGCCAAAAGTTTAATTTATTTTATTATAAGGTGTAAGAGAATTTGGACAAATGTATATATTATGCAGTGTATCTATCAGACTTTACAGACTAGCCAACAGGCAGAATCCTAAAAGATTTACAATGCCAGAGAGGCTCTTTAAAAAGATTCTCAATGGTTTTTTTTTTTTTTTTCCCTTTATTGGATTAATTATACATGAATGAACTGTTGAAGCGACAGAGGCACCGGATCACATTTAACAATGTGGAGTGCAAATAAAGGAACTTGTCTCTGTGATGTGGATTGTGTCATTTGACACCTGTAGGCTACAGACAATTTTACAGTTTCCATGGTTCCCTTGGGAACTTTCAAAACCCAAAGCAATCAAATCCCATTGCAATCGTCATGGCAACAGAAGCAAGTGACTTTTTAACCTTAAACTTGTCATTCTAGCGAGCATTTGAAGTAGAGCCAATGTGAAATGACGTAACTTCCATGGTGCCGTAATCCGGTGAGACGTGGCTTTTCCAGTGTTGTGTTTTGAAGAGCCATCAAAGAGACACATTGACATATACACACAAACCCATAGACCTTGATCAGTGAAAAATACTGTAGGTAGAAATAAAAATAGAAATGACGATTGTGGTACAGTCCATTCAATGTCATACTGTAAGTCCTACAGTAAGTCACAACCAACAAGTTTAGATCGCAGTCTATTGGAAATCTTTGGAAGAATGTCCTTCTGGTCCTCACAGCCTTATTTTAGATTTCATGAAATTAAATATGGCATCTAATCTGATCCAAGTCTGTGATGTACAGTACACAATTTAAATTTTACACTACTTATACAAAATTTCACTTAAAAATATTTTAAATTGGGAAATTGATACTCTAAGTTTAGAGTGCTGTAAATCGAGTGCTGTAAATCGAGTTCTGTAAATCGTCCGAGCATTTACAGTACAGCTGTCGGTCCATGTGATAACCTCAAAACGAGCCAAATATCAGCCAATTAATTGGCCTGGCCTAACTAAAATAATAATCTCAGACAAAAACAATTGACTTCAAAACAGTTCTGAAAAACAAGAGGAACAAAACTAAAAAGAGCCGTTGAAAAACTAACTAGAATAAAATAAACCACCAAAATAGATAATTTTGTATCCAATAATAACCTAACACATAAACAACCTAACCTAACACAAAAAAATCTTAACAGAAATAAAATAATGCAAATTAAAAGAAAAATAAATGAAACAATACTAAAAGTGGTTGAAAAACTAACTAAAATAAATTAATAAACAAAATAAATTCCCATTTTTGTATAAAATAATAACCTTAAACGAAAACAACTGATTTCAAAACATTTTTGCAAACTGAAATAAAAATAAAAAAATAAACAAAAATAAACAAAACTAAAAAGAGTGGTTGAAAAACTAACTAAAATAAATAATAAACAACAAAAATAGACAATCGCTTTTGTATACAATAATAACCTAAGATGAAAACAACTAATTCAAAAATGTTTTAAACCAAAATAAACTTGTGCAAATTACAAAATAACAAGGGAAACAAAAAAGAGTGGTTGAAAAACTAATTAAAATAAATGAATAAACAACTAAATAGATAATCATGTTTGTATACAATAATAACCTAAGATGAAAACAATTAATAAATAAAACAAAAAAAGGTGTAAACTAAAATAAAAAAAGAAAATAAACTAAATTACAACGACTGTTTGAAAAACCAGCTAAAATAAATTAAAAATCCATCCATTTTTGTATAATGAAACATCATAATCTGACCCGTGTGTGCTTTTGTGGAAGACACCCTGCCAACAGATGGGGAAATGGAGTGTGACGCAAAGAAAGGCTACAGAATACTTCCGTCTCAGTCAGAGTGGAGCGCTCAGCCTTTCAAAGTATGCTGATCGCAACACGTTCGATTCATGCACATTACGACTTTTGCTTTGTGATAGTATTTTAGTAGTCAGCTCCTGCCGCATGTGCAGACGACATGCAAAGGTGCGAACTGCCAATGTGTCTAGAAAAACTGTGCTGCACGTGGAAAATATGCACAGACTGAGCGAGACAAAGCGGCAAACGGAAACCGAAGTATAATTTGGCCTTAAAGTTGCAGATACTGATTTAAAGCTTGTTTAGCAGGTTTTGCCAATCATAAGGCTTAACAACAAAAATATAACACTTAGTTAAGATGCAACGCTCAAGACCCTGTACTAAAATATGAAGAGGATTTCAGTTGGGTGCTATTTCACATCATCACGTCACACCAGCAAGATGTGTGGCTGTGTGGGTGAGATGTTCAGAGAGTTAAAGATTCAAATATTTAAAACTCCAGCCTGCGGGTTTAATAAAGAGAAAGTTAGAGAGAAAATCTGAGAAAGACGAGGCGAGAGAGGGAGAGATACAGTCTGCATCGTCATTCTTTATTAAAAACGAATCATTCCTCTTTATTACTGGTTGAGAGAGGGTTTACCTTTTTGATGCAGAGTGGAGGAATTTAATTAAAAAAATGTTAAAAGCAAAATACTTGCGTCTCTGCAGAACAACAATTGGCGTTTCCCAATCAATGGGCATTTTCAAACCAAGATTTGAAGTGGGCATTTTTCAACCGCTTTGCACGATTTGTCTACAACACTGACATCCTCTACTTTCATTGGTTAGTTCAGAAACTCAATGCCAAATTTTCAGAAATGTAAATGTCCACTAATTACTACATTGTGAGTCGCTACTATCATTGGATAGCTGAAAAAAGCCCAACCCGGTTTGAAAACGCCCACAGATTGGGAAACACCCATTGTTGTTCGGCAGAGACCTACTTTGAAAAACAGTGCCTGTGGATTTCTGAAATAAGGTGGCAATGTCTCCCCTCTCTGTTTATGTCCAGTTTAAATTCCTGTTCCATTTGATGTTTAAGTGATTTCCAGGTTGATAGCATATGGAACAAATTTATCTTACATTACACTGTGTAACAAATTGTTATTTTATTTTTTTATTCCTGGGTAATGTGTTATTTCCTAATTGCTTATGCCTCAGAAGTATAGAAAATGGCTATTATTTCCCACAAACTTTGCTTTTGTGACCAGGACAGTGATATTTTGAAATGTACCTATTTCCAGAACATTCCAGATAGATTCAGTGCTGAGTAAACTTGGAGTAACTTCTAGAACTTTCCAGCAATATAAATAGTAGTATAAATACAGGGGCCTTAAGCCCACCAGTTCAGTTTAGTTCCAGCTGCCTAAGTGGATACAGACCTTGCTGGACACCTTGAAGTATGATGAGTATGGCTGGGAGGTTATAGGAGACTTCAAAATGGTGGCATTCCTGATGGGTCTCCAAGACGGTTTTACCAAGTTTCCTGCTATCTTTGCCTTTGGGACAGCAGGGACACCATGGCGCACTACCACAGGCGGGACTGGCCACAGCGGACCGAGTTCTCTGTGGGGAGGAACAACGTCAAGTGGGAGCCCCTGTTGGACCCCCGGAAGGTGCTGATGCCACCACTGCACATCAAATTGGGCCATATGAAACAATTTGTCAGAGCTCTAAATAAGGAGTCGGCAGCCTTCAAGTACCTTCAAGACTTCTTCCCTAAGCTGTCTGAGGCTAAGGTCAAAGCCGGTGTCTTCGTCTGACCACAGATAAAGAAGATCCTGGAGTGCAATGAATTCCTCAAGAAGCTCACTAGTAAGGAGAAAGCAGCTTGGAACAGCTTTGTCGACAGTGGTTCGGGGCTTTCTGGGCAATCACAAGGCCGAAAACTATGTGGAGCTGGTTGAGACTCTGGTGAAGAACTACGGCATAATGGGCTGTTGGGTGTCCCTCAGAGTCCATATCCTTGATGCTCATCTTGATAAATTCAAGAAGAACATGGGAGCTACCAAGGACAGTATAATGAGAACATGATGGGAGACTACATTTGGGGGCTGATTCGTTACAGTGATTTACAATGTAATCGTAAATCTCAAAAAACTACTCACTTCTAAATCTTTTGTAGTCATTTTTGTATTACTTTAGTATAAATACATGTTAATTTGGATTCATATGTTGTTGTTTTTCTGACTTTATGTGAACGAAAAGACACAAATTCACCCGTTTTCTCATTGGAAATAGGTACATTTCAAAATATCACTGTCCTGGTCACAAAAGCAAAGTTTGTGGGGAATCATTTTCTATACTTTTGAGGCATAAGCAATTAGGAAATAACACGTACTACCCAGGAACAAAAAATGTGTTACATAGTGTTATTAACAAGAAACCAATACTATAATAGTATCATGTTTATATTATTATACTAGTTGATGCATTTATAAAAAAAAAAATTTAAAAAACATTCAGGGTCCCCACGCCTTTTGACCAATGAATCTCCATCTCCAGTCATCTGTGACTACTGGATAAGAATTTTTAAAGATCATTTCAACCAAAAGTTGTCACTAAAAACCAGCTCACACACAGATCATCATGTCAAGTAATTTCAAGGTAATTTTGATTTGGATGTGAACGAAAGTGAGTGTGAGTTGTTTACAGGAATATTCAGAGTTCAATACAAGTTGAGCTCAATTGACAGCATTTGTGGCATAATGTTGTTTACCACAAAAAACATTTAAACTCGTCCCTTGTTTTCTTTCAAATAAAAAGCAAATGTAAACATTAAAATATACACAGTGTTAAATGTATAGCCACAAGACATATATAATTTGAGTGTTAACATGATTTTAGTGAGATAAATCAAAATCATTTACTAACCTTTTCTGTGTAAAGTTATATCCGATTTAACAACTTTGTTGCCATGACAACGTAACGCTGTAAACCCTAAAACGACTGATAAAACTAATTCTAATAATATATATATATATATATATATATATATATATATTATATATATATATTTTTTTTTTTTTTTTGTACTGTCAATTATTTTCTCATCTGAACGTTTAGCCTTCTCAGAGAAAATGCCCCAGCAGTAAAATATACTAACAAAAGACACTATTCACAAATGCATTTACAGGCAAACAATTCACAAAGAGTCACAAACACAGTGAACAGCCAAAACTCCTGCAGATTGCATTGATTTCTACCTGCGACGCAGACAGACACCTGAAACCGTTTGTGTGGCATGTCAGCAGGGTTCCACTGCTCAATATGCTAATGAGTGTTTAATTGTGCTAAAGCCCGTATTCCACTCTTTTTGACACATTATTTTCTTAGAAAGCACAGTTGGCATTGAAGGACAAGACCTCAAAGGCTAAAATGGTTTCTGTGGCCTACACTAGCAATAAAAAAAACCCTACGTGTATATGCTAATGTCTTCTGCAGTCTGCAGAACTCGGCCTTATGAATCCTTAGCGTCCTCATTACAGTCACTGTTACCTTGTTAACGGACAGCAACTAGAGTTGTTTTGACAAAGGTCTTCATTAAAGTGCTGTCTAAACTGCCCTGGGGTCATGTAAAACCACACATTAATAGTCATGCAGGTTGTTAGCACCTTGCTAATCAATTCACAGGCACGGACGGCTCTGTAACACGGTATGTGTGAGGAATTATGCTGTCATCCAGCAGGGAAAAAGATGGCCTTTAAACCTCTCAGATCCCACATGCTGCAAAGTGAAAAACGTATCAATGTTTCACGCCGTTTGCGTCTTCATCTAGCAAGGGAGCTTTCAAATGAAAGCAGAAAACATCCCGGCATTCTGGACAGAATTATGTGTTTTGCTAGCTTCGGTTTTGAGTGTCTCAGAGTGTCTCATTTGCATGATGGACAAGCCGCTGTTTTTGGCACAATGCTGTACAATATTACAAACGACAACTGAAAACATGTATTTTTCAGCATGTAGGGGGACACATTGACTATGTAGCCAACAGGCATTCAAGTACAACTATGTACTGTAATTGAATGCAGAAACACAAAATTCTCCAAAACTGGTTGCCGCAATTACGTTCCAAAAGCTTGTCAAATCAGCATTAATATTAACTGAAGCAGAAATTTTGCATCTTTTGCTCAACTCATGCACAAAAATAAAATAAATTAAAAAAGATGATTTTTAGAAGAATATCTCAAATTTGTAGGTCCATAAAATGCAAGTGGAGCTCCAAAAAGCAAATAAAGTCAGAATAAATGTAAGACTTCAGTGGTTTAATCCATGTCTTCTGAAGCGATCCAATCGGTTTTGGGTGAGAACAGACCGAAATTTAACTCTCTTTTTTTTCACTGTACATCTTGCCACTCCAGTCTCTAGGAACGATCATGATTTTAAGCTGCTTTTGTGCTTTTTGGAACATCAAAATGTAAGTCACCACTCACTTGCATTGTATGGGCCTAGAGAGCTGAGATATTCTTCTAAAATTCTTAATTTGTCTTCAGCAGAAGAAAGAAAGTCATACACATCTGAGATGGCATGAGGGTGTGTAAATGATGAGAGAATTTTAATTTTGGGGTGAACTATTCCATTGAGAATTTAGACATACAAGGACATTTTTACAATTATCAAATGCCAAATCTGGTAATTTATCTTTAGATAAACCATTAGACATAGTTTTAAAACAACTACCTAAATATATATATATATATATATATCAGTTGAAGTTAGAAGTTTACATACACCTTAACCAAATACATTTAAACTCAGTTTTTCACAATTATTTTATTTATTTATTTTTCTATAATCGTAGAAAACATTCCATGTCTTAGGTCAGTTAGGATCACTATTTTAAGAATGTGAAATGTCAGGGGACTGGGCTGAATACCACCCCTGGAGTCACGAGTTCGAATCTAGGGCGTGCTGAGTGACTCCAGCCAGGTCTCCTTAGCAACCAAATTGGCCCAGTTGCTAGGGAGGGTAGAGTCACATGGGATAACCTCCTCATGGTCGCTATAATGTGTGGCTGCTGCAGAGAACAGCGCAAAGCCTCCACACGCACTAGGTCTCCGCGATAACGTGCTCAACAAGCCACGTGATAAGATGTGCGGATTGACTGAGATTCGTCCTCCGCTACCCGGATTGAGGCACTACGTCGCCACGAGGACTTAGAGAACAATGGGAATTGAGCATTCCAAATTGAAAAAAAAAGAATGTGAAATGTCAGAATAATAATAGAGAGAATTATTTATTTTAGCTTTTATTTCTTTCATCACATTCCCAATGGGTCAGAAGTTTATACACATTTTGTTAGTATTTGGTAGCATTGCCTTTAAATTGTTTAACTTGGGTCAAACATTTTGGGTAGCCTTCCAAAAGCTTCTCACAATAAGTTGCTGGAATTTTGGCCCATTCCAGACAGAACTGGTGTAACTAAGTCAGGTTTGTAGGCCTCCTTGCACGCACACACTTTTTCAGTTCAGATTGAAGTAAGGGCTTTGTGATAGCCACTCCAATACCTTGACTTTGTTGTCCTTTGTGTGCCATTATGCCACAACTTTGGAGGTATGCCTGGTGTCACTGTCCATTTGGAAGTCCCAACTGCGACCCAGCTTTAACTTCTTGGCTGATGTCTTGAGATGTTGCTTCAGTATATTCACATAATTTTCCTTCCTAATGCCATCTATTTTGTGAAGTGCACCAGTCCATCCTGCAGCAAAGCACCCCACAACATGATGCTGCCATCCCTATGCTTCATGGTTGGGATGGTGTTCTTCAGCTTGCAAGCCTCACCCTTTTTCCTCCAAACATAACAATGGTCGTTATGGCCAAACAGTTCTTTTTTTTTTTTTTTTCATCAGACCAGAGGACATTTCTCCAAAAAGTAAGTTCTTTGTCCCCATGTGCACTTGCAAACTGTAGTCTGGCTTTTTTTATGGTGGTTCTGGAGCATTGGCTTCTTCCTTGCTGAGCAGCCTTTCAGGGAATGTCGATATAGGACTCATTTTACTGTGGATATAGATACTTGTCTACCTGTTTCCTCCAGCATCTTCAAAAGGTCCTTTGCTGTTGTTCTGTGATTGATTTGCACTTTTCGCACCAAACTACGTTCATCTATAGGAGACAGAATGTGTCTCCTTCCTGAGAGGTATGATTGCGGCGTGGTCCCTGATTTCTTTAGATTTTCCCAGGATGTCAAGCAAAAAGGCACTGAGCTTGAAGGTAGACCTTAAAATACATCCACAGGTACACCTCCTATCAGAAGTTAATTGGCTAATTGTCTAAAGGCTTGACATTTTCTGGAATTTTCTAAGCTGCATAAAGGCATAGTTAACTTAGTGTATGTAATCTTCTGACCCACTGGAATTGTGATATAGTCAATTAAAATATTAAAACAATCTGTCTGTAAATTGTTTTAAAAAATTATTTTTGTCATTCGCAAAGTAGATGTCCTAAACGACTTAGTTTGCTAATATTAAATCTGTGGAGTGGTTAAAAAATTAGTTTTAATGACTTCAACCTAAATGTATGTACAGTTGACTTCAACTGTGTGTGTGTGTATATATATATATATATATATATATATATATATATACACACACACACACACACACACTATACAAGTATATAATCAAAAGATGAAAATTTGGTCAGTGTGTTTCGGTAATGAGCCTCTACCAAATGTTGACATGTAAAATTCAAATTAATATAAATTACTTTTCAAAATAATCAGCTTCTCGGATTTCTAGTAATGAGAATTTTTCAGAACATGCTCCAGAAATTATTTTCCAAAATTTTTTTTTTTTTTTTTTTTTTTTTTTTTTTACATAATACAGTATCTTGATTATACGATTTACAAGGATTTCAGACTTCCCTTTATATGTTCCAAAAAAAAAAGAGAAACAAAATCATTAGAAATTGAGTATGATCTGAATGAAAGCAGAATCTCGTTTGAGTGTATTTCTGTGACAAGGAGAAGGGCGTGGTCGAGCCGTGATGGAGCACGGCCGGCGCTGAATCAGCTGATCAGCAGAAGAGCGAGATAAGGGGCAGCCGGAGATGCCGGTTCGAGAGAGAGAGAGAGAGAGAGAGAGAGAGAGAGAGAGAGAGAGACGCACGTGGCCGCGTTGCATGTGTATCTGTTTATGTTTGTTTTATGTTGAGTTTCTTATTAAACTTTGTTTACTGTTCAGCCTATTCCCGCCTCCTCCTTGCCCATCCTTTACCTGTTACAATATTATTTTCATACTATTCTACTATTACTTGTAAAAAAAAAAAAAAATAAAAAAATGTGCACTTTTAATTTTTCAACTAGCCGCTAAACAAGGCTCCAACCGGGTTTAGGTTTTTTGTTTTATTGTTTTCCCAAAAAAATCTTTGTTCCTTCCCTGTTGTTGTTGCTGTTGTTGTTATTTCTAATGATGCTTTCACTCCTTTTCACCTTCTTTCATTTGTCTTCATCCGTGCAGTCACAGAACTAGCGATTTGCATGACTCCCTGCAGTGACTCCATACATCACTGCCGTAACGGTGGATTTAGCTTTCACTTGGTTACTCTGTATTGTCGCCTGTAAATGAACCTGGTGCAGTCAGACAGACACATGTATCCGACGCAAGTGGCATTTAGAACATTTCTGTCTGACCAGATGGTGACATGTTCAATTATTTTGCATGATCTTATTGACAATGTTCTAAAAAAACGACTCATCAGTCATGTCAACCTATAAATGAATCTTCCGTCATTTTAACTGGTTTGTAAAAAGGACTACAGTGGTCAAGCTGAATGTTTGTTTTTGTTTGCAGCTAGCAAAGGCAATGCAATTGAAAAACATGTCTATTTACTGTCTTTGTCTTTTGCAAGGAATTACATTTTACAGCAAAAAATCTCAAATCAAGAAGTTCACTTCTTAAACATTAAAATGTCAATGATAACATTAGTTAATGCATTATGAACTAACATGACCAAGCAATAAACAATAGTATTTTGATAAATTAACATTAACCAAAATTAATAAATGTTGTTAAAAATCATTGTTCATGACATCTAATTCAATAACTAGGTAAACGAATAGAACCTTATTGTAAACTGTTAAAAAAATGTATCGCAGGTCTGTTTTGATTGGGTCACAGAAAGCTGGGGAAACGAAGCTAAATGCAAATACTAAAATGCAACTACTAACCATATAAATATTTATAGTTAGGAGAGCAAAAAAATAGGCTTATCAACTTTTAAAAGGGAGGATAAAAACTTCCCAAATCTTTTGTTGGTTACGTCAAAGGCCATATGTCCAATCAAACTCGTTTCACAATGGTATTTTAGTGCAAAATCATCCATCACATGGTAGAAGTTAGCCAAATTAGGTAGATGCCAACATGGACAGGTCGTGTGACATGCCCTCACCCTCAAAAACCATAAACAAAACTACACAAGGTAAATGGAAAATATGACCCAGACTACACTGAATACAGAGAACCACTGCTTTAAAGTTGTCATTCTTTCTTTCTTTCTAATTTACATTCTTAGTTCATGTTATTAGTCTCATTGGCTTAGTTTGTATGTGTCTCACCGTTCTGTGTGAGTTTAGTGGAGCACACCAACGTAGAGATCTGGAACGAGTCTTTGCTGATGGTGAAGCTCCCGAGATTCTGCGTGTTCTTCCCTGAAGAAAGAATCTTCTCTTCCATCTCTGGTTTGCTGGAGGCCAAGTTGAGATACAAGGACGAGTCCTCCAATTTCTTGGCATCGGCCTGCAAATCCAAAAACAACACTTGGACACTTTGTATTTTTCTACTTTTTGTGCCACTCTTAAAAAAGCAATAAAACAATTTCCAAATCAGCATTAAAGCTTTGACTTTGCTCACAGCATGTGGGTTTATTTGCATAGCTCAATAATGACTTGACCAGGTGACGTTCTGAAGAGATGAGCACGTGGACAGAGATTAATTGTGTAATGATTACATTGTGATGTCAAAGGTTAAACAAAAGACAAACGAGAACAAGCAGCTTCAGTACACAGCTCACATCCCTCTTTTTGTGGGTGTGTGTGTTTTACCTTATATACGATGAGATCGTGCTCCCCATCTCTCAGTGTTGTGCCGTCATATCTCATCAGCTTGACAAACGACAAAGCAAAGTTCTTCTCTGATTTATCCTTGCCTGCAAAGAGACCATTGTATATTTATTAACAGAAAAATGTATTCCAAACTATGACATCTAAACCATGTCTTTCTTTGGTTCTTAATGTTCAATGCCAATGTGTGTTATTTCTGATGCTATCAATACCGATTTCGCTGCTGAGAGATTGTTTTGTTAAGTACTGCTTTGACCACAGTCATGGCAAAAAAGTACATTGAAAATGACAGAACAAACTCAATTGAACTGAATGTAAACTGAGTTAAACTGTATCTAGGTTGAAATGAATCTGATCTAAACGTAACCAAATCTGAGCTGGACTGAATCTGAACTGCACAAAATCAAAATTCATTTAAATCTGAACTGAATCTGAACTGACAAGAATCTGAGCTCAATTAAATCTGAACTGAATTAAATCTGGACTGAATCTGAACTGATAAGAATCTGAATTCATTTGAATCTGAACTGAATCTGAACACAACAGAATATGAACTCGATTGAATCTGAAATGAACTAAATCTAAACTCAACTAAATATCAACTGAACTAAATCTGGACTGAATATGAACTGAATTTGAACTAAACAGAATCTGAACTCAATTATATATGAAATGAACAGAATCTGAACTCAACAAATTATCAACTGAACTAAATCTGGACTAAATCTGAACTGAACATGAACTAAACAGAATCTGAACTCAATTGAATTTGAACTGAACTAAATCTGGACTGAATCTGAACTGAACATAATCTGAAATCAGTTGAATCTGAACAGAACTAATTCTGGATCTGGACTTAATCTGAACTGAATTAAATCTGGACTGAATCTGAACTCATTTGAATCTGAACTTAACTGAACTAATTCTGGACTGAACCTGAACAGAATCTGAACAAATTTGAATCCGAACTGAATTTATTTAAATCTGATCTGAGCTGAATCTAAACTAGATTAAGACTAAATAGCAGAAGTAAACTGTGAAACACACACTTGAAGGTCACGAAGAACCAAGGAATTTTGTGACATCTGTGAAAAATTCACAAATGCAACAACGAAACAGACATTTTTGTTTGCCGGCCATTATCAGCAGACACATAAACGCTGAAACGCAAAAGTCTGCTAGTTAAGTCTTGTGTTAGAGTAGCATTGTGATGTGGCTATTTTATATCTGCTTTTACAAATTGTATAAGACCTACAGTACTGCCATGGTCCAGAAAAGTCTTAAAACACAACATAAAACACAACCCAGCACATAAACTACTATCAGAAACAGAGATAGAGAATATGAGGAAAACAGAAAAGTGAGAAATGTTATGTAGTTCTGTTTCAAACCATACAAACCAGTACCATATCATAAAGCATGAATGTACATACAGACAGAAAAACCATGAAATGTCAACAGAAAACAAGAAAGAGGACGAAATTGGGACAAAGAAAGAGACTGAAATGGAGAAAGCCACAGAGGGTTTTTAGCATGTTGCTATGGGGTTGCTAGGGTGTTCTGGGTGGTTGCAATGGCTTTGCTTGATGGTTGCTTACTAGTCCAAGTCAAAAGAGCCTACCCTCAAATTTTCTATGATATTCTGGTCTCTAGATAAGACCTGAGGCTGAAATCAAATTAACTGATTTGAACTGAAGTGAATTTGAAAGAGAGAGCCAAAAAGAGAGGTTGTCATTTTTACACTTTTCATAAAACCAATGGATTTCTACTCTTTCTAAAAACAGAATTTTCTAAGAGAAATCACACTGGCCTCATATCAGAATTGTTATACCGCATATCCTTCTCAGTCAGCCAATTAATGAAGAAATACAGCAGCATTTCTTTGAATCTGAATGATAAAAACAATGCCGGAACTGGAAATGTCAACATTAGGTGCTTTTAACAAAACAACCCTATGAAGAACCACAAATGCTACCACCAAAAACACATAAACAAAAGTCTAAAAGGTGGAAATATAATTAGCAAGGCTGCACTATAAGGTCGTATTACACGGCTCTCTGGAATTCTCCATTCTGTATTGTCAATGGCGCCATCTAGTGGTCTGATAGTTCTCTGTAACAACCGCACATCCAAGTATCAGACCAGTCATCCAGGTATTTGTGAGCATATGTGCGATCTCTACAAGAAAGCTAATAAAATAATTTACATTTAAATCAATGTTTCATGTGCATTTATTTATATATTTGGCAACTTTTAATGAGCTAAATAATGAGGAGTCAGTAGGTAATTAATTACAAAATAAACATCAACAGAATGCCAACGGAGGTGGATTTCAGCAGTTAAGCTATTTATTTATTTTCTCACATAATCACATAATTTCAGCGCAAATCGATATTTTAAGTAAATGTATTTATTTATTTGATTAGTAGCCGTGTAATAAGCAGGATAATGTACAGTCAGCCGGTTGTTATCAGTATGGTGATTCCTGACAAGTGATTTGCTTTGACATTCAACTGCCTGGCAGCATGGATCATCAGAATCACAAAACTGAATTTAATGCAGGTGAAATTCAAAACTGAATCAGAATTTAATGATGGCATTTTAAACATCGAATGACCCTAGAAATCTCAATGAACTAAATCTAAAATAAAGTGAACTGAATTGCATCTGAACTGAATCAGACTTTTTTATTTCTGCCGGTATTTTAAAGCTCAGATGACCCAGAAATGGTAATCCAACATTTAAAGTGAACTGAACTCAATTTGAACTGAATTTCTATGTGAACTGAACTGATCTGAATCTGAACTGGATCTGAATTTGGCATTTTATCTTTTGGGTGACTATTGAAATGGCTAAGAAATATCCCTGAAAGGCATAAAGTTACTTCTCTCTTTCACACTCATGTTCATTTGCGCAGCCACGCTAATGAGAGAAATTCACATAAATCCTTATTAATTATGCTAAATTGCTCAAATATGCTAATTACAGACATCTCGTTTGGTGTGGTGATATTTCAGCACTCACAGATAAGAACTATGCTGAGATCAGCAATTCCAGAATATGAACAGAAATAAGGCCGGTTTTACAGATAGTGTCTTTACTGGAATTAGCAGGCATGACGTTTATTTGCTCCAGATTGTGTGTTTGTGCTAAATGATTGTTTTACATCCTCCACCCAGCACTTGGCAACCAGCACCCAGCAACAACACCCCACCCCGCCCCTCTCATCCTGGCGCTGTCGCGACAACATGTGGTGAACAGATGGATTGGCGCGGCCGGCAGGACAAGATTGCACACGCACTGCTAAATGTGATAACCACAGCTGCACGCCAGGCGCCTCTTGGCCCATAAACACCCGTCCAGGCTTTTTATACACGCTCACATTTCTCATTATTACATCACTGCCAAGATGTTTTCAGACACTCCCTGAGCTGGAAAGTATCTTAAGAACTGTTTAATAAATCATTAAACTAGACTTTTACATTTTATGAATAAAATTTATGTGGTGCTTGCTGGTGCAAAACTTGTCACCACGATTCTAGGGTGTTGTGGATGATTTCCAGGGCATTGCTAAAGGGTTGTTAAGGTATTCTGGGAGGTTGCCAGGGTGTAAGGTGTTGTTGTTTACTGGTCCAAGTCAAAAGAGCCCATCCCAGAGTCTATAATATTCTGATCTCTAAATACGGCACAGGTCCTCCCTTTTGTGCCTGTTTTATCGTCTGCCTGGCAAAAGTTGCAAATCTCATTGTTAGAAAATTAATAGCACACCTCTCCTCAACAAGCCGCACGATTTGAGGTTCATTCTGCAAACTCATTCAGAGGCAAATGACTTAATCTAAAGTTATCTCACTAGCCCCATACACAATAAAGAGAGAGGTTTTTAAAGAGTCGCCACATGATGCTTAACGCCCATAAATAACAATGCCAGAGATTTAAGGTGCCACTAGCGCTGCAAGGATCACCGTGACAACCGCCCAACTGGTCATGTGCACATGAATGTATCAACTTACAAAAAGACCTTGGGAAACAGGATAATTGACTGAAGTTGTTCCTGCACAGTAAAGTTATTGATTTTATATTTAACTTCTGTATGTTTTTTCTATTATTTACTGATATTTTGTAATGTTGAATATTCGAGTTAATCTATAATATGTATGTATTACTGGTTCATCATAAGTTAAGCTCAGTTGAGAGCATATGTGGCATAATGTTGATGACCACAAAAATGTATTTCGACTCGCCCCTCCTTTTCTTTAAAACAAAGATAAAATCGAGGTTACAGTGAGTCACTTACAATGAAAGTGAATGGGGCCAATTTTTGGAGGGTTTAAAAGGCAGAAATGTGAAACTTATAATTTTATAAAAGCACTTTCATTAATTCTTCTGTTAAAATTTGTGTATTATTTGAGCTGTAAAGTTACATTTTTACAGTCATTTTAGGGTTTACGGCGTTATGTAGCCAAGGCAACATAAACCGGCTATAACTTCACACAAAAAAAGGTTAGTATGTGATTTTATCACACTAAAATAAAATTAACTGACATATTGTTTATGTCTTGTGGTTATCAGGTACTTTGTGACATTTTACAAATGATTTAATTTCTATTTCATGTTCAATTATGCATTTTTTTACGTTTGATCCACAATAAATGCGTAATTTGATGGTAAAAAATTGCCACCACAACACTTTGTGCTGCTGTCTGGCATATGTTGTGAACTCAAGCTTTACTAGAATACTAATCTCAAACCATACACTGAGCCTTATCGCTAGCCCAACGCCCTATCCCTGACCCTGATCCCTAACTTGCAACCCAACATCCCAACTACATTACCTAGTTCCTACCTTGATCCAATTCGAAATCCTGCCCCACTCATCCCTGTTCATTCATCGAAACTGGATCCAAAGTTTCCTAAACCCTATTTCCAACTCCAGCCTTAACCTTAATCACTATTCCAAACCCTAACCTCAACCTTAATATCCTAATCCTGTCCTTCAGAGATCTGTTTCGATTCCTCGTTTTACATCTGTTGCGAACAGGCTTTTACTTCTAACTTCAAACATAAACCTCCATCTCCCAACCCCATTGCCCAGTCCAGATCCAGATCTAATAGAAGAATGACACATGCTGCCAATGCTGGTTAGACCATGTGCTTTGGTGTGTTGGAACTCACAATCTTGAGATGATCTGTGTTTGAAGGTGAAGCGAAGATGACTCCGGTTGACGTCTTCAATCGGAATTGCGACCTGCAACAGAGAAAATGCCATAAACGAGATCAATCCCATGTACATACAATGACTTTAAAAGTGCCAGACTTGGACGTGCACAACACTTTAAAAGGTCTTGAATATAACAAAGCCATAAATATGGATCAAATGGACCTAAAGCAGGGCGTAATCTTTGTGAACTTAACGTTGAACTTTATTCGCCTTTGTTAAAACCTCCATGTTCTCCCTTTGGATTTTAAATATTTAATCCCACATCTAGAGTGTCGTCTCTACAATTTCAAACTTAAATGCGTTAAACCTGCATTAAAGCTTTGTCAGAGATATCTTTAGTATGTAAGCGCCCTAAGGCAGTGACACTCGCCTTGATGGTTTCAAACCAGCGTGGCTGTTTGACCTGGTAGTAGATGACCGATTTGTACTCCAGAATGCCTTCATCACCGGCACCAGGGAAGATCACGCTCTGGACAGAAGAGAAGAAAACCCTATTTAGAAATTTGCTGGTTATCAGAGTATATTATATTGTACAATATTCAAACTTTTGAACTGCACAATGAACTATAAAACAGCTATTAGAAATGCTAAACATAAATTAAACTAAATTTAGGACTGCTTCAAATGTTTGGTTAAACTAAATTTCAATTGGTGCCAAATGAGATGAACTTGAACCCTGAAAATCCAAAATGGAGAGGAAACACAGATTTACTAAAGAAAAGCTCTTCACAAAGCATTAACGCATTACTTTTTCATTGAGAATTCTTGCTGACCAGTGAAATAAACCATAAGAGTGCGAGACAACTAGTGAAACATATGTATATTTCCATTATTTTCTAATTTAAAACAATTCAATCCATTAAATATTATAGCACAACTTAAATTTTAAATAATTGTTCAATCTAGTTAGAATCTCTTCATTGTAACTGGTGTAAATGATTATGATATTGCATGTTGTTTTTATGTATTTATGTAGTATCTAGATCTGGGCCAGGTCTCTCTGGTAAAAATGGGACCAATCTAGTTAAATAAAGGTTCAAATAAAATAAAAAATCTAATAAAATAAAACACTGATTCTTGAGATAAGGGACAAAACATATTAAGAAATGTATTAAGAAATCCATAAAAATACTGGAAAAGTGTATACTCTGCATTTATTACTTGTATTTTTAAATCATTTAATTGTATTTTTTTTTAATACAGTCTTTACACTTAGAAGCACATGTAATTTAACCTGTCCTCAGCAAGAGGTCACAATGTTAAACTGCCAGACAAAGTATTTAAAACTGCAACAAATTCATCAATATGGATATCAAATGAAAGGTAAGGATCTGTAAGATATCAAACAATAAACAAAGTAAACTTTCAATTATGTTTTCCATAAAAAAAACACTGCCTATCAAAGTTGTGTCCTCATTTTGCGTCAACTCCGTCAGATTTTTTTATCCTGAATATATCAGACAATGTCATGGTCAGCTGTAACTCTGAGGACCCCTCTCCCACTTCCTGCTCATGGTGGATGCAACAGTAGGACACGTAGTCTGGTAAGTTTGATATTTTTCATATTTTAAACCATGTTTAAATCTCTGTGGTCAAAGCTTCAACATGTTAACTCCGTTGTTCCCATTATGATATTTTTTGTTAGAATTGTGGGATACATTTTGGCATTTTAGTTTAGGTTATCGGGACAGCTTTAACTGAGGAAAAAAAACAAAATGGTCCCAGTGTAAAACACATGGAACAATTTTCAAAATAGCATGAAAACAGACTTTTTTATTTTTATTTATACAGAATGCATTTTACCACTCAACTCATTTACTGAACACCATTATTAGATAATTAAAGACTTTACACTCTTGTTTGGTGGATCAAATAAATACAGAATGCTTTTTAGTGTCTGACAGAGTTGACACAAATGATAGTAAGATGTAAGTTATAAAGTGAATAAATGTCCATTTTCAGTTTTTATAAAAACCTGTTCCCTTGCATGATTCATTAGCTGAGACCTTTGTCTATTATATCTATATATAAATATATCCATTTCAAATTAATTTTGTATTAAAAAATAAAAACTATGTTTGTCCCTTACCTCAAGAATCAGTGAAAATAAAAAAAATAAAATAAAAAAAATACCAATTTGTGTGAAAAGTTGCATTGAAAATGGTACACGCTGTCATGGACTCCAAAAGTTTATGGTAAACCTGATGATCCATGTTATCCCGACATGATTTGACAATGATCTAAAGTACATATTGTAATTCAATCTGATGTCCAGTCAGAGTTCAGAAAGCTAAATCAGATGAGAGGTGCTATATTAAATATTAAAGGGGACACTTTATCCTTCATTCTGGAAACCGTTTTCTTTTGTTCATTTCTTACCCTCGTACACACTGAGAATCTTCTATTCAATTCACACACGCAATCTCTCTCTCAGCTGGCTTGTCAAAACCCCACAAACACACATTCTACAAATGACAGGCACCAATTATGAGCAATAAGGGACCAGTCACCCAACAGCCTGAGGGCAGACATAGACTATGTGAGTGTGTGGGCAGTTAAAAGCAACAAACAAGAGTGGAAAGAAGGGAAAGAACATACAATACCACAATATAAAAAATCATTAAAGCAAAAAAGGAATGTAGAAGGAAGTAAAAGGTGCGTTCTTGTGCATGTTTGTTTAAAGGAATTGTCCGTGCTCAATACAAATGAAGGTTTATCAACAGCTTCTGTGCTATAATGGCGATTATCACAGTAAATCATTTCAACTCGTCCCTCAGTTTTTATTAAGCAAGTCACATTTTCAGTAACACAGTTAGAATGGATTTCTATGGGGCAGAAATCTAAAGCTTGTCATTTTGTTTAGCATTTACATGAATTATTTGGTAAAATCATGTTTATTAAGTTTTAAGATTGGACAAAACAAGTCTTGAGTTAACACACATATGTATGTTTTGCTTTACTTTTGAAATAGTGTATTTATTAAATATTTATTTATTTTGGTGCATTGACTTGCCCAATAAACCACCATTGCAAGTACATTCCTGTAAACACAACTTTAGCAAAGGGACAAAGCCGGAATTATTTTCTAGGATAAAACTATATGCCACAAATGCTGTCCATGCACCTTAACATGAACTTATTGAAACTTTAACATTCATTTGAACATGTGTCGCACACACATGGACTCTCATACCTCCAATTTCTTGCCATCTTCATCGTGTACAGACATGGTGACCTCCACGTTCTTAGGCGTCGTCTTGCTGCCTTTATCAAAATCCCCCTGGACGAGTGTCATGTAAATGTCATTCCGAACATCACCTACAAACACAGAAACAATGTCTTAGTGTCTCATGCTCACTGGCTTTCTTAAGGCAATTAAACAATTTATTTATTTATTTATTTATTTTCAGGTAATGTTTACCTGGCATGATGATTTCCGGGAAGCCCATTTTGCGAGCTATGGCAGTGGATCGGTCCACCAGGTGTGGGAAATCTTTTCGGATCTGATGAATGTCACCTGGAAGCAACTTCAGTGTAACCCACAAACCTAAAGACCAGAGGAATAAACAAGAAACACACACGTCAAAAAATGCATTCTTCACTGCTACACAGCACCATCAATGGAGTAGCATATCCGAATCCTCAGTATGCATAAAGCAGTAGGCGAGAAGTACCCTTGTACATCTGTCGAGATTCTGAAGTGTGCATCCGGTGAGAACTTTACTATGTCACGATGCTACGGGAGCTGAGGAGACGTCACATTCAAAATTTCTTAATTTAAACAAAAACAGAGGAGAACAGGAGGTAAAGACGCTGACTACCACCCCTGGAGTCGCGAGTTTGAATCCAGGGTGTGCTGAGTGACTCCAGCCAGGTCTCCTAAGCAACCAAATTGGCCCGGTTGCTAAGGAGGGTAGAGTCACATGGGGTAACCTCCTCGTGGTCGCTATAATGTGCGGTTCTCGCTCTCGGTGGGGCATGTTGAGAGTTGTGCATGGGTGCCGCAGAGAATTGCGTGGGCCTCCGAACGCACTACGTCTCCGCGGTAACACGTTCAACAAGCCACGTGATAAGATGCGCTGATTGATGGTCTCAGACACAGAGGCAACAGAGATTCGTCCTCCACCACCCGGATTGAGGCAAGTCACTACGCCACCACAAGGACCTAGAACGCATTGGGAATTGGGCATTCCAAATTGGGGAGAAATAAAAAATATTTATAAAAATCCAAAATTAAAAAAACGGAGGAGAACCACGAGTTGGGCGGTTCTTTCCAACTGTAAGTGTTATATACCAAGTTACTCTTTTATCAAAACAAGTGTTGATCATTTTCACAGTTGTAATTACTATGTCATAACGTCATGGGACACTGACCACATGAAATGTATTCATTCCACTCACACGAATACCTGAAGAATGTACTTTATCATTGTCAGAGAAGTGCGTTTTTCATTAAATGCAGTACAAATTCTGACAGTATGCAAATTTGGACTACAGTTTCCAAGAGGAACACATATAAATACCTACTTCCTATTTGTGCTTTACAGCTTACAGCAAATTCATTTTAAAATCTCTTTAACAGTCATATACAAAAATTAATTATAACGCTGCATTCGTTTAATTGCTGACAATATATACTGCGGGAAGAGATGTGAAGGTAAAGAGATTATTGAATTTGATTGAGCTGTGAATATTTTCACTGTAAATTTACAAGAGCATTTTTATATGCACACACCTTAAGCTCTAAACGAACAAATATTGAGAACAGACTTTGTGGGTGCATTTCATAAAACGGTAAAGAAATATTCAGGTCATATTGCACCTCAAAATGAAAAGAAAAAAATAAGACAAACAAATTCAAATTATATATATTTTTTTTTTTTTTTTTTTTTTGCATTGTGATATTTTTGTACAGTTAAGCACATTTTGCCCCCAATTCTCACTGCTGTAACAAAAAATGTATTATTACCATTGTACTGCAGAAAAAAAATATGATATATTAATATAAATATTATATATTCTCTCTCCTCTTTGTTCTTGTGATTTTAGGGTGAAATATGATCAGGCATTTCTTTTCTTTGTAAAATTCACCCCAGCAAGTAATTTATTTATTTATTTTTTTTTTTAAGGTCCTTTATACCCGTAATGCTTTGCACTGGCACCGTCAGGTCTCCGTCATAAATCTTCAGTTCATCAGTCTTAATGACTCAGTATCTATTACCCTTGTTACTGTTACTGATTAACCTTGATCATAAATAACCAGAGAGGTTACATCTGATTTTACAGAGAGATCGAGAAGAAAATAACCTTAATTTCAATGTCTTATATGACTATAAATCCAGGTTTTTCTTTCTTCTGTGTCGTCAAGTCAAATGGATTTGTATAGCGCTTTTCACAACAGGCGTTGTTTCAAAGCAGCTGTACATGAAATTATGCTATAACAGAAAATTAATGAATATAATGCCAATATTAGTTATTCATGTTTAGAACTATTAGTGGTTAAAATTTGTAAACTAAGTAAGTGTTGTGGGTCAATGATTAAACAATATGAACTATAAGTTTTAGTGTTAAAAGTCCTTGAAGTCATCCCAAATAAACTGAGGAAATACATGTAGATGCAGTGTGCCATGAATTTGGCTGATGAAGGCTTTTGTTAGTGGTTCATTCATGTTCTATGTAGTTTAAGAAAGTGTTGTCCCTCCTTTGACCAAGTTGATATATATATATATATATCATTCAGTGAGGAGCATCGCAGTCCGGCTGTAAGCTTATGGAAGGTAATTTTGGTGAACTCCATCCTGAGCCCATGATTCAGACAGTGGCTCATGAAGAATCCAATGTCTTTGAGTTTGCATCAATTCATTCTCTTTGAAGTCCATCTTAGTTGACTGAAGTTAAGTCTGGCTGGCACATGCTGCAGTTGGTCGTCATCATCACTCAGCGACACAGTGGGAGTCGGACATTAGGCAGGACCGGAGATGGATCTGTCAGGCTCTGGTAACCTCGGAATATAATCCAGCATAGCTAAGAATTGAGGAATAAATTAGGAGTATGCCTGGCTGAATAGATAAGTCTTTAGTCTAGACTTAAACTGAGAGAGTGTGTCTGAGTTCTAAAACTTCTAGGAAGACTATTTCATAGTTTAGGAGCCAAAAAATTATCTCCCTCCTTTTGTGGATTTTGATATTCTCGGTATTGTTAACAGGCCGGAGTTTTGCGATCGTAATGAGCATGATGGATTATAGCATAACAGAAGGTCACTTAAGTACTTTGGAGCTAGACCATTAAAAGCTTTGTAAGTAATTAACAGAATTTTTAAATTAATACGAAACTTAACAGGTAGCCATTGTAACGCAGATAAAAAGGGGCTGATATGATCTTATATTTTGGTTAGCACCCTTGCTGTATTTTGTACCAACTGCAGTTTATTTATTAAACATGCAAGACATCCACTTAGTAATGCATTACAATAATCTAGTCTTGAGGTCATGAACGCATGAATTAGTTTTTCGGCATCAGAAGCAGATAGCATGTGTCGTAACTTGCCAATATTTCTGAGGTGGAAGAATGCAGTTTTTCAAATATTGGAAATTTGTTTTTCAAAGGTTAGATTGCTATCAAATACGTATAACAGCTAAAGTTTTTGCTGTATGTGTTGACATTACAGTACATCCAACAAGTTTATATTTTAATGTCTTATTTTTTATTTTTTTTTAGGTTTTTGTTCCAATAATTAGTACTTCTCTTTTTACAGAATTGAGTAGATGGAAGTTTCTAGCCATCCACTCTTTGATATTATTTATACACTGTTAATTTGGAAAAATGTAAAATTTCATCAGGTTTCGGAGGAAAATAAAGTTGGGTATCGTCGGCATAAGTGAAAATTCCATGGTTCCTGATAATAGGGAGAAAATCAGAGGCCCTAAAACTGATCCCTGTGGCACTCCATACTTTAATTTGATCTGAAGGTTCCTCATTTACACAGACAAAGTGGTAGCGGTCAGAGAGATAGGACCTAAACAAAGCTAATGCCTATCCACAAATGCCAACATAATTATCAAGCCTATCCAAGAGAATGTCATGATCTATGGTGTCGAAGGCAGCACTAAGATCTAAAAGCACTAGAAGAGAAATGCAGCCACTATCAGATAAGAGCAAATTATTTGTAACTCTGATAAGTGCAGTCTCTGTACTATGATGGGGACTGAATCCTGACTAAAATTGTTCATACTGTATATACACTGTAGAGCTGTAGAAATGAACATAGTTGGGAGGACACTACCTTTTCTAGTATTTTCGACATAAATGGGAGATTTGAAATTGGTCTATAATTAGCCAATTCTCCTGGATCAAGCTGTGAATATTTTGTATTCTTCCACTTACGCTCCATTTTCTGAGCTGCACTCTTGAGAGCATGAGTGTGATCATTGTACCATGATGTGGGATTTTTGTCTTTAACTTTCTTTAATCGAAGGGGGGTGACACTATTTAGAGTGCTAGAGAAGACTGTATCCATATTTTCTGTGATAACATCAAGTTCTTCTGACGTTTTTGATGTAATGAGTATTTGAGACAAGTCTGGAAGATTATTAGTGAAGCTATCTTTAGTAGTTGAAAGAATAGTTCTACCTGAACGATAATGTTGCGTAGATAGAGTTACCTTTGCTAAGCACAGCACACAAGAGGCGAGGTAATGATCTGACATATCATTGCTCTGCGGCAGAATTTCTATATTATCAACATCAATTCCATATGACAAAATTAGATCTAGCGTATGATTTTGTCAGTGGGTTGAACCTGTCACATTTTGAGAGTTGAGAATATCGATAAATGCTAATCCTAGTGTATAATTTTCGTTAGCTATGTGGATGTTGAAGTCACCGATGATTAAAGCTCTATCCACAGCAACTACTAGATCTGACAAAAAATCAGCAAATTCTCAAAGGAATTCAGAATATGGCCCTGGTGGTCTATATACAGTTGCAAAAACAAAAGACAACAAAGATTTTTTTTTTATTATATCTGACGATGTCACATTTTGCATTATAAATTCAAAAGAATTAAATTTATATCCTGACATTTGAGTAATACTGAAAATGTTACCAAATATAGTAACATATGAAAATATGTCAATTATAGCAACATATCCTCCTCGACCTTTCAGACAAGGCTCATGTTTATAACAATAATCTGAGGGAATAGACTCATTTAAATGATGATCTGTAATAATTTCATTTACAATTAGTGATTTGGATGAAAGCGATCTAATGTTTAGTAGTCCTACCTTTATATTATGTTTATTTTTTTACAAGAGTGACATGAATAATTTTTTTTTCTAAATGACTTAATATGGGTTTTGTGTTTGGTAGTTCAGGGAACAGACATAGTCTCTATATGATATACAGGTGATTCATTCTTTATGTGTTGTAGATTATGTGACCTGTGTGATGTCTCAAGGCATCTAGCAGACATTCGGATTAGCCAGTTTGTCTGCTTTCTGACCTAGGCCCAGTTAGTCAAATACTATCACTATTAAGACTATGAGCCATATTACTAGAGAGGAGAGCGGCACCTTCCCTGGAGGGATGGAATCCGTCTCTCTTTAGCAGGTCAGGTCTTCCCCAAAAAATCTTACAATTGTCTATGAATCCAATGCTATTAAATAACAAGGGCACTTTTAACATGATTCTCAGTGGATGCATCATTGAGTGGGGAGAATCGATTGGAAATCCTAACAGGAACGGGAGAGATGTGTCGCTTTGCCCTACGAGTAAGCTGCCGAGACATCATCCAAACTCCCTGCTGTGCGGGATCTACAACTGGAACCAAAGTGTGTGTGTTGCTCGTTGTAATACCCACATCCGAAACAGTATCTACCGGCTTCTCTTTCTCACTGACCTTCACTAGTGTTCGGATGCATTTCTTTGGCTCATTAACCCTCTCAGTCAGCCTGACTAATTCCTTACATTTATCACATAAGAATCCCTCACTGCTGATGGAAGAAGCTATAGTAAACATGTGGCATGCAATGCACAAAGTGATAATATAAGTGGATGCCATGACTTACCACAATTGTTTGTTGTTGTGGTGGTGGTTTTTGATCGCTGTGAATCCCTCATGTAATTGTTGTTGTTGAGGTGGTTCCTGATCACCAGTGGTTTGAGATTAATGCAATGATCCGTGTAAAAAATGTGTGCGGTAAAGCACGCAGTTTAATCGCGATAATAGTGGAAAGGTGGGCGTGCATGGTACAATGCACATAGTTGTATTATTGGATTATGATCTGAGAGTAACAGATGCATATTAAACCGTATTCAGCCTAAATTGTGTTTTACTTTACACTTTTAACTAGGCTATAAATTCAAACTGTGGTTTAATACATTTTGAAAACTGCTAAACTGCAAAATACAAACAACTCACTCAAAAACATCTGTCTACATGATAGAAATCTTTATAAAAAAAATAAATAAATAAAAGAGAGAAAAATGATATTGTAAGTGTCAAAGACGGTCATGTTACTAAGTTAAAATCTGATGATATTCATCTGATATTTAAAAGAATGTTCCAGCCAGGTTACAAACAAGTTAAGCTCTATCAAGGCTCATTTTAAGGCATGATTTTCAAACGTGTTATTCATTTAAACCGAACAAAGAGGACCTCAAAACATCACAGCATCATTTTCTGTTACTGCATAATTTTCTGTAAAGCTGCTTTGAAACAATGTGTGTTGTGAAAAGCACTATACAAATAAAATTGACTTGACTAAAAAAGTTATTATTACTTTGAGTGTCTTTAGTTATTGTTAACCAGACAAGATGTCTTAAAAATGCAACACTCCTTCACGAGACGAAAAACAGCGAGACACACTGCGATATCCAAAAACGACAGTCTAGCGCATGTTTACATAGAAACAACAACTGAATCCCTTTAGACAACTTTACAGCTGAAATAAAGCATTTTTTGCACTGAAGAATACAGTATATATTTAACTAATAAAAAGTATATTTGTAATGGTAATCGACAGAATGCAGATTAGTACAAACACATAAAGCTTAACTTTTGAACCCAGAAAATTTCCTCTGAACAAATTAAGTTTAGGAAACGATCTAGGAGACGTTGTGTCGACCCAGTGACATTTACCTTGACCTTTGTGATTGACCTCTTTGGCAGCGATGACCTTGTTGATGACGGTCTGGAGGAAGTCATTCTCGCCTGCCACCCTGGGTGAAAAACGGGAGATGTTCAGCTGCCTGTGACGAATGGCGTCATCCAACGCTAGCCTGGAGTTCACACGCGACAGGCAACATGCCAACGGGAAGGAAAGAGAGGAAGAGAAAGAATAGTAGCCACAAAGAGCCAGATCAGGGTGGACAAGAGCAGAGGGAAAGAGAGAAGAGGTGGATGAAGGGAGAGAGAGAGAGGGGGGAAAACACCAAAGAGTGATACAAATACCATGACAGGGACAAAAGCCATTGTGTTAGCAAACAGTAATGCAGGATGGGTAACAGGAGAGACACAGAAAGATGCTGTAATTTCAGAAATGACCCCTTCATTTCACCCAAACACAGAAGCAGAATGCCCTACATCTATACAAACACATTAGCTCTGTTCCAAAATCTAGTGTACTGCCTACCTAGATGGCAATTTATCCCCTTAAACTATGAACCCGTCGGCAGGTCCATGGGCAGGAGGGTGGGGCGCTATGTGGCGAAATAAGTTTATGCTAAAAAAGTTAATGTCCCAGAGTACATAAGTCAGGCATATGTGGTATCGTTTGGAAGCTTAAAATCTGACCTTTTCAAAAATCTCATTACTTTTGCATGTTACATAAAATAAAAAAATAAGGCCTGAAATCACCCGTGTCGCATATACACGCCACCTGGAGGTAATGTGGTATAAATATTAACATGAATATAAAACTATTTCACATGGCACTTAAATAGACAAGTCACATATCAAATGAAAGCTCTCATTCTAAGGAATGCGCAATACATTTATTTTGTTGCCATAATACCACAGTTCAAAAGAATTTTAAAATAATCACAAAGTGAAATATTATTTCTTTATGACTACAAATACAAACATCTCTTTTATCTGATCACCACCGATCACTGCTGCTGTAAGCCGCAAGTAGTCAGGAACATTATATATGCTTTTACCTTAGGCAAGTAATTTTTACTTGCCTGTGAGCTTGCATAGCTGAATAATCCAATGCTACATCATAGATGTCCAGAACAAAATATGCAGTTCAGCAGGAAATGCATCCAAAACAAATGGTCAGAAAAATCTGTTAGCATCATAGTTATGCAACTAAATTATGCTGCATAAAACACATTTTTGCATCCACTACATGGACGTTGTGCTGTTTTTTGTTTTTTTTTCACAACACCACATTCTGTATGAACGGCCCCGAAGGCTTCATTTTCTTTTGAAAACACATTAATTTCACTACGTTTAGGCCTCTCATTCACACTAGAATGCCGTTTTCCTCTACCAAAAACGCAAACGCTCTCCATTAACTGTCGCAGAACACCTCGCCCCTCCCTCTCGTTATCGTTGTGCCACCTCTGAGGGTCATCCTTTAGCCAGACTCACACTGGGAGTGGGCAGGAGAGAGGAGAGGTGCAGTTTAATAATCCTTGTTTGAGCAGAAGATGATGAGGCGCACCCTATGTGAATATAGCCTCATCACCGTTGCTATTAAAACATAGAGTGCGCCTCTCCTTGGGAAACCGGTTTCTACCTCCTTGTCTGCACACGCTGGCGTCCTCGCAGGTCCAGGAACAGAGCTGGGAGGGTCCGGCGTGAATTAGATGTGACACCGGGGAATGGAGCACACGTTACGGTTGATGGGCCAGTATGCCGGGCCGCCATAAATGTACAGTAATTTCAAATTAGATGATTACAACACACTCCAAAAAAGTTGGGACAGTCAAGTGTTTACCACTGTGAAACATCACTATTTCTTCTAATAACACTTATTAAGCATTTGGGCACTGAAGACACAAGTTTGTTAAGTTTAGAGAGTGGAATTTTCCCCCATTCATCCATTATGTTGGTCTTTAGCTGCACAATTGTACGGGGTCTTCATTGCTGGATGGTGTGCTTAATAATGTGCCACACATTCTCAATTGGAAACCAGTCAGGACTGCGGGCAGACCAATCTAGCACCCACACTCTCTGCCTACACAGCCATGCACTTGTAATCCAGGCAGTATGTGGTTTGAAGTTGTCCTGCTGGAAAATGCAGGGACGTCCCTGGAAAAGATGGTGCTGGATGACCGTATATGCTGCTCCAAAATGTGTACATATCTGTCTGCATTCATGGTGTTCTCGCTGATGTGCGAGTTTCCCATGCCATGGGCACTGACACACCCCTGGCCCATACAGACACTGGCTTTTGGACCTGACACTAATGACAGCTTGGATGGTCCTTTTCTTCTTTGGCCTGGATAACACGACGGCTGTGTTTTTTAAAAACTTTTTTGACTTTCAAAGACACTTCGGACCAAAAAACACAGTTCCACTGTTCTACTTTCCATCTAAGATGAGACCGAGCACAGAGAAGTCGGCAGCGCTTCTGGACAGTGTTGATGTATGGCTTCTGCTTTGCATAGTAAAGTCTTAACTTGCATCTGTGGATGCAGCGGCGAATGGTGTTGACTAACAAGGTTTACTAAAGTTATCCAAGCCCATGTTCATGATATCGATTACAGATGAAAGATGTTTTTTACGACAGTGATGTCTGAGGGATCAGAGATCACTTGCATTCACAAGTGGTTTCGTCTTGCCCATTACACACCAAGATTTGACTAGATTCCTTGAATCTTTTAACTATATTGTGCACTGTAGAGGGTGAAATGCCCAAAATCCTTCCAATTTGTCTTTGGGGAACATTGTTCTCAAAGTGCTGGATTGTTTGCAGAAGCATCTGTTGGCAAATTGACAAGTCTTGAACGATCCTTGCTCTTGAAGGACTAGGCTATATTTTGAAGCTGCTTATACAGTATACAGTACTATGACACAATTGCCTCACCTGTTTAACATCTCCTTTTTCACAATGCCTTATTTTAACTCATCAAATTGTTTTTAGTCTTAAATTACCTGTCTCAACTTTTTTGAAGCGTGTTGCAATCATCTGATTGGAAATTACTGTACATGTTCAAAAAAACAATAAAATTCACAAGGTAAAACATCATATGTGTAGTTGTGGTTCTTTCAATATAGCAAAGGAAGAATATAATTTACAAATTTCTCCTTTTTGATTTTATTAGCATTATTCATACTGTCCCAACTATTTTTTGGAATTGGGGTTGTATTTAAAATAAATGCCTTTCTGAGGCCACAGCCACTGTTGTCTGTCTCTTTCTCACCCTGCCACATACAGCATACTTTGGAAAATGATTATGTTAGGAAACGGATTAGTGTGGATGTGTCCTAAGATATCTCATTTGGCCAAATTGTAAGGCTGCATTGCATGTATCATTCACATAGAAGGCAATAACAGAATGGCAGCAAAAGTTGTAAAATATTGATTATAAATATAAAAATAGTTTATTCAATACTAAAAGGTTAAGATAAAACAGCCAAATCTAATTACAAATGTACTATTTTACCAAATATTTTACCTAAGAGTGCTTTCTTAGGGGGCGCTAACACTGAAGGTTTTTTGGTGTCCGTCTGCACTGTTTAGTAATTGTTTTACAACTTGTGCTGAACAAACGTCTTTGACTGTTGCACCATGTCTCACGTTTTTTTGCGCATCTCAAACATCTCTGTTTTAGTTTGGCTTTTCTTTTTCCATTTGCCAATTACTTTTCTTTCTCCATTTGACAATCAAGTTTAAAAAAATGCCACTGGACAGTTGACTCATGAGAGCAACCACTGAACTTTCGACTCAGTTCTAAGACACACCCTCTCTCCCACGTGCCTGTCATTGGACAGTTATTTATAGAGGTATGAGCCATTTACTCGCACTATGAAGCCAGCACATAAGAAATGGATGCAAAGCGTATCAGAAAGTTAATGGTCACTTGTCACCGCTGCTGTTAAATGTCAAGTGTGGTCCTCCTCGAGTGTGCACAATGGAAGGGAGCCATTAGAAAGTAGATGCCTTTGTAAACAGTAAGGTAGCTCACTAGGTTTAGGAACAGAGCTGATCACACACAAGGTGCTACAAAGCACAGACATCTCTAAAATGTTTGTGAAAATGCCCATTTTAATTGGCCCACACTTTGCAATGAAAAACTTTGATTTTTCTAAGAGTGATCAACATGGACTGTGAGAGTAGCAAAGCAGAGAAAGATTATAGTGTAAACGTATTTAGTGTGATAGAGAGAATAAGTGAATGAATGACCTGAAGTGAGTGAGTCTCAAAAGAAGTATGTGCTTGTCTAGTGATTTCTCCATAGAACGAATGCACACACCATTGAAATGCCAGCAGAAATCAGAGGAACAATCATGCAGACACAAACGCATAAAATGTGAACACCAATAAACAAGAGGATCCCCAGGGTGAATCATATACATTAAGATCTATTTCATAAAACTTCTATGGATTCAAACCAGTGTATCTACAGGAGTTATAATTAGCAGGAGATTTTGAAAGTGGCAGGTTACGAAAGCTCTCTCTGCTCAGCACTGAGGGTGGCGGCAGTTAATGAGCTTAATTAAGTCAACTGGGAGCAGAAAGGACCCTGAAGTTAATCAGGTGTCAAGCCCTAGAAAACTCACTAGAGAGTCTACAGGAAAGCACTTATGTCCAACTGATGAGAAGAACATGTGGCTAAATCATTATCCTGTCCATAATTCCGTTCTGGAAAAAAATGCAAAAAATCTACAAGTAGGATTTCAGTTTTTTGTCTGCCCTGGTGAGTTTTTTTTTATTTTTTATTATTTTCCCCTTTTCTCCCCAATTTGGAATGCCCAATTCCCACTACTTATTTGGTCCTCGTGGTGAAGCGGTTGCTCACCTCAATCCAGGTGAGGGAGGACAAGTCTCAGTTGCCTCCGCTTCTGAGACAATCAATCCGCACATCTTATCACGTGGCTCGTTGTGCATGACACCGCGGAGACTCACAGCATGTGGAGACTCATGCTACTCTCCGCGATCCACACACAACTTACCACATGCCCCATTGAGAGCGAGAACCACTAATCACGACCACGAGGAGGTTACCCCATGTGGCACTACCCTCCCTTGCAACCAGGCCAATTTGGTTGCTTACTAAGGAGACCTGGCTGGAGTCACTCTTCACACCCTGGATTCAAACTCGCGACTCCAGGGGTGGTAGTCAGCGTCAATACTCGCTGAGGTACCCAGGCCCCCTGCCCTTGTGAGTTTTATGATTGTAGGTTCATTTAAGTTAGTTGGCGTTTCATTGGCTCTGTCTCAAAACCTAGTGAGCTACCTACCTAAACAGCATTTTTGGAGAGAGAAGAAAAAAAACAGCTTAAACCAAAAATGCTGTCTAGATAGGAAGCTCACTAGATTTTAAGACGCAGCCATTGTTACAATTTTGTGTTCACCTTCCAAAAGGCTTCTGTGTTCATTCTGTAGTAATACTCACGGTTGGAACGGAATAAAGTGTTGCTTGTCTTCATCGTTCATTTTGCCGGTGATGATGTCAGTAACGTCCATTACTGCAGAGAGAATTTGAAGAGAATCATTTCTGCAAAAGTTGCCCAATGAAAACATTGAAAGCCTTTGCATAAATAAAATGAAGCCTATCTAATATCAAGATTGCTTGTATTATTACATTATTTACCATTATTTTTTATACTGACCACTATTTTAATATATATTATAATATTTATATATTACGTATTTAATTATTATTATTAATTTATGATTTATTTGATTATTAATTTATGATTTATTTGATTATATATATATATATATAAAAGTAATACAACATTATATATATATATATACACACACACACACACACACACACACACACACACATTATATATATTTTTTATTTACTATTTACTTTCATGCATATCTACCCCTAAATTATCATTACTGTAATGTGAAGAACAAACATGTACACATTAAGTGCATTTGTAAAGTACAAATGTACTGAATTTCATTTCTGCTGATTTTAAGGAATAAAATCAAATAAAAAACACTGAGGATTGACTGCATTACAGTGATGAATAGGATATTTTCACTTTAAGCTACAGCACACCAAGCAATAATTTCAATTAATTATTACTCAGATTATTGATGCCGAGCACCCCTAATTACGATGCCTAAAATATAATGACATAGACATATTTTCGTGTATAAAGAAGACCCATATTAACTGTAGTGACATTGATATTTAATGTGTTGTAGCCAAATTAAATAAAAATCATATAATGTTTACCTATAATATAATTATCTATTAAAATTAATTAAATACATTTCAATTGAAATATTACCTGAAAAATACTTCAAGTATTCCAAACGATTTTCTTCTTTAGAATGAAATGACTATAGGAAATTTCAAATTCAGCAAAACTGTAAAAAATTATCATGTTAAACATAACTAAGATCTTAAGTTAATAAATTAACTTCAATACATTTTATTGAAAATACATTTTGGGTGTGTCTTAATCAGCTCCCTAGCTCACTACGTCATGAATCAGAATATTGTGAACACAAATGTGGGCACTGGCAAGGGTTTTCATCGTACAGTGATATTATGAAAGATAAATGGTATAAAGAAATAAATAAATATATAAAGGAGTGTATTATAAACTTCTTTTAACAACTCTAATATTAAAAAGATTGTTTCCCTTTTATGGTCATTATGCATGAAATACAGTATATTACAAACAACACCTCTTTTAAAGAGAAAGCAAGGCTTTGACTGCATGGTTTTACACTTGTGCTCGTCTCCTAATGACTTGAAAGACTTGAGAAGACATGACGATGTTTCCGGAAAGTGAACAGTCAGCAATGATGCTCCCTGGTTTTTTACGGTGCATTCAGGGAATTTTTAGGGAGTGAACCTTTCAGTGCATTTTCTTTATGGAAAATATAATTTCTTATTTCTTCCTTTTGATTCTGGAGTTATCTAATTTCTTCATGAGATACAGAGTTCCAAACATTACTGTAGAACCCTGTAAAGATATCCCATTGAAAAGCACAACAGAAAACCCCACACATGGAGGTTTAAATTTGTTGTTTATAAGGTGAGAGCAGTCCAAACTTTCTAGATAAGCTGTCACAGCTAGCTATTAGTGACTGAACACATAAACATCCACTTTAAGTGGCCATTTCTGCTTGCGCGCCGCAGTGTTCAGGGTGAGACTGGCTTTACAGCAGCCGAGAGGAAACTGATGAGCCATAATGGAAGCGTTGGCTTGTCTCTGAACATGACATATAAAGGTGACATTCCACATAACAAGTCCAGCCTCTGCCTGCCTGACCCATATAGCCTGTTGTGACGAGGAGGAGGGCGTGGCCGGGCCATAACGATGGACGCCCGGCTCTGAATCAGCCCAGTTAGCCTGAAGAGGGACAAAGAGGAGCCGGGGACACCAGTTTGAGAGAGAAACGTACACACACACACAAGACTGCTGCGTGCGTCTCTCTCTCTCTCTCTCTCAAACTGGCGTCCCCGGCTCCTCTTTGTCCCTCTTCCGGCTGATTGGGCTGATTCAGTGCCGGGCGTCCATTGATACGGCCCGGCCACGCCCTCCTCCTCGTCACAACAGGCTATATTTGGTCAGGCAGGTAGAGGCAGGACCTGTATGTGGAATGTCTCCTTTAGTGTGTCACATTCAGAGACAAGCCAACACTTCCATTATGGAGTGAGACAGGTGAGAGACATGCTTTTCCACTTCAGAAAAGGCTGCATGTCTCCTCTCACTCTCCTGTAGGACAGATATTCTTTTTTCCCATACTAAAGAACTAAGATCACTTCACAGAACAAAAGCAATGTGCAAAGACACATCCAGTAAGTGTTTTTAAAGTCAACATGAAATGGCATTTGCAAGCCATTTGACTTCTGTCAACTATTTTAAGTAATGTACTAGTAAAACAGGATATTAAACAAGACAAAAAAAAAAAAAAAATGCAGGATGGAACTTGTATTTTATTCATCAAGAATTACAGATTTTGAAATATGGCTAATGGTTAATTGTCAATTATGCAATAATGATTTAAATGTTTGTTAAATCAAATTGTCTTACATCTGAAAGTGTATGTGTGCTTAATAAACATGCACCTTAAATAGCTATTCATATTTAAAAATATGGATATATGATTTGCTTTAAGGCTTTAAGGGTTAGGAAGGACATGAAAATTACAATTTAAAGATTAAAACATTTCCAAATACTTAAACTGCATCTCTCTTTTTGGTCACCTTTATTCTAAAATATAAATAAATTATATTATATTACATTATATATTATGTAATGGTAATATATTTTTCTCCTAAATTCTTAACAACCATTATTATGGTCATTTAAAGGCCATTTGCATTCACTATTGAAATCCTTGCTTATATTTTGGTGAGAGTTTGACATGAAGTTTTGCAGATAAAGTGGGCTACAGAGCACTTCAAAAGCGGTTAATCAAGGGATGCACGTGAGTAATCGATTAATCGAGTACTCGTTTAACTTTAAATATCTGACTAGTAAAAAAAACGCCTTGAATATTGCCATTTGAATTACCTTTGCGCCTATGCCTGCAATGGGCAACAATGGGCAAATAATTTTAGAATTGTATAACTTCAGACAACTTGAAATGTGTGTGCAATTTTTATTTCATTTTTATGTTCTGACATTTTTTAATCAAGATGTTGTTTATCCATTGTGTTAATTCTTTCATTGGAAAAACAGGTTCAAAAGGTTGAGGGTTAAAATTTAATTCCGAAGTTATCGATTACAAATTTTTGGGTGTGTTTGTGTACTCGAGTGCAAAATTGATCGAAATGCCCATCCCTAGTTAATCTTCACACGCTTTTCAGGAGCTGCTCTGAGTGCGGTCCACTGTGCAGGTTAGAGAAATAATAGCAATATCATTGGAAAATGAGACACAAAAACGTGGCATTCATGACATTTCAATATTTGCTTAAAATTCCCTTATTTGGATGGTAAATTGTGATTGGAATATAAATGCACAATAACTGTGGATATCTCAAATAATTGTGGTTAGATCAAATACAACAAAAAAATACATAAACAAAATGGCAACGATTCTGAAAACTTTCCATACTGTTTGAAAGCTATTACATATTCATCTTAGAATTTTACAGTTGTAGCAATAACTGTACGGTATTTTGGCAGTCATTATGGTTACCATGGTATATTTTAGTAAGGGGAATACAGGTGTGCATTGAGTTTGTGCGAGTAGAAAAAATGGAGCTCTACCTGCCACGCCAAAGGGCCTGCGGAGGCCAGACGTTAATTTTTTAGTGTTGTTATCTCGGAGTTCCATTCTGCCCACTCGAACGATCTGACAAACGAAACTGATTTTGTCCCTCTTCAGATCCTCACTGCCCAGATCCTACAAAGAATAGAAACACAAACAAATAAACAAACAACAGTGTGAAAAAACTATCTGATATAAAACCTAGAGAGCTCCCTACACAGGCAGCAACCTTCTAAGGCAGCATTCAAACTATCATGGAACGACATAATTGGGAAAGCTCTAAATAGGCTGAAACTCACAAATAGCGCTCCACACGGAAGACTCGACTCGCAACTGATTTCAATAGTTTAAAGTTAGCATGTTGCTAAGCTAACATCACACATAAATATTGGGTAAATCACTTTCAGTAAGGGATTTACCCAATATATTCGCACTGATATGGAAATTTTGGGTCGATACTGATACCCGGTTTTAACAGAAAATTATCGTCCGATACCGATATTTTCTTATCTTATTTTGGTAATCAGATCACTATTTTGCTTAGGATTATAATTTAAGAAATGTACAAAAGCTATTTTTCCTGTTGTAACAATACATAATTTCCATTGAACATGGATTGGATCTGTTGAACACATTACAGGCCAAAATGTTATGAGCAACAATGAAAGACGACTAAAGAAAACAAAACGAATAAAATGTTTTTGTAAAAAGATTTTTTTTTTTTTCTTAAATGATTCCAATTCATATTATGCATTAGACATGCATCATCGGATTTCATTTAATTTGGTAGGCGTTACTTTATATTACACACATAAAACAAATTATTGTAAACTTTATACAACAAATATATTTTTCATATCAGCTTTTTCATGGTTTTAATTTGGCCAATAATGGGCTGATATAATTCAGTGTATCCCTACTTTTAATTATAATTGACTATATTTATTGCTACTTTTCTGCATGAAATAAAATGTATGTTTATTTATAATCATGATTTTTTTTCTAGGCCGTGACTGCCAACTTCCATTTATTTTTGCTACTGAACTGATTGCGATATATTCTGGAATTGGCTTCTCTGGGAAAGAAACGTGATGCTGCCTTAGAATTTGGCCAAAACAAGGTATCTTAAGTGGAAGCATAATTAAGATGTCTAGTTTCTGGAACACCCTTCGCATCGGGAACGTGCAGCTCACTAGGTTTTGGAACAAAGCAAAAATCTAGCAGATTTTTGCACTAAAAAGGACCCCATCGTCATTTTAAGTCATCAAGTGCTATGAATTTGGAAATGTTCAGCAACAGTGGATTTAAAAATGATGGCCTTGTATCAGGTGTGACTGCCTACAACATACTAGTTAAACTCAAAATCTTTAGCTTAGCCAGGAAGGGAGTGTTTGATCCATAGACTGGGCTGCTTCTCGTGGAGAAGGCTTTGTTAGTACAGCGTCAGTGTGAAGGGTGAATTGTTCCGAGCAAGTAAACTAACCGACACTTAACAGCCTTGCAGCCATTAAAGAAATGACCTCAAATAAATGAAAATCTGTACAAATAAATGCAGTACCTTTAGAAGCAAAAACACATTTTCATACACACACACATCAATATAGATATTCTATAAGGGTAGTTGACATTAAATACTATTGGGAAGTCATGCTGTACTCCATATAAAACTATTTTAAATTGCATTCTGCCAATTCTTTCATAATCATTGTGTCTGCAGTTTGTATGACCTCATATTACATGGATAGTTTTTTGGAACACAAAAAGAGATTTTAAGCAGAATGTAAGACCCTGTCTGCACCGGGGGCGTCCAATGACGCAACACGCTGCAACGGCTCGAGGCTGTCTACACTGGACATGTTGAAGTGAACGTTCGAACTGTTTATTTGTCTTGGTGGCAGGAGTAGTGCCAGTACATTCAGCGCAAAATGGATCGGGACATTTGTTTATAATCGGTGTGGCTTCCAGTGTAGACAGCTTCATTGCATCTTTTTTTCATACAATGAAAGTAAATGGAGACTAAGGCAAACAATACCTGATGACATCCTTTTCTAATTATGAATTGCTATTATGTATACATTATATATATATAAACATCTAATTTATTAACCTCCTTTTGAGTTTCATGGAGGACAGAAAGTTATATACGTTTGGATCTACATGAGGTTGAGTATTCAATTTTTTCATCTTTAGGTGAGCAATCCCTATAATTTAGAAGCTACAAGGGACTTAATGGCACTTTTAAAATGAACTAGTAAAATAAAAAATAAAATAGTAACCAGTTACAAGACCTAAATTATACATTTTCCCTGGCACATTCTTAGAAATTTTAACCTTAAATCGATGTTTACAACATGGGGTAAAAATGGATATGTTTAAACTACCCACACTAATAGGGGGACTATAGACACTTGGGACACTTTCTCATGTGTCATTGGGGTTGTTATTAAAAAGTGATCCAAATGGCTACATTAAAGTCATCCCATACTCCTTGCCTACTTTGAAACTTAATATACAGGGTGCCCCCCAAAAAAAAAAAAAAACATTTGATTGTTTGATTACTCATATCTTAAAAATACATAAAAGTGTGGGGGCCTGGCTAGCTCAGTGGTAAAATACGCTGGCTACCACGCCTGGAGTTCGCTAGCTCGCTAGTTCGAATCCCAGGGCGTGCTGAGTGACTCCAGCCAGGTCTCCTAAGCAACCAAATTGGCCCGGTTGCTAGGAAGGGTAGAGTCACATAGGATAAACTCCTTGTGGTCGCTATAATGTGGTTCGTTCTCGGTGGGGCGTGTGGTGAGTTGAGCGTGGTTGCTATGTCTCCGTGGCAACGCGCTCAACAAGCCACGTGGTAAGATGCGCGGGTTGACGATCTCAGACGCGGAGGCAACTGGGATTCATCCTCCGCCACCCGGACTGAGGCAAATCACTACGTGACCACGAGGACTTAAAAGCACATTGGGAATTGGGTATTCCAAATTGGGAGAAAAAGGGAAAAATGAAAAATAAAAAAATGCATAAAAGCATTTGCACGATTTTTGGCGTACTTGTACAAATTTTTTTATAAAAAAAAAAGACGTCACTGTAACATCAACGTGGGCAACAACTTGCTACAAATAAAGAAGCAAATCGTTAAGCTAAGTTTTCAATGGCAGCAATCTTAGGTGCTTCTCTTTCGCCATGTGGCCCTGTTTTTGGGGGGCCAAATGATTTATTTATTTATAGCAATTTGTTGCTCACGATGATGTCGCTGTGACATCACTTTGTTGTTTACAAAATGTCGTAGAAGTATGGCAAAAATCGTGCACTTTATGCATTTTTAAAATATGAGCAATCAAACATAGTGGCCCCGTTTTTTTTTGGGGGGGGGGGGGGGCACCCTGTACATGACGGCAGATGATTAAGCTTAAGTGTCCCACTTTACCTGGATTGTAAAATAAATTATGTATTTAAAAATATGTCTATGAGTTTGTACAGTACATAAAAATAGACATAAAACACAGAATAAAAAAAAATCCTTGATAGAAGTATGAAAAAAACAAGCACTTAAAAATGATTTGGATGATCACTGAATGACAGGTTTATTTTAACAAAGTAACAATTTTACAGCATTATTTTTTTCCTGTGTTAAAGTGCATGTGTACATACAATATCTGAAACAATAAAAACCTCTCCAGAAAGCATCTCACCAGCTCCACCAACGAACATTAGCTTGTTACCCTTTATAGCTTTAATGATGATGCCATTTTCTGCACACTTTAATTACCAATTCTACAACACAGATGAACACAAATTAAAGTGTCACCCAATAATACGTGATAACACATTAAGGAACAATGTGAGAGACAGGACCACATACACGGAATCAAGACGGAACCAAATAATTTAAATGATGATGTTGCAGGACTGCAAGAGTTAGCCGGTAATAAAACACTGCATCAGTGTATATGTATTCAAATAAAATATGTACTGTATATCAGATCAAAGATGCCACTACTAAATTTCATTTTAGATAGAACACTATATTAAGGCTGATTTTTAAGACAACAGTTTTATTTAAGTTCACCTAGAAATGATTGCAAAACGCACTGACGTTTTTGTTCTGCTAAGGGTTCCGTTTGTTGATATTTCTCCTGTTTGCGAACATCCCTTAAATTCTTGACCTAGGATGCTCTTTTCTTATAGCTGAGTGTGCCGACTGAGAAAATTGTAGCCAGCTAGGTTACTAACGTAACATAAAAAATAAATGTATAACACTCTGATGCTTTTATCGCTCCAAAGTCATTTAAAAGTACACTTTTTGTATGATGCTCAACACAAACTTCACGTAGAGTAGAATAAACTTAGGCTTCATTCACCTAGGGTGCTTCAGTTGGTTCAGGAGAACAAAAAATTGTCTTCTTCCATTGTACGAATAAGGCTTTAGAAGGCAACTGTCTATGTAGAGTACTGTCTGTAGAGGCAGCTTGCTAAGTTTTAACCCTCTGGGGTCTGAGGATGTTTTGGGCCCTGGAGAAGTTTTGACATGCCTTATGAAATAAGGCCATATAAGACATACTAAACATTTGTTCACAAGACTTTTGAGAACTGGAGCTTGTGCAACAAAATGATGTGAAAACCATCCTGATCACTCATTCATAAAAAGCAATATAGTCATTTAACTTTTGTAAGACACTTTTAGTGTTAGAAAGGCCATATGCGAGGAGGCGTGAATGATCATAAATATTGATGTGATTCACACCTGAGGAGACAAAGACCCCTCCTCTGGGAACAGAATAAAATGTAATATCTGATAGAGGGCATATTTAATATATACAATTTTTCAGGATTCTTTGATGAATAGAAAGTACAAAATAACAGCATTTATCTGAAATAGAAAGCTTTTGTAACATTACAAATGTCTTTACTGTCACTTTTGATCAATATAATGCATCCTTGCTGAATAAATGTATTAATTTATTTCCACAAAAAAAATAAAAAATAATTCTTACTGACCCCAAACTTTTGAATGGTAGTGTATAATGTTACAAAAGCTTTCTATTTCAGATAAATGCTGTTGTTTTGAACTTTCTGTTCATCAAAGAATCCTGAAAAAAAATTTACACAACTGTTTTCAACATTGATAATAATAATAAATGTTTCTTGAGCTAATCAGCATATTAGAATGATTTCTGAAGGATCATGTGACACTGGAGACTGCAGTAATGATGCTGAAAATTCAGCTTTACATCACAGGAATAAATTGCATTTTAAAATAAATATATATATATATATATATATAAAACTATCCCCTGGGGGCATTTACCATTTGCAATGATTGCCTCAGCACATTACTGTATGAATAGCGCCCTCTGCGCGTGATCACATTAGAGATAATTAGCTGAGCCAGGAGAAACTGTACATCGCTTGGTTTCATACAGATTACATTGCAGGAGAATATCTGTTTTCAATTTGACATTTTAAGCTTTCTTTAGACATATGTTTCATGTTTGTGTGATAAGTATTCGCTGAGTTTCAGTTTATTTTTGTGACGCGTTTCAGAAAGATGCTCGCGGAGACAGAGACGGCTGAAAGCGCACCCTGTTTATTTTCTTTATTTTACAAAAGCACAAGGTATTGTTGTTACTGTGAGTGTACACAAATAAAAGTAGACCCTTTATAGTCTCTAATGATGTCTTACACTTATCTGTATGCCCAAAAATGACGGAGTATTTTAAGTTGTTTACGCTGTTATGAGGAAAAAATCCAGCAGGACGCGCCGGCGCGTCCGTCGACCCCAGAGGGTTAAAACAAGAACCAATGAGCCGTGCTTCCAGGAGTGGTACAGGTTTGAATCCGGCTTGCATCATGCCCCCTGTTTATTTCAGGATCTGTCTCCACTGTCTAAATGAATAAAAAAAAAAATCGCACAAGTCCAAAAAAAATCAAATAACTAAGAGTTATACGTACGGTAAACACAGCACGCAGGTTATGAAGTTGATCAATGTCTTTCACCAAACCACAGCTGGACCAGCGCACAAGATAGTTTTCACTGTGAAAATGAACATA
This sequence comes from Myxocyprinus asiaticus, assembly GCF_019703515.2. Taxonomy (NCBI): domain Eukaryota; kingdom Metazoa; phylum Chordata; class Actinopteri; order Cypriniformes; family Catostomidae; genus Myxocyprinus; species Myxocyprinus asiaticus. Next base: position 3,613,552 of record NC_059379.1, on the reverse strand, counting down.
TAAGACAAATAACAGAAATTCAAGACTTTATTACTACAGCAGTTTGTTGTTGGGTTGTAATTTTATTATAACAACACATTTTTTTTCCTATAGCTCAACTGGTATTGGCACTACCAACACCAAGGTCATGGGTTTGAATCCCAGGGAACATATAAACTCATAATAAAAAAAAAGTGCAAACTGAATACACTGTAAGCATCTTTGGATAAAAGTGTGTGCTAAATAAATACATGGTTGTGCATGGACACACACTGAAGTACAATTCAGGTAAAATTCATCATCACATTCATCACAAAAAAAGATCATTTACTGCTAATATACAGTATGTTGTGCTGAATCAAACCAGAGTGAACTCTGAACAAGGTTCAGAAACTGGGGGTGTGAAAGCTCATGGTTACAGAAATAAACATGTTGTCACTGATATTTACAAATAAAGGCCAGACTATATTTTAAGTCTATAAATTAGTTAATTCAAATGTGCAATATGTAATAAGAATTTGATATATTTAAAAACATATCTATACAATTATAATTGTTTAATACAGTATATTATTATGCTTATGTATTAATATAACCTGTTCTTTTAATTTATAGAATATTTTTCTCATTATTTTCTGTTGAATGCAAAAAAAAACAAAACAAAAAAAAACAATTATATATATATATATACACATACACACAAACTGTGCAAAAGTTTTAAGCACTTGTGGAAAAACCTCAATTGCTTCTGTCTCTTTATGTAATCTCAGACTGTCACGATGTTCAGTGAGGGGCTCTGTGAGGGCCATGCCATCTGTTGCAGGGCTCCCTGTTCTTCTATTCTATTGTATTTTATTTGCAAAATGAATGTTTGGGAGTCTAACATTTATATTTCCTATTGACACACTAAAGCTGAAGATATAAATAACCATCTTAAGACAAATGCTTTTGTGAAACATCTTATGTGCCTAAGACTTTTGCACAGTTCTGTATATATATAAATAAAAAAACATTTCATATACAGAAAATACAATTATTCCAAATTATTTTATGAAGAAATATAATATTTATAAAAATAATGTAAAAATATTTAAACAAATATAATAGTAATAATAGTTATAAATTTAATAATCACAGTAATACAAATAATGAAATGATAATAATAATAATATTTAAATTTATATTAAATATATTGGGAGGGGCATTGTTTATATTTTCTCATTATTTTCCGCTCTAGCTATGAAAAAATATCAAAACATTTAATATACAAAAATATAAATTCTACAGTATTTTAAATAATACAAATAATATTAATAATGTAAACATATATATAATGTAAAATGAATTAAATATAACAACAACAATAATAATAATAAAAATAATAAATTTATAAAATAAATAATATAATACAATAATGATAAAATACTATAAATATATAATAAATGATCTTATTATATACTTGATATTTATTTACAAATGAGTAATTATAATAATTAAAAATATCTAATCCCAACAGTGTGGGCAATACCAGCAGGCCTGTGTTTAGGGTTGGCATGACTTCATGTGCACACTGTGTACAGACCTGATAAACTTGGACTCAATCGGGTCGTATAGTGACATAAGCACTTCTGCGTCTTCTCCTATTTTGCACACAACGTTCTTGAGCGTGACGAACAGAGCGAAGGAGGGCGTCGAGGCAAACTTCGCCTGCCTGCTCAAATCCAAGTTCTGCTTCTGAGACTGAAAAATATAAATACATCCATGCTACTGCATCAGAGCACACAATTATTCTTTCAAATGAGTTTTGAAACTTAAAATCAGCAAGACTAATAAATAGAGCCATAAATCACTGTCAGTCTCAAACAATTTATATCTCATATACAATCTGTATCTGCTGAGAGAGACACCAGGACAGTGAACATCTGGGTAAGGTCACCAAGGAAGGGTCGAACAACGGTGTTATTGTTCAAAGCTGTCTCTTTTACAGCTCATCTTAAAGGAAGAGTTCACACAAATATGACATTTCTGATGTTACCCTTAATACTTGTGCATAGTTCAATGTGTTTTGAGTGTCACTGCATGATGGGTAGCAGCTCACTCTCACGCTCTCGGTTCCTTCAGAATCTTTCTCACATCACTGATGGTGTTTTAGCACTGTGGTCAGGGACTTTTTTTGTGGTTTAGTGCTTGTGCTTAAAAAATTAAGTGAGATGTAATTGCCTGCATATTATTTTACTTATTTCATATAAGTGTATTGCTTTGCGAAGAAATCATTTTATTAGGCGAGAATAAAGAAACTGCTTGATATACTTTAAATATACTTTTAAAATGTATTTTAATTTCATACTATATGATTATGCACATGTATTAATAAAACATGTACCTTAAGTTTATTTTGTCGCTATTTTCTGCCGAATCTATGCAAACATATTTAAAACAACATTCAAAAAACAAAACATAGAAATACTATATTTCTTACTTTTAACATAAAAATATATAATTATAAATATAATTAAGAATTTGTGATTATAATAATTATTTGTAAAAGCCTTTTATCCCATGTGATGTGAAATTATTTTATCATGTGAGAATAAAGGGACCAATGAATGATATGAGAAACATGAAACCAACACAGCTATGTAGGAACACATGTAGGTCAATTCTACAGTTTAGCACTCATTATAGAAAAATATTGGACCACAGAATGCTGCAATTCATCAATAACAATCAAGTATTACAGAGAGTCATGTAAGAGGTCATTCTAAATGTGGCTGCTAATTTTATGATCCACAAACCTCAGAAAAAAGGTCCTTGTTGACACTAGTTGTATGACCATAGTCATATTGATAGAAAGCAGATTACAACGATTTACCTTCTCCTCTTGGATGCGAGCTTCAATCCGTTTGGACGCGGTTTCGTGCGCTCGGAACAGATTGATGGTGCTGGTCAGGTCAGGATCTAAAATATTCCCATCTTTATCTCTCACCACCAGATCCAAGTCTAAATACCTGCCAAAAACACGGAAAAACAGTATTTAAAACAGAATATGCTGAAAGAAATGGGTAAAGTGTGATGGATGAGAAGGAACAACGAATGGAAATATGGCTTGTGTTGTACTATTCCACTCTTATAAGCTGAGTGGAATAATACTTCAAAAAAGGGAAAAAGTCTGTAACAAAATAAGATAGCACAATACAAATTCATTCGAATATTCTATGTACGTTTTCTAAAATAAAGGAGGGATCAGGTGCCTCTTGTAATGTAAGTCGAGCAGATCTGTCATCAAGCTAGGTAAAAACGGCAAGACTACTAAGAAAAGTGATCAATTTGAGGCATCAGTCATGTCTGCAGCACAGTGTGGAACAAGTTACGCACCGAAGTTTAATCTTAAGCGTTAGGGGTTTGTTTAAATCACTAACTCAAAGTATTTTGAGTTACAACAGCAATACAGCAATAGTGACGCCAGCCTTAGCAAACACCACTAATCATAGTAGTCTTGTTTTCAAGTGGTCGGAGGGCAGAAATACTAAAGAAAAAGAAAATTAAACAAAGCCTTCACATTTACCGGTAAGTTCAGAGAGAGAGATAGCCATGAATTGGGAACTGAGAGTTACGTGTGTTTCACCCTTATGTATATCTTTACAGATGCACAATAGCAACTTTATGTTCACAGTGGTTCTATTTGCTCATCTCTGTCCTCACTTCCTTTTACCACCAAACACTACAGTTAACAGGAGAGCTAAGAACACTCAGCACGTGGTCAGTCAAACAGATAGTTAAGCCCCATAATCACAACATTGGTTTAGCAAATGTTTCTGCGTCAGGGTTACAGGGATGCTTAAACTAACAGAGCAATGTTTTAAAATAGCAACAGAATACACACTTTTCAGAAGAATCAACCTAAGGATGGCTTACTTATTGTTCCCATGCATAAAGGAACTGTAACACTTTGCATTTAATAACAATTAAAATACATTGATCAATAATTAAAATCAACAGTTGTAACAGTTTTATATTTTCTGAAGTGCTTGCCTGTGCAAAACTTGCCACCATGACGCAACTGTGTTGGGGATGGTTGCCAGGGTGTCTCTATGAAGTTGCGAAGGTGTTTTGAGTGTTACTTAGCACATAGCTATACTGTTGCTATGCCGTTTTCTGTGGTACCCAGGGAAATGCTATGGGGTAGCTAAGGTGATGAATGTTTTTTAGCATGTTGCTAGATGGTTGCTAGGGTGTTGCGGGTTGTTTCTAGAATGTTTCTATGATGTTGCTAAGATGTTATGAGTGCTTTCTGCACATTGCTAAAGTTGCTAGGGTGTTTTGGTGGTTGACAGGGCATTGCTATGAGGTTGCTAATGGAGTTGCTAAGGTGCTATGAGTGTTTTTCAGCATGTTGCTATATACCTTTTCTAAAGATACTTTTGGGTGTTTTGGGTGGTTGCCAGGGTGTTGCTATGATATTGTAAAGTGTTATGAGTGTTTTTAGCACAGTGCTAGACGGTTGCCAGGGTGTTGCTATGAGGTTGCTAAGTTGACAAGTGTTTTTTTCAGCACGTTGCTATATATGTTTGCTAGGGTGTTTTGGGTGGTTGCCAGGGTGTTGCTCTGAGGTTGCTAAGGTATTATGAGTGTTTTTAGCACAGTGCTAGACGGTTGCCAGGGTGTTGCTATGAAGCTGCTAAAGTGTTATAAGTGTTTTTTAGCACGTTGCTATATACTTTTGCTAGGGTGATTTGGGTGGTTGCCAGGGTGTTGCTATGAGGTTGCTAAGGTGTTATAAGTGTTTTTAGCACAATGCTAGACGGTTGTCAGGGTGTTGCTATGAGGTTGCTAATTCGTTGAGTGTTTTTTCAGCACGTTGCTATATACGTTTACTAGGGTGTTTTGGGTGGTCGCCAGGGTGTTGCTCTGAGGTTGCTATGTTGAGGATTGTTTTTTTCAGCACGTTGCTATATACGCTTGCTAGGGTGTTTTGGGTGGTTGCCAGGGTGTTGCTCTGAGGTTGCTAAGGTATTATGAGTGTTTTTAGCACAGTGCTAGATGGTTGCCAGAGTGTTGTTATGAGGTTGCTAAGGTATTATGAGTGTTTTTCAGCATGTTGCTATATACTTTTTCTAAAGATACTTTTGGGTGTCTTGGTTGCCAGGGTGTTGCTATGATATTGTAAAGTGTTATAAGTGTTTTTAGCACAATGCTAGACGGTTGTCAGGGTGCTGCTATGGGGTTGCTAAGTTATGAGTGTTTTTTTTCAGCACGTTGCTATATATGTTTGCTAGGGTGTTTTGGGTGGTTGCCAGGGTGTTGCTCTGAGGCTGCTAAGGTATTATGAGTGTTTTTAGCACAGTGCTAGATGGTTGCCAGAGTATTGTTATGAGGTTGCTAAGGTATTATGAGTGTTTTTTAGCACATTGCTAGACATGTTATAAGTGTTTTTAGCACAATGTTAGAAGGTTGTCAGGGTGTTGCTATGAGGTTGCTAAGTTGATGAGTGTTTTTTTCAGCATGTTGCTATATACGTTTGCTAGGGTGTTTTGGGTGGTTGCCAGGGTGTTGCTCTGAGGTTGCTAAGGTATTATGCGTGTTTTTAGCACAGTGCTAGATGGTTGCCAGAATGTTGTTATGAGGTTGCCAAGATGTTCTGAGTGGTTTTTAGCACTTTGCTAGATGGTTGCTAGGGTGTTGTGGGTGGTTGCCATGGCACTGCTATGAGGTTGATAAGATGTTTTGAGTGCACATTGCTAGACGGTTGCTAGGGTGTTGTGGATGGTTGCCAGGGTGTTGCTATGAGGTTGCTAACGTCTTGTGGGTGGTTGCCAAGCCGTTGCTATGAGGTTGTTAAGATGTTCAGAGTGTTTTTTTATCATGGTTCTAGACTGTTGCCTGGGTGTTGTGGATGGTTGCCAGGGTGTTACTATGAGATTGCTAAGGTGTTGAGTGTTTTTAACACATTGCTAGAAGTTTTCTAGGGTGTCGTGGGTGGTTGTCAGGGTGTTTCTATGAGGTTGCTAATGTGGCTAGTGTTTTTTAACAGGTTGCTAGATGGTTGCCAGGGTGTTTCTATGAGAATGCTAAGGTGTTATTTTAGAAAGTGTTTTAGCATGTTGCAATATAGTTGTTAGGGTGTTCTGCATGGTTGCTTGTTGACCCAGAACTATCCCTTTAAGGAGTCAGCATCTGTGTGTATTTGTGTGTGTGTTTTTTATATACTTGTTCCCATAGTCCATCTTGGAGGTGACTTTCTGTTTGAGTTCTGACATCTCATCCTGCGGGAGGGTGCCGGACAGGATCTGTGAACGCCATTCAATCAAGTCGTAGATCATGTCCCGCACTGTGTTAAACATTTCACGCCTGTCACCCTGTGGAAACACAAACCCTATTTAAAAGCCTGCAATGAGTGTTAATGAAGTCATCAAAGTGTATGCTGTGGTGTAAAAGCATTTTGCTCTTACTCACTGGAGACTAAGAGCCTGGAGTGTCATATTTTCTCCGTATGCAATTGCAAAGAGTTTACACACAAGCAAACTGACAATGAGTGTATTTTGGAACAGAATATAAAAACTCTAGGCAAAATTAATCAGATTTAATAGAGAAAAGGTTCCCCAATCAAGTTTGTCAATCTGTCTTGTTCTCACAGGACGGGTTCTTTCGCTCCGTTTGTGCTATTTTTAATTGTAGTCTACGTACATGGCTCCAATGGCAAGAAATCTGTGCTTTTTAATTCAAAATTTACATAAGGGTCAGGGTACATGATTAACTGTGTTAATTTTAATGCACTTTTAAAACATTTTTTTATAAATGAATCGCAAAGTAACATGTTAAATTGACAGCCCTTGTAAGCATTGTCATTGCAACATTTAGCACAAAATTGTAGGGGGCACCATGCTTCTTGTGTGGTCTTAAAGCAATCACCACTGGTGTGTTGTCAATTTTGGTCATAATGCAGCCAGTGTGCTGTCAAGCTGATGATGTCATAATGTGAACTGTGTGTTCATGTTTATTATGTAATAATGCTGGCTATGCGTTCTCATACTTATGTCATTGCTAAATGTTTGTCATATTTGTGATGTCATAATGCACACTGACCACGTAGAGTTCCCTCCATATTGCCGCCCATTCTCGCAACGTAGTCGTGACCTCATGAACCAACGGCAGCTCAGTAGGAATAACTGTCTCTTTTTGCCTAGGACAAAGAGAGAGAGGCAGAAGTTTACCCAAGGAAAGAACAATAAAGAGTTTTAAAATAATATCACTTGTTGAACTGCACATCACTATATTCATGTCACTAATTCGTGTCTGATTCAGACTACTGTGTTCACCGCATCATTCAAATCCCTTCAGATCAGTGAAAACTAATTACCACCATCACTCATCAAAACAGCTGTTATGAAATCTGAGCTGGGCCCTCCTCACCATTAGGATGACAATTACTCACACACAGCAAAGCAAGACTCACTCTTACGCATTTTATTCCTGAAACGCACTTTAAAATTTGTAAGTCTAAAGTCTCCCATTAGGCCAGCATTGGCACTTTTTAAAGTAATTTTACAAAAGCCGTCTATGTGGGAAGGATGCACAGAACCAAACTGTGCAATGCAGGCTAGATGCAGGGACTGACAAGTGAATATCATAATTATTTTAATGACCTTTTATGTGGCCATTGAGTTTCCTAATGACAGAATAATGTTTTTCAGTCAAGTTTTAGAAATAATTTTTTTGTATCGCAACTTGCACGTATGAGAGTTTTAAGACAGGGATGTTTTAATACAGTCTTTATTTGAAACTTCAGTAGAAAAAACTAAATTAGAAATGGAACGAGTCACTTCAAAAACTTCAAACTGTCTGTTTCAATAAATCCAAAACTCTTGATTCAACAATTAATATGTCTTCACTAATAAATGTTCACTGAAGTTTTTGTATTACGTTTTTTAACGCCATGCCAGCTTCTAAGGCTATTTTCACAGTGAAAGCAGGTTAAAATATAGTAAAAACTTGTTCAAGGGACTTTTCATGTATTAAAATGTGATTTAAATTTGGTTTCAGAAGGCGGCCCCACAAGCCGATCGGCAGAAGACTTGAAATATACAAGGAAACAACATCTCAGGAAACAGAGCTGAAAATACTGACCCACTGCCTTCAACCGTGGCTTCCTTTAGATGTACATAACAAGCAGGAAACACACCCTGTACATGGGAGGTATTGTCAGAAAATCGTTATAAAAAGAAATTCATTTCCACACTTAAAGAAAAAACACAACTAGAAGCCTGCTGAATATGATCTTATTAAACAAAGAAGCCAATCATTTGTCAGAACTACAAAATAACTCACCTTTTTTGATTTTCTCCTCAGCCGATACCCTCGATACCATCCTGGGTAGAAAAAAATCCCAGCCGTCAGATGTAAATGCCAACAATTAGATTACAGAGAAATGCCATAGTGTCCGTACAGCACGTCTTGTGCCACAGGTGACAGAAGAAAACAATATTCTGAGATTCTGAAAGACATGTTTCATAAATCTGAGGTGGCGGGCATTTCCTGAAGGTGTGAACAAATCATTCAACACTAGATTGAGTGTTGTTGATATTTAGAGGTTTATTTATCTGAGGGAGACCTGATGTTAAAATATCAGTGTGTAAAGGCCCTAAAATGGAGTTAGTGACAAACAGAAAGAAACAGTGAGTTTCCTAAAGAGTTACAAGCTTAAGAAGAATGAAGGAGAAAGAGAATGAAAAAACCAAGAAGTCTGAGAGTGGAATTTCTGCACCACTAACGTCACCAAACAGAATTGTTATAAGGAAAAAAAAAAAAAAAATGTCAAATGGGTTTTTCAAACACTCCCATTGGTCATCACACAGACAGTCCCATCCTAAACTCACACTACTGGTTGAGTAAATGTTACCATGCTGTTTGGTTGGGATTCTCACACAAACTAGCATTGTTGCACAAGTGGCTTACTTATGGTTGCCTTTATATATTAAGCAAAATCACTTGTGGTTCAGTAAGTGAGTCCGATTTATTCAGTAATCGCTCTCATGGATTCAGTGAGTTCATTTAGAGAAGGCTTCCACAGACTGATTGAAATCAATAAATGGTGAGTCATTTGGAATGATTAATTTAATGAACTTTTGAAGAGACATTTGGATTATTTCATTCAAAGAACCAGTTCATAAGAGTTATTTGGAAAGATTAATTCAAAGAACCAGTTTATAAGAGTCCTTTGGAATGATTGTTTCGAAGATCTAGTTAATAGGAGTCATTTGAAATGATTCTTTCAAATCACTGGTTCAAACAAGTCATTTAGAATGATTCATTTAAAGGACTGGTTCATAAGAGTCATTTGGAATGATTCATTCAAAGAACTGGTTCATATAAGTCATTTAGAATGATTCATCAGAGTGATTTGATCGTAAATCGGACTACACTTTTCCAGCACTATATATTTGTTTTGGACTGCTGTCAGTGAACTTCAGAAAGATGTGTTGTTTTTGGCATTTTTTGTGGTACACTATTTTTTATTTCAACATATTCAATTCAAAGTGCAAACTTAAAATATTCAAAAATTATTTATTAAAATATTTATTTTGCTGTGGTGCTGGAGATTAAGTAAAGGCAGAAACACTTGGTGGAACTACAACAAACAGAAACCAAATGACTGACAAATGGTTTTGTCATCCAACACTGTTGACGATCGTGGTTGGTTGGGACAAAACATGTAAGAGATACAGTACTAAACTGGCAATATATTGTCATGTCTTGTTAGGGAATGATTCTAAATCATGTGTGTGAGTGTCTTACCTTCGTATGTCTCCAGAATGTGTACGGTGTCTCCAATTTGTAAGGACAACTCTTCATCACAGCGCACATCATAGTTATAGATGGCTGGGGACACAAAAACGCTGGGATGAGACACAGCATTCACATATGTTTTGTGTCTATACTGTAGTCAAGTATTATAGGTGATACAGCAATGCAATAACTAACACTACAACAAACAACATTAGCTTAACAAATGCTCAGAAGCACATTTGATAAACACACTGCATCCGCAAAAGTGCTGGTATACTCGACAAAAATAATCACAGTGCATACATGTCAGCATTGTATTGAAATCATACATACCCTTCTGCTACACACAAAAAATACATACAGACCAAACCACTCAATATATGTTTAATTCAGACTTTGTCAGGCAGATTAGATTTAGGTGATATGATTTTTATAAAAAAAATAAATAAATAAATAAATAAATAAATTGGTAATCACTTTATAATAAGGTTGTGTTGAGTTAACAACACAATAGTTAACTTGAGCTAACAATGAACGGTTCTTTTTACAGCATTCATTAATCTTGGTTAATGTTAATGTCAACATATCATGCGTTTTGACTTTAAAAGTTGTATATATAACGGATAATGTGCAGTAAGCTGGGCGTTATCACATAATAAACCCAGACACTCATCTTGTATCACCCTGAAAGGGATTTATTTTGCCATAATGACCATCTAACTGTAGATCATGCTGCTTATTAGACAGCTAATTGCCAAATAAATAAAGAAATGGATAAGCAATATTGATTTGCTTTGAAATTCTTTTATTACAGGAGAAGATTGAGGCCGCTGAGTTTCGAGAAACAGCTGAATTCCACCTCCGGTTTGCGTCAGACTTTTGTTGGCGTTTATAGTGTGAAATCTGACTGCTCATTATCCTGCTTATTACACAACTACTTATCAAATAAATGAATAAATGGACCTTAAACATTGATTTGAGGTAACATTATTTTATTAGTTTACTTGCAGAGATCGCAGAGTGATATAAGAAACAGACAAAATGACTCGCATTACCCGGATGCCCAGTCTAAAATCACATTATGCCTGTATGTATGGTCATTACTCAGAAATATCAGATTAATTTTGTTACATGAAAATAATGGATAATTGACAAAGGTTTTCCAAATATTAAAATAATTTAAAACAAAACTGTTTCACTGCTTATTTTTTAATAAATCATAATAAATGATTATTCTGCACAACTCATGCCAACATTTCTTTTTTTTTATTTTTTTTATTTTTTTTTAAGAATTTCAGCTTTTAATGAGACTAAGATTTTATTTATTTATTTATTTATTTATTTATTTTACTGTATCCGAACAATTACACCACATGAATGTTTTTCCTCAAAGCCCCAGAAAAATAATTTCAAAACTGAATTCAGTGATTGAAAACTGAAGAGGAGTTTCCTGTGAATTGCCTTTTTAATTAATTTTTTATGTATTTTTGAATATAATAGATCTGGGGGAAAAAATGGCATCATGTCATTGATGCAAATATAATTCTTCCTTGTAGTCACCAGATTTTTATTTCATGCATTAAACTTTCTCTACTTTACTATAATGGCTGTTTGGTTAAAATTATATTTACTCTGATTAAAAAGAAATGTACATTTAAGCAATTTAAGAGCATATACATAATTACAGAGTTATCTATTGAATATTGACGGTCTAACTTTTAATATCACCTAACTCCAGTTGTAACACGTCTTTCAGCTTTTTCATCCCACACCACAAACTTCAAATTTTTAAGACAGCGTGTCAAATTAAAAAATAGTAAAACACGATACACCAGCACTGTTTTCCCTTGAACTGTTTTTTTTTAAATTACAAATTGTGGGGGCCTGGGTAGCTCAGCGAGTAAAGACACTGACTACCACCCCTGGAGTCGCGAGTTCGAATCCAGGGCGTGCTGAGTGACTCCAGCCAGGTCTCCTAAGCAACCAAATTGGCCCGGTTGCTAGGGAGGGTAGAGTCACATGGGGTAACCTGCTCGTGGTCGCTATAATGTGGTTCTCGCTCTCAGTGGGGCGCGTGGTGTGTGGATGCCGCGGAGAACAGCGTGAAGCCTCCACACGCGCTATGCCTCCGCGGTAACGTGCTCAACAAGCCACGTGATAAGATGCGCGGATTGACGGTCTCAGACACGGAGGCAACTGAGACTCGTCCTCCACCACCCGGATTGAGGTGAGTCACTACGCCACCACGAGGACTTAGAGCGCATTGGGAATTGGCCGTTCCAAATTGGGGAGAGAAAAAAAAAAAAAAAAAAGGAAATTAGAAATTGTGTTAATGCCCTCTAATTTTTACAGAGGGCTTTTTTAAACCACTTACACACACAAAGCTGTCACTCTGTGCAGCCTATCCCTCTCCCTATTGGTTTTTATGTTATCCTAAATTACATATGCAGCTCACAACGACAAGCATTTATTTCTATTAATAGCGAGACACGCCACAACAGTCAAAGACGTCTGTCTAGCGCATGTTTACAAAGACCAACAATTAAAAAAAGCATAGTGCAACACAAGAACGCATACTGTGTGAACAGCAGCTTTATTTACTCACCAAAACCACTTATGTGCCTTTAGCTAGTGTTACAATGACAGTTCACCCAAAAGTTAGATAGTTCACTATCCTTTTAGGGACAAATTGTAAATTTGAGATCAATCACACACATTAACGGCAAATGTTGTTAGATCAATCACAATTAAGTTTCACCTCTATCGCTGCTCTAAACCATGATACATGTTCACCTCATCTTTCCTACTTTTCCCACTCATTTCATTTTCTCTCCTTCCATTAATTTCTTTCATCCTAATTGAGCTGTAATTACACAGCACAGCAAAGACTAAATATTATCTAGTAGTGTACACTAACAGCATACATAAATCTACATCCCAACAAACTTCAGAAATACACGAGTCGGCGTTCCGATAGACACAGATCTGTATATCAAATCCAATATGCTGCCGTATGGATCTCCAGGCAAAGAACACAATCCAATTATACAACAAACAATATGGAGAAATTCCCAAGAGCACATCAACTCCTCTGGTAAAAAGTAAATACTTGTAAATATTTAGCATGGCTAACATTTCCATATGAAAAGAACTGTGGCATAAACTGTCACATATGCAGCTCTTATCTTAGCAGGGAAAACATTCTACCAAATTACATCTACAAATCTACATAATTACTGGTGAGTGACATCTAAACATTTACCAGCCAGTTGCCATGTATATTCACTTTAGCCACATAGCGTGAAATTTGTTTGCAAATCCGAATAATTTCCTCTCATTGTAATAGAGGACTGCGCATTGAGTGAAAGATCGATCTAGAGATTTAAAAATCGATATCAAGACCGTTCAAATGAAGATCGCGATTAATTGGAAAAACAATATTTTTACCCACCCCTACCACACACATAATTTTATGCAAAATTTGGGATATAAAAAAATGCTGGTTGGAAATATCAATCTCCAAAACGGGCATAAAAATCTAATACCCTCACTCCAGGTCAATATTTTGTTTAAGAAATGCACATAACCTACAACGGAAACACATTTACCGGATATACAGTATTCCTATAGAACTTCACTCCAGTCAGGCTTCCTGGGCAACCAATTGGTCCAGTTGCTAGGGTGGGTAGAGTCACGACCGGTTAACCTCCTCGTGGTCACTATAATGTGGTTCTCGCTCTTAGTGGGGCACGTGGCGAGTTGTGCGTGGATGCCGCGGAGAATAGCGTGAAGCCTCCACATGCGCTATGTCTCCGCGGTAATGCATTCAACAAGCCACGTGATAAGATGCGCGGATTGACACGGAGGCAACTGAGAGTCGTTTTCCGCCACCCGGATTGAGGCGAGTCACTACGCCACCACGAGGACCTAGAGCGCATTGGGAATTGGGCATACCAAATAAAAAAAAAATACATAAATAAATTAAAAAAAGGAATAGAGATTTGCATCAAAAAGTCATGTTATTATATCATTTGCTCAGAAAATATCATCAATTTCATTGCACACCATCTGAAGTGTTGCTCTGGTTATTCTGAAATGCCAAAACTTGTCATCCAAATTTGTAAAAAAGCAAAATAGCCACAGTGGCTTCAATTTCCATTTTCATTTCTATTTTCTGCCAATTTCCCCAGAAGTGATGATTCTGTTCTCTTAATGGAATGGAAATGCAGCTTAATTTTGCAAATTGTTTTTGTGATATTCTGATTTTTCGCATACATTCGTAACTTGGATGGAACTATGACTATTGATAGATTTGTACATCTATAATAAACAACTTTTCACGAAATTGTCATTCTGGCGTTTGCACCACGTGCTACGAATACATGTGAACCTGCCTTAAAATCTGGCCACGAGTCAGCATAATTTCACTGCTACTGTCTGGAACAGTCTTTGTGTTAGGAGCACATGTAAGATGCCTAACAATGCTGTCTAGGTGGGCAGCTTTTTGGTTTTGGAACAGAGCTGAAGTGTTAACAGAGAAATAAAAGAAAACTAAAGAGGCAGAGCAGGAAGATCGGTCCAGTATGAGGTGAGCAGTATGTATGAGACTTTGACAGGAAGCTAAGGTCCCCGGAGACTCCCATCTCCCCAGAAAAAGGGACAGCATGCATCTCAGTCACTTCTCTAAAGAGAACGGACCTCTCTTCCACCACTGGCTCTGAGTGAATAGAACCCATTGACCTGAATGCCAACACCAGCTGCATCTGTTAACCAGCGTTCCCTCGCTTCTCTCCTGCCCTCAGAAGGAGAATCAAACAGCATTGGGGATTAACTAACTACAAGTAAAGGAGCTACTTGTGATGCACAAAAATTTTGGTTGGAAATGCATTTGCCAAAAAATTATTTTCCTGTAGTGCTTCAGATAGCACATTGAATGAGACACAGGTTCTGATCAAGCGGAAACCAGGAGGTAATCGCGTTCACATAAATAGTGGTGAGCGCGATTTGGAAGTTGCATTTTCCCTCCAAAATTACATTTTTACTCAACAGACAATTAGGTTTAGGGGTGGGGTTTGGGTAAAGGAGTAGAGTTAATAAAATATGCATTTACAACAAGAAAACAATCTACTCTGTGGACATTTCACCTGGAAACTTGAGCTCCCATGCTCATACGTTCAACAACACTTACAGCTTTGGCCACTGGGGGCAGTGTTTCGAATTTCGGTAGGCACAGACTGATTTCAGCTGAAGAACTTTCAATCTACTGTCACCAAATCCACAGTGGAAGCAGACTGAAATTATCCAAGTTTAATCCTAATTAATGACTGCACAAAATATAAAATGTCAAAGACGACAAAGTTTTTTTAAATATATATATCACATTGTATTGCACAAGCAACTTTGCACGCAAGGGAGCTGAAAAAATTAAACATGCTCTTCTAAACTGTCCTCTCCTCACTCTCATGCTGACTGCAGTATATGTCAAAGCAGCCAGCGATGTGCAAGAGAGCATGTAGACATTTTGTCTTTATGTAAACTGTGGATACTGTAAACGTAACTGTCACATAACTAACATTTATTTTTTTTTTTAATGGGAAAAACGTCAAGGCTAGTTATGGTCTTAAGCCAGTGTATACATGCATGATGGATAAAGCTGAGCTACAATCACACTGTGTACAATCGTACTGGGAATATTACCACTGTCTTTTATATCAGTCTCCGTGTTGCTAACCGGTCACGTTCATTTGGAGCACACCACAAAAGTTCAGCTGATCAGATCGGGAATGGCATTAAGAAAAGCGCTGTGAATTCTCTTCCTTATTCAGCCTTTAGTGGATTAACAATGTGTCTAACTATAGCGTTTGAATATTTTTTAGCAAAATCTCAATTTCTCGATTTAAAAATAAATAAATAAAAAAAATCATGTCAAAACGCATTCAAATTAATCTGAAAAATCTGAAAAAAATGACCAGCCCTAAGTCCAGCCAACTAGTTTTTTGAAGGAGTAGCTTGACTGTACTTGAACTGTAGCGGGAAAGATACATTTTCAGAGTGGTTTCCTCAAAACTGGTCTCTAAGCCATGGACAGCCGGGTTGGCAGATAGCAGATAGCAAACCCTCTGAAAATATTCCATAAGCTCAACGTACAATCTGAATGTCCCTGGCCAGTCCCGAGGACTGAAACGGGGGCATTTTGGCACACTGTTATCTCTCAAGTATTCTACAAAGGCAGGCCGGGAATGAAATGTGCACTGGCCTATTGAAGCCACTGACTGACAGACTCATAAGTGCACAAAAAGAATAATAATATAATGTTCGATATCTGGCCACAGGTGATGAGACCCATTGAGAATAACTCGTCTGTAGAAAAATAAGTGCCCATTACAACCAGGTTGCGTGTGCCGGCCATAGTACAGGGCTTCAGGAATATATCAATAGCAGAGAAAAAAAAGCAGAGGCTGAACATAAGAAATGAATGATCAACATCTGCCAAAAATATGTGTAGTGTTTTTGGTTAGAATTTCCATCCATCCCAATGTAATAAGTCCAATATAATAACTCTGGGGGGAAAAAAAATGCGAAATAGAGTGCAACAGTGTTCAACCAATTTTTCAGCTTTCTATGTTCTGGAAGTATTTTTTCTAAAATCTTAAAAATCCAAAATAAAAAGAGTTCTAAACCATGAACCAAACCAACGAGCTCCAAGGTGAGTCACAACATTACAAACTTCGATTTCACTCCAAAAAAAAAAAACAAAAAAAAAAAGTAGGCTGTTTAAAAAGGACAAAAAAAGGTACAAAACTGTACTAAATGTCTTTCAAGAGGGAATGAGCTACAATCCCATGAAGCATTGCGAATGTTGTAAATCGAAATAAAAACAATAGAAAAATATACTATTGATTATTGATTTAAACTACAGATATAAAGTTGTTGATTTGAAGTACAGAAACAATATATTTAAAGTGTACTGCAAAATATTCAGACAAAAACAAGTATATAAGATAACGTCTTGATTGTTTCATTCACACAGTGTCACCGAAGTTTGCGGTCACTGCAGAGCTCTTTTGGCGCACTTTGTTGGTTTGTGATTCTCTGATTGGTTGAGCGATTCTCTTCAGTATCATGGGTAGTGATCGACCAATATGGGTTTTTTAAATGCCCGATGCCAATATCCAGAGATCAGTCTGGCCGATAGGCCGATAAAACTCTGAAATATCACACAATGTAATATAGTAAATAAACATAAAATTGCTAAAAAATATATATAAACTCTTATTTAGCATTATATTTACTCAATTTCATACAAAACAAAAAAATTATATTGTATTTTAAATGAGATAGCAGACTTCAGATTTCTGTTTAGTCATCAAATTTTGTAATTTATTTGCACATGAAGAAACTGTTAATATATTAGGAAGAAGGAAATAACAGTACACACAGTAGTCCAGCAACCATGGATAGCATGTCCACATTAGCAATCGCATTTACTAAAATACTGAATCAAACCAACTGTATATACAGTGCATAGTGAATAAGTCTCATAGCACACGTGAAGCACTTTTAATTTGGGCTGCATCCGAAAACGTAGGCAGCTGACTTGCTACCTTGCTGCCTAATCAGTTAATGGTTTAACTGACCGCTGTTTTGAATGAATGGAACTCTATAGGAAACTGGTCAGTTTGAAAACACCTTATTTTCATCCTTATTTTCATCCTACCTCTGTATACAGTCTCCGGAAGGGCAGCATTTTCCTGGTTTCGGACGCAGACTTGAAGTTGCACTTACGCGCTCGTGCGGATCCAGCACGAGCCTCAATCTCCTGACAGTTTAAACAGCCTGGATTGCTTACTTGGAGTAACATGGAGTGACCGTCATGATTTGTGAATCAGAGGAACTTTTGATCCTGATCCTGAAGTTTTTGGATTCTGGCTGATGGAATACGCACTTCAGAGGAAGATATTAGATAAGAGCACAACGGGAAGAAATGCTGGATTTTCATGAAGTTCGTGAATGACATCTGTTTAAACGAGATATCTGCATATTTGTAAACTGCATATAATAGAAGTTTTATTAATATTTGCTTTTTATCATTAGAAATGTTACAGGGAACTGTTGAGAAGAAGCTGATAGAATACGTGCTTCAGAGAAAGATTTATGAGCGTTCCACAGGATGCTGGATCTGCTCAAGTTGTGTGAGGTTGGTTTATTACATCTGTTTAAACGAGATATGCGCATATTTGCAGACGGTATATGATATTAGTTTTATTGATATTTGCCTTTTTATAATTAGACAAGACAGTTAAAAGTTACAGGGAACTGTTGAGGAGAGCGAGGGAGAATGAAACAGGCGAGCACTTTAACATAATGAGCTCAAATGCGTCTGCCGTGGCTCTGATATGTGGACTGTTTAAATGACAGTGTTGCACACCGGTCTATTATTGTAGAAACACAATGGCACATAACAAGAAAACAAACCATGACTGGTCGTTTACATGTCTCAGTCATTTCACATGCAAGCAGGTGATTTTTGGCACCCTCAAGTATCAAATCGGGCAAATGAGAAAATTTATTTATTAAAAAAAAGTCAGAATATCGGCCGATTTATCGGTCGACCACTAATCATGGGTAGTGTATTCTTCACCAGAAATTCGGCTAATAAATACGTTTTTTTCTTTCTTTTTTTTTTTTAAGTGAAGTTAAAATGCCGCAGGATTGATGGCTTCAACAGAGGCATATACCATTGCTTAACAATGTCTGAGTTCAAGGTAGAGCTGTCTTTAAAGGTTTATAACTTGTCTTTATAAATCAATCCACCAATCAGGTAAACAAATTTGATTTTTACTTCTGCAACCAGACCGTCTAAGATACCTCATTTACATACTATTATGTGCTATTAAAACACTAGAATAGATTAAATCCCATGAACCTCACAAACTTAGTCAAGTGCAGCGATCGTTCTTCATAAGTATTGCTCACTGAAGCAGTCTGGGAACTTGTAAACAACTTTTTCCCAGGTGGAGTGATAAAGTGCTATCGTAAAACCAGACAATCGGATTAAACCTCGCCAGTTTTGAAAAGCCATTTTTGAGTGCAATATGCATCATAAGAGTCCGTGAACAGTCTGAAAAGGGTTGTTGTTGTTTTGTTTGGGGGGGGGTCCCACATAGGGACACAGTTTCCACAAAATCTATGAACAAACACACATGCAATCACCACATGAGACAAAAGTCTAACAGAGAAAATTCACCATCCTGTCAACAACTCTGTGACCACAGTAAACTATATATTACCCCAAAGTGTCACTGTCTGGGAGTTTAAAAAAGTATAGCTAAAATAAATATACACTTTGTGTATTACAGAACACCTAGACCACTTGTCATATACACTGACATGTGTATACATGCATTGACATACGCAAGCCCTACCATGCTTGGAATGGAATGAGGAATACAGGGGGGAAAAACAGCATCAAACGATGATTTTTTTTTTTCTTTAACAAGGCATAATTAAGGTTTGTGAAGAAGAGAAAGCTCTCTGATCATGTTCATTTAGAGTCGGCAAGAACAAAAGAGCCTCCCAATTTCACAGAGAGCCAGAAATCAGTGTTTCCAGCTTAAATGAATTACAGAGCACAAACGGTCATGTTTATCCAGAGACCGAACCCCTGCAATTAACCTGAAATTAAAAAGCACGACAAGCATGGGGAAAATATTTATTTTCTTTTTTTTAATCCCCTTTTCTCCCAATTTGGAATGCACAATTCCCACTACTCAGTAGGTCCTCATGGTGGCGCGGTTAATCACCTCAATTTGGGTGGCGGAGGACAAGTCTCAGTTGCCTCCGCTTCTGAGACAGTCAATCTGCGCATCTTATCACGTGGCTCATTGTGCATGACACCGCGGAGACTCACAGCATGTGGAGTTTCATGCTACTCTCTGCGATCCACGCACAACTTACAACACGCCCCATGGAGAGCGAGAACCCCTAATCGTGACCACGAGAAGGTTACCCCATGTGA
Source organism: Myxocyprinus asiaticus (assembly GCF_019703515.2). Taxonomy (NCBI): domain Eukaryota; kingdom Metazoa; phylum Chordata; class Actinopteri; order Cypriniformes; family Catostomidae; genus Myxocyprinus; species Myxocyprinus asiaticus. The sequence goes on along the minus strand of NC_059379.1, from coordinate 3,593,772 downwards.
CTCTACCCTCCCTAGCAACCGGGCCAATATGTTTGCTTAGGAGACCTGGCTGGAGTCACTCAGTACACCCTGGATTCGAACTCGCGACTCCAGGGGTGGTAGTCAGCGTCAATACTCGCTGAGCTACCCAGGCCCTCAGGAAAATATTTCTTAATTGTATCGGAGGGGTGGAAAGTGACGGACAGAGAGAGAGACTATTAGAATTATCATTTTATTCATTTGGCAGATTTGGCAACAGCAGTGTATTCAAAGTATACGTTTTATCCCTGGAAATCGAACCCACAACTTTGATGAACTTCTGGAATGGAATACTAGCAACCTGCTAAATACTACTTCGTGAATACTTCCTGCTATTTTCTAAAAATGCAACTATACACATTTAATCCATGTCACCAAGCGGCATCCAATTATCATTCTGGGCATGAAAACTGATCAAGACGAGATATGTTGAGAATAACAGTGATGATCATATACCATGTATATAGGTAATAAACAGGACAAAACAAGCATTCAGTGTGAAGCTTGCTATCTACTTGTCTAGCGTTGCCAAACTCAGGCATAAAGTCACTTAAAAAGGTTCACTTTGCAGCTGATTCTAACCAAGATCTGCCCACTTAGAGTAGGTTCAATGAATGATTCTTTTAATACTTTTAATGGAGGAAGAAATATTTGGAAATAAATAAAGAAAATCTAATTTGATGTACTGCATTCAGCAGCCTGTTAGCAAATGATGAGTTCATTTTATATTTAAACAAAACAGATTCTTGAAAAAGGTGTTTACACACTTTTTAATTCAAGTATTTTATTTATTCATTTTTATAAATACCACTAATTACAACAAAACTTATTTGTAAATTGTCATTCGTTCGGGAATTGGACTACTCTAGTCGGGATTTTTGTTTCACACTGTAGATTCAAAAGAACCAACTCAGAGTCATTGATTCGAGAAGACACACTATATGTTTTGCTGTGTACATTCAAAAGAACCAACTCATTAGTCATTCGTTCGGGAATCAGACTACTCTGGTCAGTATGTCTGTTTCACACTGTAAATTCAAAAGAACCAACTCAGAGTCATTTGTTCAGGAATCGGACTGCACTGGTCGCACTGGTTTTTTTTCACACTGTGATTCAAAAGAACCAACTCATAAGAGTCATTTGTTCGGGAATCAGACTACACTGGTTGTGCTGAATGCTGCAAGCTGTAGATTCAAAAGAACCAGCTCGGAAGAGTCATTTGTTCAGGAATCTGACTCCTCTGGTCGCACTGCATTTTTGGCACTGTAGATTCAAAACAACTGATTCACAAGAGTCATTTGTTTGGGAATCGGACAGCTCTGGTCACTCTGAATGCTGCAAGCTGTAGATCCAAAAGAACCAGCTCAAAAGAGTCATTTTTTCAGAATTCTGACTACTCTGGTCGTGCTACATGCTTTGCACTGTAGATTAAAAAAAACCTGACTCATTAGTGTCATTTGTTTGCGAATATGACTACAAAGGGTCTACCGGAGTCTGACTAACATAAAGTAACCAACCACAGTTCGTTTTGTTATTAAGTGGCATTTTGGGGGGGTATCTGAAATAGATACAACAATAATAGACCAGCATGGGGAAAAAAAAACTTTGTTTTTCAAAGTTGTTTAAAGCCTCCAAGCATTTTGATCCAAGATCAAAAATCTCAAAGAAATCACACACGCACACAAAAAAAAAAACCCCTAACCAACAGAAACAAATCAAACAACTCTGTGATTTATGCAACAGCATTAACACTTATCAACAGACTTGACATGTTCCTGCTTTAATAACTGGAAAAAGTAAATATAGCTTTTATTATGTGTAATTTTTGGCCTGCCAGCTGCCCATGATTATTCAACACTACGTCTTGAAAGTCCAACAGCACTTCTGAAGATCTTCATTAGTATTTTTGCACTAGTCTGAAGGGGAGGACAATTTTCACTAATTAGCTTGTTTGCAGCAAACGGAGTTCAACGATCTCTCTTGCACCGAGCAGCGACACTCAAATCCTGCCCGCAACAGCGACCCTGAGCCTGTTGCTGTCATGTCCAATCAGAACCGGGTCAGGCCCACTCACTACATTCATCATTATTACTGCAGAATTGCACACACACACCAACACTGCCGAATGCAGCAGAATTGCACACACACACCAACACTGCCGAATGCAGCAGCACTGGGTCAGTTTCTGTGGTGGTAATGCACCTAGACTTCTGCTGTCTAATTGCTTCATTTTAATTAGCTTACTACACTTGAACTTCTGCAGGTCCCAAATTTAATAATGGGAAAATAATTGCTTCATACTGTTCGGAGAATTCCCATAATTGAGCCAAGGATTCTAGAACACATGTATTACATTTACTGAACAGGGTTTAAAATCACCCTCTCTGCTGGTCTGAAGAACTGAATCAAACTGAATTCAGACCTAAACTGGTTTCACACTAGAACTTTCGATGTTGATCCAAATAAATCTGACGTTCATTTGTGCTTCTCCTAAATACTGCATCATTAGACTAGTTATGATCCCTCCTTGTCTCGTAACTTTGAGATCAGACCGTGTCTCTAATTTAAATTTCAGCAGCAAAATTGGTAATAAATTGAGTTGATGGCCATTCCTCTGCCTTTATGACTAAACACTAATTGCAATGCATCAGTGGTTCAAAGTATCGCAATTCAAAGCCAAATAATGCAACGTTTTAAAAAGAGTGAAAGTCTCAAAGCACTACCAACAAAGAGAAAACACTGACTAAATCAAAAGCGATTCCCTTCGATGCTGACACACAATTTGCTACATATTTTCAATGCGGTTACATACCAGGCAATGCAGACAGTGCGAATATAGATTGTGCCATAGTCCACGGGTTTCAGTGTGGGCAGGAGATAATGAGATGACAGAGGAAAAGGTCAGGAGGGGTCAGAAACAGCAAGAATCGCCCAGAACGAGAGGGTCATGACAGAAGCAGAAGTGCCCATACTAATATCACTGCCAGCTTGGCAGACAGAGACATTCCTATATTCCTGACAGCTCAATATTTGCAGAACAAAATGATCAGATTCATAAACAGATATCCCAAAACACTCAAGGTTAAAGATGAAACAGGAGTAACCGTTTGGCTGACATGGTTAATTTGTGGTTTTGCTATGGCAAGCATCACTATTACTATAGACAGTTCTTTTCTGCTCCCCATGGCTCAGTATCTAGCCTGCTCAGTGCATCCACGTGAGAGCTAACAAACTCAATGACTATTTATACACAGACACTAATTGCAATTTAAAAAGCCACAGGTGTGGGAAATTAACCTTTAATTGCCATTTAAACCTGTGTGTGTCACCTTGTGTCTCTGTAACAAGGCCAGACATTCAAGGGTATGTAAACTTTTGATCAGGGCCATTTGGATGATTTCTGTTATCATTATAATTTAAAAAGGAGCCAAACAACTATGTGATAATAAACGGCTTCATATGATCACTATCCTTAAATAAAAGACAGTTTTTTAGTATGATCAGTCATATTTTCAAAATCAATGCCAAAATTTCACAATTTCTGCCAGGGTATGCAAACTTTTGAGCACAACTGTATGTACACATTGCACATCACTAAAAACAATTATAGCACTCATTATGTTTAATATTAGGAGGAAAGTGGTACATTTTTCGTTTTAAGCCATTTCGTTCTTCCGGATTAAAAACGAAAGTTGAAGCAACGTCCAAAAATGTGAAGTATACATGTAAAGACTGAGATGTGGTTGGTTAGTCATTACATTCGGAGCATTTCTGCACATTATATATGAGAAGGAACACTTCCATTCACTTACTACATCTGCCCTACACATGAGCTCGCATTACAGCTGAGAATTCAAAATCACTCACGGATGTGATAGCAGTTCCTGGCCGGCGCAAGTTCAACAGCAGTCACGGAACAGATATGACAGCAGACTTTTACATTAAACACTGTGGTGAGATCGAAATCACTCATCAGAACGGGTCGCAGTCCATAACCATAAACGTAAAAGTGTCAGTAAAGAGCATGCTTAAGATGAAATATAAGTGATATTTTAATTAAAATCAAGATAAATCACTTCTGAACAGAACATTTTTAATCAGGTGTCATTCTCAATCAAGCTGTAATTTTGCCAATTTACACAAAAAGAGTGAAAATATCATTTGTGTGTATATTAGGATATACAAAATGTTAGCCTTGACATTAGCCTTAGAGGAGTCTGCATTTTATTTCAAAAACGTTACAAATGTAATTGCCATCAGCATAATGTTCACCACAGACTTCTATTAAACTCAAAGCAGAATTTGAGATGTACTGGACATTTTCATGACTTTCAGGGGAAAAAAAAGACAAAAATATTTTTGTTTAGCCTCCCATTCAGCTCATGTAAACACTCTGCGTGATCAAGATGTAGATTGGAACGCAGGTGCGGAATTTATATAAATAAAATATATTCTATAAAAACTATATTCTCTGAAAGCAAGTCTAAATACCTTATATGTTGCTTCTCAAGTAAATCTTGTTTTAAGGATTTTTAGACCATTCTGAATGAACAAAAACACTTAATAACAATAGGATTTTTTGCAGTGATTTTTTTTACTGAATTAAACTTTAAAAAAATTGTTTAATTCAGTGAATGTCATTTAGAGGTATTTTTAAAAGCAAATGTTGTCCTCTTTATTGTTAGTAAGCACGTTTCACACAACCTTTTAACTCAAGGTTGAAAGGAGACAAGGACAAGGCACAAGGAGAATAGTCCGTTAAGAGCTAATGATTAATCGTGGCAATAATCGTCCGAATAGTCGAATAATCTTTCTAAAAATCGTTAATATAGTTGATAATCAAAATATACTGTAGTTGCAGCTCTATCGGACTTCCCAACACTAAATATAAATTAATAATTTGTTTTAACCGGTTCACTTAAATGATTTGGATTTAAATATGAGAGAGAGAAGACGGTTTAGGTGAGTGTGTTTGATTACTGCCTTTGCTCCATTCGGGCGTTCACAATACAAGGTGTCAAATGTAGCGTTTTGTGACACTACAGCGGCACTTGTCGAATAATGTAGCCCGTTACTGAAAAGATACACTATTGTGAAACTAGCTGAGCTACTGTTATGCTGCTGAAATATGTAGTCAAGTTAATAGTGTTGCTGTTTTTGCAGCCTGGTCTCATGTACATTACGTGACCGTGGCAACATTTCTGCAAAATTAAATTACATGCATTAATACATGTTTAATCATTTGCCTTATTACACATTTGGCTGCAGCTTCCCAGTGAAATGTCCAGCGGGGGGCGCCAAAAGCGAGTGAAATGGTGTTGTAATCAGACGAGGTTTTTAAGGTGAATATTAGATGGAGGTTTTAATGCATAAAACATACCTCCCTAACCTAAAACTTTACCCTAAGCCTAACCAATAGTGTTCTGAAATAAAAAGAAAGGTAGAAAAATAGACAACCTTACACTTAACCAACGCCTACACCTAACCAACAGTGTCCAAAAAAACAAACATCTTGTGTCGCTTCTATGACACTCATCTCACGTGTCAGCTGGCATACTTGACTGGTCTCGAACCGCATACTTCAGAGTCCAAAATCCAACACACTAACAAGTGAGCTACCACGGAATCTAACCACAATGGAGTGTGTAAATACAGGCAAGTGTGTAAAAGAAGTGTTAAAATGCATCGTTTTTCAAATGATGTGTTAAGAGTAAAATTTTTCAATATTATAACATAGCAGTGTGTGAGTAATAGAGCGAAAAATAAGTGTTTATAAAGTCAAAATCACAAACACACACATGCCTCTCAAGTCAACCACAGAAAGCACACTCTCAAGAAATCTCAATAAAACAGCACTATTACATCAAATTATTGTTTATTGTCTGCCATGTGTCTCGAACAGGTACAGTGATGTTCTTAGAACACTACCATCCTCATATTAATGCCAATAGAAGAGTCATTAATCTTTGTCAGTCCTGAATACTCAGGTGTGCTGCATATTAAAGCAGTGTCATCACTGACATTTACAAGCGAGTCACTCTTTGACAGGGCAAAAGCTGGTGTATGTTTGATTTAACTGTCACACGGAATATTTGATTCGACCACACAAATTCATACAAACAAACTGTGTTTGTTTAAGAGAAAGATGAGTTTAGAGTCTAGACTGGTGGCTACACAGAGAAGGAAATAAAAGCTCATTTTATGCTCAGTGATTAAAAAAAAAACAATCCAGCTGTACAGATTAAACAAATATGTCCGACTCAAGGGCATCTGTTCTCAACTGACTCATTCAGCTATTGTACATATTTACCGATTCATACACATTTAGGTTGTTTTCACACCTAGTTCGTTTGGAGCATTTGCTTAGTAACCTGGTGCATTTTTGGATTTGGTTTGTTGAGGCATACTGTATATGAACGCAGCAATCACACTCAGATCAGCACCAAAACAACTGGACTAAAACCTCATCGAAGTAGTCTTGTTCCAATTTAATCTCTGAAATGGTTTGCTTGTGGTGGGAATGCCATCTGACACAACGGACCAACAAACCAACCAATATCCCATTACCAACCATCAGCATACCTGATGGAATTTGTGGTGGGTCTGGCAGCAAGTCACTGTAATCCATAATTTAAAAAAATGGATTTTCCTTTTATTAAATACTGGAAACATTTGGTGGCTAGATATTAGATATTCAGTAATTGCATGTTTAATAAAAGTGTTATATAATAACTCCTGAGACAATTTGAGTAAATCACTTCTCACTATTGGAGGCTTGGCATTAGCAACTTAACACACAAAAGTATCCAGGACATAATCACTTTTTAAACGTGTCACAAACTCACCACATTCAACATTTCATAGACAACACTGTATAACAAATGTTTCTTTTTTTTTTTTTTTGTCCCTGGGTAGTACGTGTTATTTCCTAATTGCTTATACCTAAAAAGTATAGAAAATGGCTATTATTCCCCACAAACTTTGCTTCTGTGACCAAGACAGTGATATTTTGAAATGTACCTATTTCCAATGAGAAAACAGGCAAATTTGTGTCTTTTCGTTCACATAAAGTCAGAAAAAAAACATATGAATCCAAATTAATATGTATTTATACTAAACTGATATTCAAAGCTGTGCTGCTCCTTAATGGTAACAAGTACCCGTCTCTTGCCCTGGCTCACTCAGTGCAACTCAAAGAGGATTACAACAGCATCAAGACCTTACTGGACGCCTTGAAGCATGATGAGTACGGCTGGGAGGAGACTTCAAAATGGTGGCATTCCTGATGGGTCTCCAAGACGGTTTTACCAAGTTTCCCTGCTATCTTTGCCTTTGGGACAGCAGGGACACCAAGGTGCTCTACCACAGGCGGGACTGGCCACAGCGGACCGAGTTCTCTGTGGGTAGGAACAACATCAAGTGGGAGCCACTGTTGGACCCCTAGAAGGTGCTGATGCCACCACTGCACATCAAATTGGGCCTTATGAAACAATTTGTCAGCGCTCTAGATAAGGAGTTGGCAGCCTTCAAGTACCTTCAAGACTTCTTCCCTAAGCTGTCTGAGGCTAAGGTCAAAGCCGGTGTCTTCGTCTGACCACAGATAAAGAAGGATTTTGGATTCGTATGTTGTTGTTCTCTGACTTTATGTGAACGAAAAGACACAAATTCACCCGTTTTCTCATTGGAAATAGGTACATTTCAAAATATCACTGTCCTGGTCACAAAAGCAAACTTTGTGGGGAATAACAGCCATTTTCTATACTTTTGAGGCATAAGCAATTAAGAAATAACACTTACTACCCAGGAACAAAAATTGTGTTACATAGTGATTACTGTCAGACATCAAAACATTAAACTTTATAAAAGGTATCTTAAGACTATGGATGCACAGATATTATTTTTTCTCATGCGATCTGATAGTGATACCTGAACTCTCAGTATTGGCTGATACCTATTCCAATCCGATACTGATGCTGTTGTTTTCTTAATCAATTTAGACCTCACTGTTTGGATCTGATAGTAAAAGTAAGTAAGAGAGATATGTAATGCATCAAAAACATCTAATAACACATTCATTCTTAATAAAAAAATTATTACATAAAAAATGTGCAGCCTATTAAGAAAAACTTTATTTTTAAAGAGTCTACTGGATTATGGAGCAGAAAAATGAACATTAATTCCAGTGAAAATCTTTAGTAGAAAAGAAGCCAGTTCTCTTTACACATTTTTTCAACTTGTATCTGGATTCAGACCTCTTTTTTTTTTTTTCACTTTAGTTGTTCAATCAGTTATTTTTTGGAACTCAAAATATTATTAAAATTTGAAATACATAATAATAATCAAATAAAAAATGATACAATAATAATTATGATAACAATAATAATAATAATGAGGATTAATAATAATAATAATAATAATAATAGTATTATAATGAATAATTTTAAAACCCTAGGGCTTTTATTTTGACGGAACATGTTAGGAAGATGGTAACCATAGACATAGTGTGTCTGACTGCGAGTTTGTTCACAGTAATTTAATATGCTTTCCATTTCAATCTGGTGAATTACTCCTCTGGTTCCGATCTCAATGCATGTTATAAGCGAAACCGAACTATTGAGCACCTATATCTGATGGAGGTCGTGTGGAGTGCTTGCGTATTGCGAGCCACTCTGAGAGCTAAAAATAGCAGCGCGTCGTCAGCTCGTGTGTGCTATCTTTATCTGTGTGTGTATGACAACAGATCACCACTCATTTACTGAAGTGCGCCGTGCATGCAGACTATTTATTTATTTATTTATTAAACGCAGCCTTTTGAGAGTCACAAAGTTATCGTTTGTCTTCAAGAGACTGTGAATAAAATGCACAAGTCATATGGACTACTTTAATAATGCTTATATGTTTCTTTTATGCGATTTTTGGAGCTTGACAATGACGACAATCACTAACACAAAGTATCGGATTTGGATCAGGCTTGTCGGACCGATACCCGATGTGATTAAAAATGTCAGTATCAGAGGATGCAATGAAAGTGAATGGTGGCTGAGACCAACAGTCTGCCTAACACCACATTATGTGTTCCATGAAAGAAAGAAAATCATGCAGATTTTGAACAACAAGAGGCTGATTAAATGTCAGACTTTTCCTTTTGGGGTGAACTATCCCTTTAAGACTGACCAGTCGACTAATCATCAACCCAAAGACTATATTATTTTGCACATCCTCATTGTAATACGGCACTGTCTGATCTCTATAGTGTCCATAACCTATCCTGTAGCTCAAGTGGTAAAGCATGGTGCTAGTATTGCCAAGATCATGGGTTCGATTACCAGGTAAAACACAAACTGATAAAATGTTTACTTTGAATACACTGCAAGTCACTTTGGATAAAAGTGTCGGCTAAATGCATAAATGTATCCAAACAAACAGAACCTTGTCGGCTGATTAGACAATGTGAGAAATATGCCGCAGAGATTGTTTTCACATTTGTCCATCAGTCACTATGGCTGGGCTGTGTGAATGGGGCAAGACTGGCCCCCTTAAAACTCTGTCTGTGTGTGTGTGTGTGTGTGTGTGTGTGTGTGTGTGTGTGTGTTCTGCAGGGTAATGACCCTTCATTTCACAGCCAAAAGTGCAGCATCAACCATCTGTCCAGTAGAGAGTGTCACATCAGACACCAGCAGGACAAATGAAACCTTAAAATAAAGACAATCAATACACACAAACAAAAAATCTGTCTGAATGATGTGTATTGTAGGTGAGAAACCCTCAATTTTAGAAAGGGCTGCAACTCAATTATTTTGATAATATTCAATTATTTTTTCGATTAATTGATTAATTGGACTAAAAAAAATGATATTTTCTGTATTTTATTAAAATATCATTTTTTTAAAAACAGAAATGATAAAGTGTGTAATGATTTGAAAGCACAAAACAATAAAAATACACACACACACACACACACACACATATATATATATATATATACACATACATAAACATATACATACAATTCATCAGGTGTTGCAATGAGAAGACATGTACTGCATTCCAAACGGCATAAACGATGCCTTCACAGGACATTTCGATGGGAAAACAATAATGATGGCCATGCTGTAGGACAGGGGTGGACTGGAAAGAAAATTCTGCCCGGGATTTTACATAGAAACTGGCCCAAAAGTTGTTGAGTGGGGGGGGGGGTTTGCATATTGCTGCCCCCTTCCGCATATCGCGGTGCCGTTTGGTTGCGCGTACTGCATAACGCGATGGCCCATGCAGCCACATTTCGCGGCCGGCCCACAGGGAAAAGTCCCGGTTCTCCCAATGGCCAGTCCACACCTGCTGTAGGATCATTACAAGAGAATTTTCAATTAAAAAAAAATTACTTAAAAATGTTTCGCTACCTGCTAAAATGCAGGACAATAGACATCCCTATAAGGGACAAATTACAGGACATCTGGCATAAAGAGGACAATCCTGGCAGCACTGCATATGCCAACTCTCCCATTTTTTAAGCCGTATTCTGTGAAGAATGTGTTAATATTTAGGTGCGCTCATGAAAAACATCCCTTGATAAACACACACGCATGGTGAACATATGCACGTTTGCATTGATATTCTGACAACTAATGTAGATGTTTTGGCAAAAGTGACTGCAGTCTGAACGGCAAAAAATCTGATCTGTCCAAATATAACTTGCAGTTTGAACAGTCAGTCTAAAAAATCAGATTTGAGAAAAAAATCAGATTTTTCCTGCAGTGTGAACAAAGCCATAGTGACAACAAAACACAACAAAAAGACCACACAACATAATCAACAATTCCACTGTGTGCATAACTTTTTGTTTGCTACTTGTGTACTGTTGTGCCTCCCTGGACTACCATGATATTCGCCAGTGCGACTGGGCAATTTATACAGATACAGAATACAGTTGCATTCTCCACTTTATTGGATCCCTGCACATGTATTAAAAAGGCTTGTATTGGGAGGGATTTCATATTAAAGCAATAAACACTTCCTCCTCAAAGAAATCTCATATTCTCAGATCAAAGCTCATAATACCACAGAACTCTACTTCTTAATTCCCAGATTATTGTAATTTCATGTAGAAAATCTATTAAGAAATACTCACTTTCTAGGGTGACTAATCTAGAGACCGGCATCATATGCTGCCTTCCTTTAAGCTGAGAAATTCAATTCAAAAGCAGGATTTCATTTCTGTACAGAAATGCATGTTTATGGATGATAGCACACTACTTTTGAGAGAAGGGAATATATCCAACCTGGTCTGATAGAATGAATGTCACTGTAACAAAATTTTAGACAAACATGCCGCGTTCTACGTTCCGCTGCGGTTTCATGGTGAAATGAACACTACGACAACTGTGTGATTTATTTGATTTCACACAAATCAAAAGTACAGTGGTGGATTATGACTTTATAAACACTTTAACTTAGGGATGGGACAACATGGTTATCTCACGATTCGGTTCGATATACAATACTATGTTGACGATTCGATATAACCTCGATTTGATATAGTAACACTTAAATGACAAAGTATGACTGAAAATTTTATTTATTTTTTTAAATGTCTGAGCACAATGCACATTATAATTTCTTATCAAAATAGTTTTATTTAATAGACAATATAAATGCTCAAAGTTTAAATAATAAGAGTTACTCGTATACAGGTAGTTTTTTTTCTGTAATAAAAGATCACATACAAATAAACCTTCAAAACAAGTGGGCTATATTCAGGCTTATAATGTGCAGAACAAGCAATAAAACTGAACCTGTCCTGGAAAAATATATAGAAGTGTGTGTGTGTGTGTGTGTGTGTGTGTGTGTGTATGTGTATATATATATATATATATATATATATATATATATATATATATATATATATATATATATATATATATATATATATATACACACACACACACACACAGACACACACAGACACACACAGACACACACAGACACAGACACACACACACAACCGGTCAAAAGTTTTGAAACACTTACTCATTCTTCATTATAATTATTTTTTTTTTTTTTTTTTTTTTTTTTAACATTTTAGAATAATAGTAAAGTCATCAAAACTATGGAATTATAGAAATGGAAATATGGGAATTATGTTGTGACTAAACAAAATTCAAAATAAATAAAAGCTGTGTTATATTTTAGCATCTTCAAAGTAGTCACACTTTGCCTAGAATCTGCAGACATGTACTCTTGACATTTTCTCAACCAACTTCTTGAGGTATCACCCTGGGATGCTTTTTAAACAGTATTGAAGGAGTTCCCATCTATATGCTGGGCACTTAGTGGCTGCTTTTCTTTATTATTTGGTCCAAGTCATCCATTTCAAAAACTTTTTTTTTTTTTATTATTACATTTTAGTTTTATAATGAAATAAATTAATATGGTGGCACAATTATATTTTTGTCTACAAAACTAATTTCAAACATTTAAGCATACGCCTTCAGATCAAAAGATTTTTAAGATCATGAGAAACATTTCAGTCAAGTGTTTCAAAACTTTTGACCGGTAGTGTGTAATATATATATATATATATACATCTATCTTTTATAATTTGTTTGTCATCATTATTATAACCACATTATAACTTTTCAAATATATAAAAATTCTTAGTATTACATCATGAAATTGTATATACTCTATAATAATTATATGAGCTGTCAGTGTTTGAAATAATGTGTACAATTTACAGTTAATAACAGAGTTTATATTTATTTGTATAATGCGCTAAAATGGCACTGTCACTTTAAGAGTTCAATGTGCATCTCACAGACTCAAACAGGCATTGCGGTTAATTTATTAATGAGAGATAAGTCTCGGTTTTTAGCACATCCGTGGTATATGTGAATAAAATTAATATTTCTTTTTACTTTTTTATCTGACTGTAAAGGACAGAAAGGATATTAAGACACAATATTCAATAAAAGTGGTGTGCGGGATATAATCTTTTAGGGACACACATTACACAGAAGAAATGGTCACTTTTCAACAAAATAAGTCAATTTTCCAAGTATTTCAGAACTAAATTTGTAAAAACTAAATTCAAGCACTTTAAGGACTTCATTGACCTTGTGCGAACCCTTTAAATAGTGTAGAAAAGAAGGATAAAATCAAGTGATAGAGAGATTATGAAGTCTGAAGGGTCATTTAATTTAAAAAAAAAAAAGGGTCATGTACAGAAAACAATGTTTTAAATTTGAAATATCAAGTTTTGCCTTGATATGGTTCCTAATTTCTTTGGTTCGCGATATATCGAAAATCAATATATCGTTCCCATCCCTCCTTTCACTCCGTTATTCATACACTGAGATGTTATGATATCAACACACTTTTTCTTTTTTAATTTTTTAATTAAATTTAATTAATTTTTCTCCCAATTTGGAATGCCCAATTCCAACTACTTATTAGGTCCTCGTGGTGGCACGGTTACTCACCTCAATCTGGGTGGTGGAGGACAAGTCTCAGTTGCCTCTGCTTCTGAGACCGTCAATCCGTGCATCTTATCACGTGGCTCACTGTGCATTACACCGCGGAGACTCACAGCATATGGAGGCTCATGCTACTCTCCGCGATCCACGCACAACTTACCACGCACCCAATTGAGAGCGAGAACCACTAATCGCAACCACAGGGAGGTTGCCCCATGTGACTCTACCCTCACTAGCAACCGGGCCAATTTGGTTGCTTAGGAGACCTGGCTGGAGTCACTCAGCACACCCTGGATTCGAACTCACGACTCCAGGTGTGGTAATCAACGTCAATACTCGCTGAGCTACGCAGGCCCCCCCTTGATATCTACATACTTTTACTCTAACGCATCATTTGAAAAACGATTTTTAATGCCTCTATTACAGACTCACCAACATTTACACACTTATTCGAGTGTGATTAACTTCCACGGTAGCTCACCTGATAGTGTGTTGGACTTTGAATGATCGAAGCTCGAGCTCAGGCAAGCACGGAAGCTGGCACGTCATATGAAAGTGTCACAGAAGTGACACGAAATGACGTGCTCACTTCAGAAGATGTGTTTTCATGTCGCATTTGTTTTTTCCACACTATCGGTTAGGTTTAGGTGTTGTAAGGCTAAGGACATCTGTTTTGTAAACCTCTCATTTATATTTTAGGACAATATTGGTTAGGTTTAGGCTGAAGTTTTAGGTTAGGTAAGTACATTTTACTCATTAAATCCTCCATCTAAAATGAATCTAAAATTCGCTTCGGCAGCCCCATTGGACATTTCACTGGGAAACTGCAGCCAAACTTGTAATACAGCACGTAATTTTGATTTGCAAAAATGCTGCCATGGTAGGGCTGCACGATTAGACGAAAATCATTATTGGCGGATGTAGCTATGTGGTAGCTTCTACTTGCGAGACTCACAGCTTGCAGTCGCAGATGAATCAAATTAATATTTTATCATTAATATTTGTTTATCCCTTCATTCTCAAGTTCTGACAAAAACAACCAAGATATCAATCAGACAACCTCCTAAGTCTCCAATAAAGGGGCACTGAGAACAGGAGAAAACTATACGAGGTAAAATACAGACAGAAAGCGCCTCTCCAAAACTCTCCTTCATCTGGCAGTTTCCCAGACCACACTATGGCTGAGCTTCAACAGCAGCACATTGGAGATAATATGTGATTATCTATTGGTGTCTGTGAGGAGAAACAGAACTATTGTGTTCAGTCCAGGTGCAGTCACAGGAAGTGCCATTTCCTTATCAGGGTACCCAAAGTGTCGGGTAGAGCAATCCTGCCTGCCACTGCCGAAACCACCAGAGAACTCAACTCAACAAAACTGCCTACGGTCAGAGAGAGATAGACAGAGAAAGCCATTATAACAGAGAGAAGAGTGGAGTTAATTATTACGCTCATTCTTGAGGTTATGGATCTGAACAAGCCCATAATACCCTAGCAACCACATAGCACGCCATGGCAACCACCCACACAAGCCTAGCCTTATACATTTTGCACTGGGAAGCACCACTCACATTTTCTTCAGAAAATGTACAAATCTAGTTATTTGACTAATTCTTATTTTACATATGGAAAACCATAGGCTAGCTCTTCAGCACATTTTCAAGTTACCACAATAAAATAAATCACTCATACCCAATGAAGCTATTTTCAAATGTTATTTAGCTACAGTCTCAATGGACAATATCAGCAGAAGGACAAGGAAAACGAGCCTTTCATCCTTGTCTCCAAACCCTCAAACTATCACTCTCTTCCTTCCGTCAAGGCATATTAATGGAGCTGTATTTACATCACGACACTTCAGCATCTATTCAAAAGGGATTAGAATGACTATAACATGACAGAATGGAGACAGGTGGACAGCAGAGTGGCTCTGCATATCACATTTAATATACATTTCTTATGGAGACAATGAGCACAGTCTAACATTAGTCTGATCTTCAATATGACATCATTCTACGACTGCTGATATAGAATCATTCCATGCCAACTCATCAAGAGGTCCCAGGCTCAAAATGTTTTTTAATTATTTTTTTTATGTATTTCTCTTTTTTACTGGTGAAAGAAATACAAAATTGATGATTAAAGCCAAAATATTACATTCTATGGATCAATATTTACTGAGTAATCCAATATTTTGTAGAAATTCATTTAAATTAGTGGTCGACCGATAGTGGATTTTGCCGATATCGGTAAGGTGGTGGGAAAGGCCGATAACCGATTAATCGGCCAATAGTTTTAAAACTGATTTATAGAATGTCAAAAACCATATTATTTCCTTACTACAACAGGCATAGACAAAGAGTCCTTAATAAATAAAATACCAGATGCAGCTTATTGTTCAACCAAAATCCCCCAAATAACCCGAAAAAATTAAGATTTGGTGCATAACGCTGGACCTTTAAGTATAAAAAAATCCCGAAACACATTGGGGACTCTTATTTTGACATCCTGTAATGATGAAGAAACTATCTGCAACTATAGCCATAGAGTTTTGCCGATAATGATAGTTCCAAAAAGTAACTATCGGCACCAATTAATCTGTAAAAGTGATATATCGGTCTACAGATGAACATTTTTACCTACGATTTTGGAATAGAGGTCGACCGATAGTGGATTTTACCGACACCGATAACCAAGTTGGGCAGTACCTGCCGATAACCAATTAATCTCAAAAGCTCAAAAATCATAGCGGAAAATTTTCATTTTGGCCCCCTTTTACAAAATAACGGATTACTCATTAAATATTGATCCATAGCATTTAATCATCATTTATATTTATCTTTTTAGTCAGAAAAAAATATTAACAAATTCCAAAAGTCCCGTCAGGGAAACATGGTTGATTTATTTTTATATACGTCCGTCTCTTACGATGATGGTGTGTTAAGTGGCGATGAGCAACAAAGCACAATTCTTCAAATATGAGAACGTCACCAATCAAACAATATGTTATTATACTGGGTGACAGACCTGAAAAAAATTATAAAAAGAACAAACGAACAATCAAAACTTAAAAACGTAGTGTGTAATTTATGAGCTACCGAACAGAATTTCCAAATCTAATGATAGTTTCCAAACAGTTCCAAACTCTTACCACCCCCTTCAACCCCACCACTTTGCCAAAGGTTGGACAAAACGTTTTGCCATAAAAACACGCCATTGGTTGATTCAGAAGTAGGGATGTATACGGTTACCATTTTTTACATTCGGTTAACTGCGAGGTTTCACAGACAGTTCGTCGTGGGGCAGGAGTCGGTACATGGGAATAAAGAATGTTTAATGCAATGGAATTACTTAAAATAGCAGCAAATAATGTGCACAGTGAGCTATGAACCTAAATACAGCATGTGTTAACAGCAGTGCCATGTGGTAGACTTTTGAAATTAGGAGGCAAAGTGCCATCTTAGCATTTTAGATTGTTTTGGGTTTTTTTTCCCCAAGTCCAATATAAATTCCTATTTCAGTTCCAACTGACATTTAAATAGCTTTCAGGTTAAACCCACAGAAATCTGATTTATCATATCATATGATATGAAAAACTAGGCCTGCATAAAAATATATAATATGAAATGCTATAATATAAAAAGTTATATATTTCATGATGGCGGCGCATGCAAACGCAGTGGCTAGGTGCTCCCAGATTAGCAAAATTTTTATTATTTTGAGTGTGTTTTGGGTGTTAAATTTGTTAGTACAAGCAATCGGTGCACATACATTTTACAATCGAACTAAACTGCTTAATATCAGAGATCTATGTCAACACAAATCTTCCGAAAACTGGGACTTCATTCCACCGGAGATTTAACACACTGAGGAGACCACTGGAGTTGCCACCATCCCGACTGGAAGGCAATGCAGGTGGTGTAGGGAAAGGAAACAAAAGTGAGGCAAAAGAGCCGGCCTTCAGGCAGTGCTAAAGGCTCACCCACACAGACCAGATCTGCCGAGGCTCTTCCTCACAAACTCCCAGTCACTCATCAACAAGATGGACAAAATCAGGCTAAGGATTACTTCGCACAGCACACATAGCTGTGTGATGATCATCACAGAGACTTGGCTCAACAGCACTGTTTCTGGTGCGGCTATCGAGCAGATAGGACAATAGACTCCGGTAAGAACAGAGGGGGAGGAGTGTGTATATATGTAAACAATGACTGGTGCACAGCTACGGATATCATTGAGACGCACTGCTCTCCAGACCTTTAGTATTTGATGATGAAGTGCAGACCGTTTTTCATACCCAGGGAGTTTACCGTCATTATCATCACGGCTGTGTACATACCCCCACAGGCTAGCGCTAAGTTAGCACTGGAGAAGCTACAGGATGCTATTAGCTATCAGCTAACTGTACACCCAAAGGGGGCCATGATTGTGGCAGGAGACTTTTTTTTCCTCCCCAATTTGGAATGCCCAATTCCCAATGCGCTCTAAGTTATCGTGGTAGCATAGTGACTTGCCTCAATCCGAATGGCGGAGGATGAATCTCAGTTGCCTCCACATCCGAGACAGTCAATCTGCGCATCTTTTCACGTGGCTTGATGAGCGCATTACCGCAGAGACCTAGCGCGTGTGGAGGCTCACGCTATTCTCCGCGGCATCCATGCACAACTCACCACGTGCCCCACTGAGAGCGAGAACCACATTATAGCGACCACGGGGAGGTTAACCCAACGTGACTCTACCCACCCTAGCAACCGGGCCAATTGGTTGCTTAGGAAGCCTGACTGGAGTCACTCAGCATGCCCTGGATTCGAAATTGTGACTCCAGGTGTGGTAGTCAGCGTCTTTACTTTCTGAGCTACCCAGACCCCATGGCAGGAGACTTTAGTCACATAGACTTTTGCACTGAGTCCGTTCTAACTACTAAAACCATCAAAGTGTTCCCAAACCAGAAGCCATGGCTGGACGGGAATGTACGGTCTCTGCTCAAGGAACGGGATGCAGCTTTTAAATTAGGCAATTCGCTAGTATACAGTAATGCCAGGAGAGAGATGAAGAAGGGCATCAGGAAGGCAAATTACCAGTACAAGCAGTGCATTGAGGGTCATTTTGAGAACAACAACCAGCACAGCATGTGGAATGGAATTAAAGCCATCACTGACTACAAAGACTGTTCAACACAAATCAATGATAACTCTTCACTCCCTGACATCCTGAACCAATTCTTTGCTCACTTTGATGATCAAAATATGAAGTTGGAGCTCACCCTCTACCACTAAGGGACGAGCAGGCACTTGTCCTACAGAACCACCAGGTGAGAGCCACTTCAACACATCAACAAAGCAGCAGGACCTGACAGGGTCTCAGGCCACACACTGAGGGCATGTGCTAACCAGCTAGCGGGGGTGTTCACTAGCATTTTCAACCTTTCACTACAACTCGCCACTGTCCCCACCTGTCTTATGACCACCACCATCATCCCTGTGCCAAAAAGTCTGCAGTGAAATGCCTCAATGACTACCGCTCGGTTGCTTTAACCCCTGTCATTATGTAGTGCTTTGAGAGACTCATACTATCGCACATCAAGACCATCATCCCCCCAAGGATCTAGACAGCCACCGGTTTGCTTACCGTGCAAACAGATCTACTGATGATGCTGCCTCACTTGCACTTCATACAGCCTTGATTCATTTGCAGCAGCCAAACACCTGTTAGGATGCTATTCACTGATTTCAGTTCTGCCTTCAACACCATTATCCTGCACAAACTCATACAGAAAGTGGGCAACCTGGGCCTAGCCACTTCATTCTGCTCATGGATTATGGACTTTCTCACCAACAGATCACAACACGTCAGAATAGGTAATCACACCTCCTCCACCCTCATTTTGAACACAGTCGCACCGCAGGGCTGTGAGCTTAGCCCAGCCCTATTCACCCTTTTCACTCATGACTGCACCCCAATTCACCACTCCAACACTATAATAAAGTTTGCTGATGACACCACCATTGTGGGCCTCATATCAGAAAATGAGGAAACATCTTGTTGAGTGGTGTACAGACAACAACCTGGACCTGAACACCACAAAAACCAATGAAATCGTTGTAGACAGAAAATCCAGGAAGACCACCCATCCCCCTCTGCACATAAACAGAGGAGGTGGAGAGTGTCAATGACATCAAGTTCTTTGGAGTCTACTTAACAAAAGATCTCACATGGTCCGTCAACACCTCCCACCTGATGAAGAAAACACAACAAAGGCTATTCTTCCTGAGAAAACTCAAGCAGGCCAGACAACCCACACAGCTCCTGGTGAACTTTTACCAGAGCACCATAGAGAGCATCCTCACCCACTGTACCACAGTGTGGTATGCCAGCTGCACTGGGGAAAACTGCAAAGACCTGTTCCGCATAGTTAAAACAGCACAGTGGATCATAAGCTCTGGAGCTCCCAAACCTGGACACTGTGTACACTAATCGACTACACAAAAAGGCTAGCAACATCATTAAGCATCCCACCCACCGGGACACAAGATGTTTGTCCCTCTACCATCAGGGAAGAGGTACAGAGCCATCAAGTCCCATACAAACAGACTAAAGCGCAGCTTCTTCCCCAGAGCTGTAGCTGCCACCCCCCAAATATGACTGCTATTCACATTGTTTAGCTCACATTTCTTAATATTTTATTTGTTTTATTTACGTACAGTCGTTTATTTTGCTCACACAAATTTGAGGAGACACTGCCTCCCTTGCCTACTTGGAAAAATCACGACTGGTTAACAATATATAGAAAAACAGCGCAGATGCGCACAAAATCATGTTTGAACAGCCACTTATTTGCACAATACTTGAAAAACTGACTCAAACCCTGCCAGAATACCTGACGGTTTGTCGTAACTTGATTAGTTCAGGTCATGTTGAAGACCTCTATTGAATATGTAGAATAACTGAATAGCGATTTTGGTATTCAAATTGTAGCACATTGATTGGTTAACCGAATACCTACTATCTGTGCAAATCCAAGTGCCGCAGATGAACATTGTTTACACTCATCATGAAGTCAACCTACCAATGGCTTACTTTACAGCTGTCTCTACACATTGAACTAGAATAACTTACCTAAACAGTGAAAACTCACCTTTAACTCTTTATTTATAAAAACAAATTCTCAGAAAACGGCGACAGTCCCTTTATAAGACGCTGGCTGTTGCTGTTGAGCTGGCCTGTGGGTGACTGAGGCGTCTCAAGCTTTGGTTCTGATCACAAGTACTGTATTTCAAGCATGTCTGTGGAATGACAGTATATTTACAGGATGCAGGAAGTTCAGCTCAGCCTTCTACCTCAAGGCAACCAGCTCAACTTCAGAGACGACCTTTCAGAGAGCAACTAAAAGAACCAATAAATCGAAAATCTGTGCCAAAGGTGCCCTTGATTTGGAAGTGCAAACAAGTGCAACTTTACAAGATGCCTCTCGGAAACCAAAGCAATTCCAAATGCTCTGTAGCAAAGGTTTATTTGTATGCCTTTAACCAGCAAACGTGTGTCATCATCATCTAAATTAGTCCAAGCTTTAAATCCATTGGCAGCACATCACAAATATGCTTGACGTGCAAAAAACATCAAGTACAACACAAAATTGAGGAAATAAACTAAAGTAAACAAATAAAAAAAAAAAGTCCTCAGCCAAGTATCAGGTTACAAAGGTGACTAATCAAAACAATAAAAGCATCATTAAACTCAATTTTAAATTTATTATGTTTAATAAATCATTAAACAACCAAACAAGAAATGAAAACATCAGGTCGGTCACCTGGACAGACACAAATCGATCTAATTATGGGCTGGGTGATGTACTGAATTTTCATTCTATATTATATTTTATATATACATATATCCTTGTGCAACCCAGCATACACATGCATTGACATTGTATTTTGGCTTCACTATATGCAACGCATAATTTAAATTACTTTAAACCAACTGATCTTAGTTCAGAAGACTCTGGGCTGTCAGTAAAGGGTTAAACTTTCAACACACAGAGTCATGTGACAAAACAACATGCCGCCAATTACAGCGACGTTTGTCTTTGTGTGAAACGCTAACAAAACTACATTAAGTTTTCACAGTGAAACCTGTTTGAGTCAGAAGATTTTTGTGTTTATCAGCGTGGTGCGAAACACCCTACTGATAAATACAATGAAACACCATGCTGCTAAACACTACAGTGTACTTTAGCGCTGTTTTTCCTTAAAATACTATATTTACTGTGCATTATCACATTGAGAATCAATGGGTTCATCCAAAAGCTGACAAATGTTGCTTTCAGAGGCTTAATATTAAGTTAGGATAAAAATAAGGTGCATTTTGAGAACTGTTCTGAGACCAGTGTAGACAGACAGCACACTGGAGGTTAAGTCATTCACTACGTAGGGAGCAAGGGAGCATCCTATAGCTTTCCTATGCAGCCAAGTGCATTCACTATTAACATCCAACCAAAAGTTCGGTTTCAGGCGGCAGACATGATAATCAGTACATAGATTTAGAATTTATAATGTATAATTCTATTTTAACATGGATGGCAGTGATTGGATGATGGTGGTCATTACTTTGTATCAGAATAATTTATGCAAATTTCTTACTGGTAAAATACTTCAGCACTAGCTATCAATTGTTTGTTTGACAGTGCAAAGAGAACACTGATTTTTTTATACTAAAAAAAAAAAAAAAACACACTGTGACATAAAAGTCAAGTCAAATCATTTTTATCTGTATAGTTTTTTTTTTTTTTTTTGCTTTTCCCAATACACATTGTTCCAAAGAAGATTTACAGAAAACCAGCTGTAATGTCTGTAAATATCTCAAAAACATGAATAACCAACATAATAAAAATCTGACTTTCTATAGCTTGGTATAAATTTTTAGGAAAACTAGATTTATATATATATATATATATATATATATATATATATATATATATATATATATATATATACATACACACACACACACACACACACACACACACACACACACACACGCACAATTTATTTTTTGCATGTTTATTAGGTGCTACTAGTTGCAAATCAGAGGGAAATGGAAAATGCACACATCAGTCACACTTGGGTCTCAGGAGGATACAGTTTATTGCAATCTAATTGGCTGCAATGGCTGTACAATGGTCTAAATAATGGTTCCTCTACTGAATATTTTTTTTTTTTTTTTATTTACCCTAAGCCATTTCAGACCAAATACATAAAGATATTTTCTCATCAAGAAAAGGCTAAAAAAATCTTGACATTAAAGAGCACCTGTTATGGTTTTTAAACGTGCCTAATTTTGTTTTAAAGGTCTCATACAATAGATTTACATGCATCCAAGGTCAAAAAACACTTTAATTTGCTCATAATTTAAATCGCAGCTTTACCTTTTTTTCCCCAGTGTCAAAAACGACTCATTCAATGATGCTTTCTAAAGGATTCACTCTAAACTCCTCCTTTCAGAGAGCCTGCTCTGCTCTGATTGGTCAGATGTCCCAGTCTGTTGTGATTGGTCTACCTCTTCGTGTAGTGTTTGAGGGCAGGTCAAAGCTGTTCGCAAGCAGCCAATGAAGACCTGAGGCGGGTTTTTTGTTACCAAATTACGTAGGTTAGTACAGGAAGTAAGTCTGGAATTACTAGCGACTCGTTTCAGGTGTTCAGAATCGGTTCTTTCTTTTGAGAGTCAATAACTCCATTTGTCGTGCACATTCACAAACAGCTATATAACACACTACATGAAAGGTAATATTTGAAAAACCATAATAGGTACTCTTTAAAGTTTTTTTTTTTTTTATAGCTTTACCACACTTCCCTACAAGGCCAAGTCAAATCTATATGTAGACAGAAGCAGATAACAATATGCATTGCATTTGTGAAAATTCATAATTCTTAAGTACAAAAGGTAAATTTCAACTATGTTCATTAAGCAACCAGGTATGCACAAAAAGAACCTTTGAATAGATTTGTCCTGCAGTAAACCTGCACACAAAGTGTTCATACATAAACAATGTCTTCATCTTTCTGTAGAGTTCTGTAAGCAAACTTGGGCTATGTCTACATTAATCTGGATACATTTGAAAACTGCATTTTCGTTTTTGAAATGCTCTTCACCCACAGTGCCGTTTTCAAGCTTTTCCCAAAAGTTGCTCGACTACACTGAAACGTTTAAAAATGCTTAAATCCTCTTACTGCACATGCAAAAAATTGCCGTTGCATGTAAGGTCCAAAACTGTTCTTGTGTTCCGTCGTCGGACACCAATTCCCATTAAACTTCCCAACACCTTTGAAGGAATGCAATGTGAATGTTGTACAAAGTAACTTATCTTTAACAACGCTATTGAAGTGAATATCAGGCACAACAGCACTGCTATAACACGGGCCGACATCTTGATTGTTTTGGTTGAATGGATCACACGACTGCGTCACAAGACAACAAATGCGTCATAGTTTTTAGAAATATCAGTTTTCCCAGTTCACACTACAACGTGAAGGAGTTGTCAAATTTATTCACTTGGGAGAGCGTTTTCAAAAAGCTCTGTTTTTATCTCAGTGTGGACGGAAGGCCAAAACGATGTGAAAAAGATGCATTTTCAAACTAAAGCGTATTAGTGTGGAGCTGACCTTGATTTCGATTCTTCTTACAGCCTGTATGAAAGCAACAAACTAGGGATGCACCGATACCACTTTTTCTCTTCCAATCCGATATCGGAAATCTCAGTATCAGCCGACACCGATCCCAAGCCGATACCAGTGTAGTTTTTTTGCATAATCGGTTTAGAATATCTTTACATTATTGTGTGGAACTAACTGGCAGTACTCTTTAATATGTAATAGGGGTGTAACGGTACACAGAAGTCACGGTTTGGTACGTACTTCGGTTTGGGGTCATGGTTCGATACAATAGGAAAAACAACAAATCCCAAATGCTAGGTTTCTTTTCATTTATTTTGAACAGACAGTAGTGCAAATTACAGTTTGTTCCACCTAGTGGCATTTAGTCCCCCCTGAGGTAGTTGGTACAGTACAGCCTCCTTTAGTGTATTAAGCACTAGCGGTAAACAGAATGCACTCTTGCATAGGCCATATTTTTTTTGTAGGATTGATAAAAAACAAAAGGTATTTGGTCACAATCAGCTACAAAACTGAAAAGCATCTCTTGTTTTATAAAAGTACAAAATAAATAGAATAATGAAAAATAAAACTTGTTCATTAGAAGTCATTCTTGTTTTGGGTTGGTGCATAGATGGTCTCTTCTTCTTCTGCTCTTTTTCCTGTTGTGGCGGTTAGCAAACAGCATTGCATTACCGCACGCGCCCCCTTCTGGATTGGAGTGGATCACCTGTGACTGACTCAGATGTATTCTTCGTCTGACTGAATGCACCGAACCGTGACGTTAGTATCGTGATGGTTCGGGACGAATACATGTACCGTTACACCCCTAATATGTAAAGAAACACAAACCTCTAACTACACATTATTTCAATATAAATGTACAGCTTATTAAGAAACACTTTATTATTAACTAGTATACTGGATAATGTAGCAGCAAAATTAACAGAAATTCCAGTCTTCAAGTCTTCAGTAGAAAAAAAAAACAGTGTTTTATTTTTGCCTTTTTATGTTTCAACTTGCATCTGGACTTTAAAGGATTCAGATCTTTTTTTTTTTTTTATCAATTCAGTTGTAAGACATCAGTCCACTTTTCATTCACACAGTTATTTTTGGGAACCCATTCAACTTGATGTTATAAATTGTAAACAAATACTAATGATGACAATCATAATAAAAATAATAATACATTGTTATTAATATTATTATTATTGACTTTTAATTTAAATTTTAAATACAACAGTAATATATTTAAATCGTGCACTTTTTAAACCCTCACGCTTTTATTTTGACATTCTGAACTCTACAGGAAGTCCTGTATGTGTCTGTTTGTAGGCAAGTTCACAGTAGTTTTAATTCTTATTCAAATTCTGGTAAAATGCACCTCCGGTGCCGTTCTAAATGCATATTATAAGTGAACTGAACTATTGAGCATCTACATCTGAGATGCTGTTCTTGCGTAGCACTCAAATATTGCGCACCGCTGTGAAGGCTATAAATAGCAGCGAGTGCATCACCAGCCTGTGCGTGAGTTTGTGTCAACAGAGCAGCGCCATTCACTAACGCGCTGGCGCTGCGCATACTATACATTTACTTATTAAACACAGCCTTTTGTGATTCACAGAGTTATCGCATGTCTTCAAGTGGCTTTTAATAAAATGCACGAGTCATATGAACTGCTTTAATGGTGTTTTTATGGTTCTTTTATGTCATTTTTGGAGCTTGACAGTAACGAACATGACTAACACACAGTATCGGATTTGGATCGGGCCCGTCGGACCGATACCCCATCCATCTAAAAGCTTCAGTATCGGAGCTGATACCGATCCAGGTATCGGATCGGTGCATCCCTACAACAAACTAAACACACAAAAGCCTATTAATGATGCTTTGGAAACTTT
Organism: Myxocyprinus asiaticus; assembly: GCF_019703515.2. Taxonomy (NCBI): domain Eukaryota; kingdom Metazoa; phylum Chordata; class Actinopteri; order Cypriniformes; family Catostomidae; genus Myxocyprinus; species Myxocyprinus asiaticus. Next base: position 3,567,741 of record NC_059379.1, on the reverse strand, counting down.
TACAGGACGACAGCGAGTATGCAGCATACCTCTCTGAGAACACTTCCTCAAATACCACTTGACTTACTAATGCAAAGGTGTGCTGTGAGTTTGAAAAGGGAATGTGAAAACTAACCCATAAACAGACAGTTAAAGACTACCATATATGAAATGGTATTCATAACCCATGTTACATCCTTATATGATGCATTAGAGTGAAACAGGATATTAAATGAGATAACTTATTTTAACCAACAGGAATTGACTGGATCATGAAAAGTAGTCTCCGTATGACTGGTGGTTAAGGAAGGTCATGGTCAAGTAAAGAGCAATTTATAACATTTTGATGAAGAACTACAAAAGCAAACTATGTTGGAATAAGGTGCAGTGATGAATTGTGCACAATATATCCAGGACCATGTATTAAAAGAGAGTACATGGGGTCAATTTTGATTTCATGTTAACCCGATGATCTGAATCCAAATAAAAGGAAACTTAAGAACAACACTGGGGGAAAAAAAAAATTTAAGTCCATTTCCATAACTGTATATAACCACAACTCATCTCTGGCAAATGCTAAAGTGCAACGTTAACACTCAACCCAAAGTCTTCACATTAGATTTTCTTTCCAGGTTTAAATTACTTGATTTAAGACTGACTTTGAAAACCACACAGTTGATCACAGACTACGAATATACAGTACTTCAAATATGACTTCAGTGATCTTCCCAAAGACTCTTTGATCCAGACATTTCTTTCAGTTCAGCTGAAAGTCACCATAAAAGTTCGGAGCAATGCTCCCACAAATACAAAGAGTGCAAGCACCTTTTTACACACGTGTTAACCACAATGACCATGATGCACTAAAGACTTGCATGTATAAAAAAACGTGCATTCTTGATAGCATGCTAAAAAAGGTCCGAGCTGATCTACTAACGTAGCCTTTTAAAGATTGCGTCTTTCTGATGTGCAAAATAGCACGTCTTGGCAATTTTTGCATGTTTCCCCAAAATGAATATGCAATTTAGAGGCGTGCCTCCAAATGCACATAATAAATGGTGGTATAGATGCAAATGATTCAAATTGCACCTGCAAAGTGATTCATCAAGCCTGAAAGTCATTTCAGACTCAGAAACTACGAGAGCGAATAAATACAAATGAAAGGCAAGTATTAATCTGATTTGCACTGATACTTATTTTGTATTTTTGGATTATAATTCCCTCATACTTTGCGATCTACATCACCTGAAGCTGTTTGGAATGTTTAGAGTGCATCTGGACTGTGAGCTGTGTAATTCTTCCTCTCCTCAGTCAGGCGTCAACTGCAGTGCTGCTCTCGCGCGTCATCATTCTCATGTTACGTTAAATGAGATCAAACGACTATTCGACAACGAATATTTTTTTGTCGACGATAACATCGACTAATAGTTTCAGCCCTAGATGAGAGAGGTCAACAGAGAATGGCCAGACTGGTTCAAACTGACAAAGTCTATGGTAACTCAGATAACCACTCTGTACAATTTTGGTGAAAAGAATATTATCTCAGAATGTTTTGGCAGCACAAGCGGGACCTACACAATATTAGGCAGGTGGTTTTAATGTTGTGGCTGATCGGTGTGTGTGTGTGTGTGTGTGTGTGTGTGTGTGTATATATATATATTATATATCAGTCAAAACACATTATATTTTGATATAAATCACTACAATACAATTTAACATGATAAGATTTATACAAAACTGCTGAATATACAGTACATTAACAGTTATTTGACATTGACAATACTTCAATAAAAACTTGCACTATCCATTGACAAGGCTGTCGGTTTGATTAAGAATTACACTACGTGAAAACACCACTTCTGTTAATCGGCCAGTTATCAGTAGTTGCAGACCATCTTGAAGAGATAGTTCACCCCAAAAATGAAAATTCTCTCATTATTTCCTCACCCTCATGCCATCCCAGATGTGTATGACTTTCTGTCATCTGCAGAACACAAATGAAGATTTTTAGAAGAATATCTCAGCTCTGTAGGTCCATACAATGCAAGTGGATGGTGACCAAAACTTTGAAACTCCAAAAGCATATTAAGGCTGCATAAAACTATTCCATAAGTGGTTTAGTCAATGTCTTCAGATGCAATCCAATTGATTTTGGATGAGAACAGATCAAAATATACCTCCATTTTCACTATAAATTTTGACATCAGCAGTCTTCTTGGCGATCATGATTTCACGCTCAATTACACTTCCTAGCGCTCTGTGCCTACGTCAAGCACTAGAAAGGGTTATCAAGCTTGAAATCACAACTCAGTGATTTCAATGGCAAAAAGGCATGGACTAATCCACTGAAGTGGTATGGATTACTTTTATTCTGCATTTATGTACTTTTTGGAGCTTCAGAGTTTTGGTCACCATTCACCTGCATTGTATGAACCTACAAAGTGGAGTTATTTTTCTAAAAATCTTCAACTGTGTTCAGCAGAAGAAAGCAAGTCACACATATCTGGGATGGCATGAGGGTGAGTAAATGATGAGAGAACGTTCATTTTGGGGTGAACTGTCCCTTTAAAATGGGCAAACACTGGCCAATTATTCCCGCTAAGCCAATTTACTAGTGGTTTGTGTGTCCACAAATGAACTGAATTCTATATTAATGCACAAAGTCAACACTGCTAATCTCAATATTGACAGATATATTGAGGTATTATCATTAGAAATAATTTTATAGTGAGATAGGAATATGTTTAGGAATTTCTACATTTGTCTAAGAAATTATCTACACACTCTCACGGTGAAATCGTTAGGATCCATACGACTTTTCTTAATTTGGCTAAACTGTATGATATCATACGACTGCACTGCAATGACATCGCTGGACATTGTTTCCATCTAATATGCGACAATTACTTGCTAATGTTACACACAACAGCTTCCTATCATGTTTACACACTCTACTGATTGGTTTAGATAAGGGGTTTGAGTAAGGGCATAATATTAGCAAGTATGTCCTTAATGCCTCATGTGTGAAACTCGCGCTTCTGCATTAGACATCCGGGAATTTGCACGTGATGAACTCGTATGAAAACATATGAAACAGCCAAATTGAAAAATATGTATGAATTTTCATGAGACTGCATTGGAAATTATCATTAGGGTACGACGGTACTAAAGGCTCCTTTCATTTTATTTTCTCCCAAAACACTAAATAGCAACAAAAACTACCACAATACTTTCCTAAACACCTGTTTGACACTATGAACTGTAAAATTTTCCGGTTCCATTAGATCATTCCATGTAATGTCTCAAGTTTGATTTTGAGGCAATTTGAACTTATATTTAATAAATTTTTTTAATGTAAATTTATGTAGCTAATGTACATCCTGGAAACTATCACATTAATTTAGAAACAAAATACATATTTGATATTTTCAATAATGTTCAAGGTGATATATACACAGTACTGTGCAAAAGTTTTAGGCACTTGTGAAAACTGTTGCATAGTGAGGATGTCTTCAAAAATAATGACATAAATAGTTTTCATTTATCAGTTAACATCATACAAAGTCCAGTAAACATAAAAAAAAAGCTAAATCAGTATTCGGTGTGCCCACCTTTGCCTTTAAAACAGCACAATTCTCCTAGGTACACCTGGACACAGTTTTTCTTGGTTGTTGGCAGACAGGATGTTTCAAGCTTCTTGGAGAATTCACCACAGTTCTTCTATCTATTTAGACTGTCTCAATTGCTTCTGTCTCTTTATGTAATCCCAGACTGACTCGATGTTCAGTGGGGGGCTTTGTGGGGGCCATGACATCTGTTGCAGGGCTCCCTGTTCTTCTATTCTAATCTTGTCTATTTATAAATGTAATGTTTGGGAGTCTAACATTTATATTTCCTATTGACACACTAAAGCTGAAGATATAAATAACCATCTTAAGACAAATGTTTTTGTGAAACATCTTATGTGCCTAAAACTTTTGCACAGTACTGTATATATATATATATATATGTATATATGTATGTGTGTGTGATATATATATATATGTATGTGTATATATATATATATATATATATATATATATATATATATATGTATGTGTATATATATATGTATGTGTGTATATATATATATATATATATATATATATATATATATGTATGTATGTGTATATATATATATATATATATATATATATATATGTATGTGTATATATATGTATGTGTATATATATATATATATATACACACACACACACACACACATATATATATGTATATATACGTATATACACATGTGTATATATATATATATATATACATATATATATATATATATATATATATATATATATATATATGTATGTACGTATACGTATATACACATATACGTACATACATATATACATATATATATATATATATATATATATATATATATATATATATATACACACACACCTTTAAAATAAGATTCATTGTATTCAAAACAACCTTGTGTTGTTATTTCTTTTCACACAAATTCTGTTGCTCCATCAATATTCAATACAAATTCGTGTCTTTCTTAAATCTTGAGACACTTTGTGACCAGAGAAAAAGCTACTTTTCCTTAAGGTGTGCCTTAAGCCCCGCTGAACCCTCTAACACTCTAATATGCTTTCTACGCCAAATATATAGACAAATAAACGTCTATAACAGCACAATAAAACCGTTTTTTTTTTTTTCTTATTAAAGATTAGGCGAACGAAAGCAGCTGCGGCTGTTGCGAAGCGTATCGGGGATCTCCGCGGGGGATAAGGAACAAACGCAAAAGTTGTTACAAAGAAGCGCAGAAAGTTGATACAAACTATCAGTGCGACAGTAACAATGTATCCATGAGTTCCACAGAGGCCCGCCGCGCAGGAAACACAGGGAACTAGGCGCGTCTCTGTCAGTCTCTACCAAACAAGAACGCACTGACTGAACTCATTCACATCCCCTAGTGACATAAACACAGCAAATCTCCTCAAATGCTCTAAAAAAGGAGAGAAAGTCGGGTAGTCAATGAAAAATGGCTTCAAACGCTTTTTGTCCCAAAACGTGTGTAATGGGACTGAAAGCGCTTGGGTTTATAGTTTATGGAAGTTTAGTTCTCTACTCACCGACACCGTACTTTTCCTTTTTCGTGGGCACCCAGCGCATCATTCTCACACATGAAAGTGTTGTGGAAAGCGGCTCGTGAATGTTGTCGTCGGTATTCCCGGTGTATATCCAGAGTTTTTCCACAGAGTTTGTGTTTTCTGTGTAGGAGTGGGGAGACACATCTAACTAGGCGCCATTTTCCATCATCACTGAACTTCTGAACCGCGAGAGGGAGACTGAGAAAGAGAGAAAGGGCTGAAAACTTTCTGTCATGTGGGACGGCAGCGTCACCGGACGATCGGGACCGGACAGTCACTGTGGATCTTCATTTTAAGAATGTATTGTTGGGGTGTATCGTTTTTGAGTATTTTATGGTATTTTGGTGGAAACTACGTTACCATGGTACATTGTGTGTGGGAAATGTCCTGCTCTTTTTCATGATAATGTAGAAACATACAGTTTACTGTACATAAACTATACCAAGCATATTTGATGGTGATATTCAACCACATAATAATATAGAAAAGTGAAAAAGTGGCAAAATGAGTCGAAATGAACACAGAAAATAAAAAAAATGAATATGGGTGAAGTCTTTATTACTTTATTAACTTTAAAGAAATGAAAAATATACAATATCAAGCATACAAATTAGACAAATAAATAAGTAAAACTCACAAATAGCTGGCATAATGGGGTCATACACAGCCAAAGGTAACATAAATATAAAGACACAGAAATGTAAACATAAATTCCAAGTTTTGATGGCTTTTATTTATTTTTATTTATTTATTTATTTATTTTTATTTTTTATTTTTTTTTGGTGGAAGAGGTGGACAAACTTTTAAAGTAAATTCCAAAATATGTTTAATTTTCAGCACTTACGAATGAGGTACTTGGCAAGTAAAATAATTACAGTAATTAAAGGACTAGTTCACCCAAAAATGGAAAATTCTCTCATCATTTACTCACCCTCATGCCATCCCAGATGTGTATGACTTTCTTTCTTCTGCTGAACACAAATAAAGATCTTTAAAAGAATATCTCAGCTCTGTAGGTCCATACAATGCAAGTGAATGATGATCAGATCTCTGTAGCTCCAAAAATCACATAAATGAAACATAAAAATAATCCATATGACTCCAGTGGCTAAATCCATATGTTCAGAAGCGATCTAATTGGTGTGGCTGAGAAACAGGTCAATATTTAAGTCCTTTTTTACTCTAAATCTCCACTTTAACTTTCACTTTTAGATGTGAAAGTGACACTTAACAGGCAGCACATGTGGCTTTCAGATGTAAAAGTGAAAGTGGAGATGAAGAGTAAAAAGTATACATTTTTGGATGAAACATCCCTTTAACATTCTACTGCATACATTATGAAATCATTGTTTAAAATAATGATTTAATACTGTATATTAATATTAGGTATGTTGCTTGCAGGCAACATTGTGTGACAATAAAAATAAATGAATCAAAGATGAAAATGAGTGACTATACATTTTGTGGGTGTCAGAATACTAAATATGTTACAAAAACAGCAATGATCAATGGTGTTACACGATTTTATTACACTATATATTAGTGTAACAGACCATTGGCTATGACACAATATTATAGAATTGTCTTGTATGTAATTTTTCATCTACATTTAACTTACATTTTATGTAAATAAATAAAATGTACATAAAAATAGATCATTTAATAATGGACAATACACAAAATCAAAATAAATGGCAACTGCACTAACAAATTTGATTTATATTTTTAATGGTTGAAAAATCAATTAAAATAGCTTTTTAGAAGATAGTTCTTCAAGGCAAAACTGTGCACCAGGCACAATGATTACAAGGTCATATTTTGACCAAGAAAAATCATTCTTTTGTTTAATTCAAAGTCATCACTTTTATTGCCATGCATGCATAATGTGGCTGCAAAGTGAAGAAAATATGTTTGTTACCCAGAGGCCACAAAGTGCAATAGGGGATTAAGTTGCACATAAGTAACTGTGGTATTTGGGTGAAATCTATGGTTATAACGGTATATTTTTGTACATTTTTGCAAGTAAGAAACCTGACTTTAGCCTACAACAGACAAAAATGCTTTAAAAATGGATGGAAATAAAAAAATAAATTAAAAAAATCTCAGTTAACATTCACTTTCATTGGATGAAAAAACAAAGATGCAATTAAGTGAATGGTGACTGACGTTTGTGTTCCACGCAAGAAAAATAAGTCATAAATGTTTGAAACAACACGAGGGTGAGTGAATGATGACAGAATTACAATTGTTTTATTTTTATTTATTTTTTTTTTTTTTGTGAACTATCCCTTTATAACAGCTGTGCAGTGTGCACAAATTATTACATATGGATAGATGCATACATGGGCACAATTTATATTTGTCTACAAATCCAATTTTAATCACTTAATCATAAGCTTTCAAAGTGTGCCACAACCTTTGACTGATATTGCATATAGGCCTATATTTGCTCTTTATTTTTAAGTTTTAAGCTTAAGTTTATTTTTAGTTACCATGATGAAACTCTTTTTAATTTAATTTTAAGATCATTGATTTGTTTTTTCATGGGCATTTAAACTGGGTTCTAAGTGGACAGCGTTCTCTTTTCCTGTTCTTTTGTCCTGTTTAGAAAGATTTTCAATCAAAATATGGAAAACATAATTAACAGCACTGCATAAAACATTAGCAACCCTCTAATACTCATAATAAGACAATTTTCACTTTCATAAATATCTGCATACTGTGGCAACTGTTGAAAATTTGATTACGGGCACCAATTAGAAAAGATTGCTTTGGGATACTCTCTCGTAGCATACTGACTTCACTTAATCCCTGCTTTTCCAGAAACATTATCGCTCAGTTTGAGGTTAATTGTTTCTGTGACAATATGTTGCTGTGCACACAATGCATCCCCAGATGTTTGTAATTATTGCTGGTCTGTAGGGCAAAACCATCTCTTTGTCTCTTAGGTTCATTATGCAAAAATTAAGAGAATGTGGAATGAACCTTATAAGTGGCACCTGACATTTAAGAGAATCTAAAACTTCCGCTTTTTGATTTCTTTGTTGAATTTGTTGTTATATTTTGTAGCCTATGGCCAACATGCCAGGAATTTAACTTTAAAAGAAGCTCATAGATCCTTTGCTGTCATCAGAACGTTGTTTCTCAGTGGCATAAATCAAGGGCGTAGATTTGGATTGAACATTGGGGGGTTGCAGCGTGAAGCATTTACATGTTTCCATTGATCATGGTAAGCCTGCTTGTTTTGATTATTAGGGGGGTGGGGTACCCCCCCGTCCCCAGAATCTATGCCCCTGTTATAAATGTTACCGAAGTGTATTTTCAGTGTTAGCCCACAGATACATCCCTTTATGAGAAATGAATTATATATTTTTGAAGTGAAAGCTACTGTTTGTCAGCACAGTGGTCCAGTGGCAGGCTGAAGAGGCTGTTTAGTTTTCATCATGTAAGTACTGTTGCTACAGTAAGGCCATGTCATATGCAACCGTTGAAAAAGATTGTCGGTTATACAGTTACCGTCTCTATCTAAGCAAGTAACATTACTTTGGTCTTTATCGCAGGAGAAACACAAGGAGACTTAAAGGAATATTTCGGGTTCAATAGAAGTTAAGCTCGATTGACAGCATTTGAGGCAAAATGTTCATTTCCACAAAAATAATTTCGACTCGTCCCTCCTTTTCTTTAAAAAAAAAAGCAAAAATCTAGGTTACAGTGAGACACTTACAATGGAAGTGAATGGAGCCAATTTTTGGATGGTTTAAAGGCAGAAATTTTATACACAAAGTACATTAATTCTTCTGATAAAACGTATGTATTCTCTGAGCTGTAAGGTTGTTAAAATTGTCGTTTTAGGGTTTGGGGGTTTTAGGCACTAAGTCATCATGGCAACAGAGTTGTAAAATTGGATATAACTTTCCGCAGAAAACGTTAGTAAGTGATTTTATCTCACTAAAATCACGTTAGCATGCATATTGTTTAGGTCTTTTGAAACAGTGAGTATTTTAACGTTTACGGATTGGCCCCATTCACTTCCATTGTAAGTGCCTCAATGTAGCCCTCTTAAAATATACAGAGAAAAGGCCATGCTGAGACAGGCACAAAACACAGAGCAAAGCAGGGAGAACAAAACAAGCATATTAACCACTTAGAATGAGAGAGAAATAGATCACAAGAAATCACTGAAATACAAAGAGTTTGAGCACAAATATGGCTGTTTGTTTGTGTGAGTCATATTGCTCCATTTATTTTTTTCCTCATCATCCTCTCTTGCTCCCCCTCCAGCCATGATGTTAGAGATCTGTCATTACCAGAAGACTGTTGACGTGTCTCTTAGTGATCAAAGCATGCTGTAACATCAGAGAAACAGACCCAAAACACACCAATCTGCTGTAGATGTTTATTTATACTTCTTTTATATCAGACTTTCCCCTAATGAGCACACATGGAACACTTCCTCAGATGCACCCTACATTGATTGACGGCGTCTGGCTGCAGGGGGCGCTTAAAGTCTTTTTGCGCCTCAAAGTGTGTTCGATGGAACATACTGTACCAGCATACTAATCAAACTATTTCTGTATATTGTATATAGTATGTACATTTTAGGTATGTCCAGCTGCCAGAGCATTACATTATGGGATACAGTATCTCATACTATGTACTCTGTTGGATACTGCACATTTTGTCATATTTAGTAGATCATTTGTGTATTCCATACAGAAACTTTGCACACTCTGCACAGAACTATATAGAACTAGGGTTGCAAAATGTCCAGTATTTGCCAGGTTGTACCGTACTTTAGTTAAATAATGTTGTCCCGTACGGGACACCTCTTGTCCTGTATTTTAGTGGGGATATGCTCATTGGGGACGGCACCGTCCTGTATTTAAGCACCCAAAATGTTCAAAATATCCTGTTTAAAGTATTCCATACAGAAAATTTGGACTCTGTGCACAGTACTAAATACTACTAGAGTTGACAACTGTCCTGCATTAGCCGGGTCATTTTGGGCATCCTGTACGGGATGACTCTTTTCTCGTATTTCAGTGGCAAAACATTCAAGGGGAACGGCGCCATCCTGTATTAAAAGTCCCCAAAATGAGGGTGCCTGGATAGCTCAGTGGTAAAAGATGCTGGCTACCACCACTGGAGTTCACTAGTTCGCTAGTTTGAATCCCAGGGTGTGCTGAGTGACTACAGCCAGGTCTCCTAAGCAACCAAATTGGCCCGGTTGCTAGGGAGGGTAGAGTCACTTGGGGTAACCTCCTCGTGATCACTGTAATGTGGTTTGTTCTCAGTGGGGCACGCAGTGAGTTGAGCATGGATGGCGTGAAGCCTCCACACACACTATGTCTCCGTGGCAACACGCTCAACAAGCCACGTGATAAGATGCACGGTCTCAGACGTGGAGGCAGCTGGGATTCGTCCTCCACCACCTGGATTGAGGCAAATCACTACACAACCACGAGGACTTAAAAGCAAATTGGGAATTGGTAATTCCAAATTGGGTGAAAAAAAAAAAAAAAAGGTCTCAAAATGCTCAAAACATTCAATACTGAAGGCATTTTCCTAGCATGTACTGAAAGTGTACCATATTACCGTAGCAAAATGGTTGTCAACCCCCACTGTAAAAATTGCTACAGAAAAAAATATTATATTCCATTTAACAACACAACACAATATGCAACTTTACAGTAAAATATTGTAAAAAATAAATAAATTATGATTTACCTTTTAGTTGACGGTGAAAATATATATTATGTTCAAGACAATATGTGTGTTTTTTTATGGTCAGCAATTATTAAAATGATGTTTAATAACTAGAATTAGGAAGAAGCCCCTGAGTGACTTGTCACATTTGGTTATATTTATGCATTTCAGTTATGTGCATTTGGGTGTTTTATGTTACAAGTTATGTTGTTTATTTAATGTTTTTTGCATTATTTTAGTGATATGTGTGTTACCCTGATGGCATATTTTGTTTGTGTAGGCAACATCGTGCACTGTCTATAGATATTTTTTAGCCTTTGCTCCTGGAAGGGCGATTGGTAATCATGGTGACTATGGTAATTAACAGTAATGCAAAGCAGATTTTTGTCTTCACCACAGCAATTCACACTCGGTTCACATAGCAGAAATTAGTCTACATTGTGTGAACAGATTTAAATATCAGGAATTCTCCATAAAACAGAAAGTCCAAGTATGTTCTAAATATATATTTTTTAAAGTTTCATAATGACTGAATTTTATAAATACAAATTCATCATTCTACCTCGGCTGAATAGTCTTTTAACGGCAAACCTCAAAATAACAAAGTTTACTCTTAAACTTTTTAGTATTGTATCATTTGGCAAAAACTGCCTCTGTCAGGTGAGAACTCAAATACAGGAAACCGGAAACAGCCTAGAAACCAGAACAGACAGCCAAGACACCTTGACAGGGAAATATCCACAAACATTCCACAGGACTTTCCACATCGAGCTGGCACAGGACAGAGAACACAGGGAGATTAAATAGGGAAGGAACTGTGGAGGGTAATGAGGAGAGGCAGGTGAAACTGATAAACTAATAACAAGACAAAGGAGGGGGCTGGGTTTCACTTAAGCCTGTACAGACACGAGTGCACATGACGATGAGAAAACACAAAGCCAAGTGTACACTCAACACTAGTGTCAGGATCCAGCCACAAAAACTATTAAACAAGACCAACCGAAGTGGCAGGATCCTGACACTAGATACACAAGACAGGCACAAACACAGAAAGACAGGTGGCAGGATCCCCACACATGGAGTCGGGATCCTGGCAGTCTCATTGCCAAGAGATAATGTTATTGCTCAGAGGTTGCTCTTTCAACCAGGCAACTAAAAATCTTAGCAATGTTTCATTTACATATCAAGTTTGTCTCAAATGTACATCTGGTCTTCCACATCTCTTTCTGTCCTTGTTGTCTTTGAAGACTGTAGTGTACACCTTTGTATGAAATCTTCAGTTTTTTGGCAATTTCAAGCATTGTATAGCCTTCATTCTTCAAAACTATAATTGACTGATGAGTTTCTAGAGAAAGCTGTTTCTTTTTGCCATTTTTGAACTAATATTGACCTTAAGACATGCCAGACTATTGCATACTGTGGCAACTCAAAAACAAACACAAAGACAATGTTAAGCTTCATTTAACGAACCAAATATAATTGATATAATGGCAAGTGATTTTCTAGTACCAAATGATCAATTTAGCATGATTACTCAAGGATAAGGTGTTGGAGTGATGGCTGCTGTCTAGATTTGATCAAAAATGACTTTTTTCAAATAGTGATGGTGCTGTTTTTTACATCAGTAATGTCTTGACTATACTTTGTGATCAGTTGAATGACACTTTGGTGAATTAAAGTACCAATTTCCTTCTGAAACAGCAAAATCTGTACATTATTCCAAACTTTTGGCCACCAGTGTAAGTCCTGGAAAACCCTTGAAAATAGCCATTTTTACTAAGAGGTGCTTAAAAAGTTCTTGAATTACTTTGCTTAAATAATTTAATAAATTAAATATATTCATTTATTTTCTGAAAAACAGAAACAGACCACTGCTGAAGCAGCGCATAGACGGCTGTCACGTGGCACCTGTTACTTTTGGCAGTGCTGTTCAGAATGGGCCAATCACATTCAATTGTTACTGGAGGATTTAAAAAATATATATATTTTCTAGATACTGCTGTGGCGGATTTAACAAGTATGAATTCTTGCAACTATCAGTTTTAATTAAATATTACTCTCCAGAGTGAAAAAATTAGATGACGAGTAAAACGTTCTGAGATTTGAATGCAGATCAATGGAGTATTCAGTTTTGTGAGCCGTCTATCGCCCCCTTGTTTAAAGAAAGCTTTACGTCTCACAAAATAGGTTATTTCTGACAACATTTGGGTCAATATCAAAATATGTTGACAAACATGTCCCTTGACTTTTTTATCATTCTATAACCTAACCTTTAATGATATGAAATGACATGAATCTGCTTTGCAAAATGTTTAGAAAATATATTTGAAATCGATTGCCTGAAAAAAATCCTTGTCCCCTTCATCTGGTACACCATTTCTATGACATGTAAAGTTATATATGTATTTATTTTGTACTTATTTTTAATAAAAGCATTAGTGCAAGGCCGAACAAGTATGCAAAAAAAGCAAAACTAAATTATTAATAATAATTTAAATAATTTAAAAGAATGTTTGTCCCTTAATTTCATGGCATTGTTGTTTTCAATGATAAAACTTTTTTTTTTATGTTTTACATTTGTTTTAAATACAAAAACTTGTCAAAGTTCAGAGGCTGCTTAAATATGCATATAGTGATTTACCATTTGCAATTTGGGTCAGTTCCTCACATAAATCTGTTGTGTGCCTTTAGAAAACATGGAACACAGCACATGAGTCATATGGACTACTGTTTACAGACCCAGTTATCAGTGATGGGCAGTAGCTTAACTACATTTCTGAGTAGCGAGGTGGTCCCTTCACTATTTTTAAATCAAGTAGCTTTTCAGTAGCAAAGCTATATTTTTGACTAGATAGCGGCGTAGCGTTCAGAAGAGCTACAGAGCTGCATCATGCCTTGTACCCGGTGTTTACTATCACCAGTTTTGAATCAAAACTAAAGATGTCCGATCACAAATGAATCGCTCATCTGAGTCGATTCTTTAAAATGAATTGGTCACATGCAGGGTCGGACGGCATAGGGAGAACCGGGACTTTTCCCGGTTGGCCGGCTGCAAAACAGGGCCGAATGGGTGGCGATAAGGTGAAGAGGGCCGCTAAACTGCGCCGCGATATGCAGAAAAGGACAGTGACGTGTTAGCCTACACAAAAACACTTTACCATGATATTACCATGTTTTTTGGACATGTAGCATTACCTGGATGAGCTATGTTAATACAATGGTAGACTATATGAATATGGTAATCATAAATCAATTTACCATGGTAGTAACATGGTATTCTTTGAAGTAATTTGAAGCACCATGCAAATACAGAATGGTACATAAATATGGTAATTGTATATCAAAGTACCATGGTATTAACATTTGATACCATCAGAAATCACATTGTTATTGCCCAGATATGCTCTCTCTCTCTCTCTCTCTCTCACACACACACACACACACACACACACACACACACACACACACACACCAACATACACACACAAGAAGTTTTTCGTCTGATGATATATCCTGTAATTCTGTGTCTAGCTTCTGTATTTCTGTATTGTATAGATGAATATGTAGATGAATAGTGTATGTATGGGTTTGTAGAGGTAGTAGTATAAATATGTAAAATAAAATGTAAAAATAGTGACTTCAGATGTTGAACACATGGGTTTGTTTAAGTAGCATGTCTAAAAATTTACATTTTTTATTTTTTTTTTTGGTTTGGGAGGGTTACTTTTGAAATGTATTCCACTACAGATTACAGAATACATACTGTAAAATGTAATTTGTAACATATTTCGTTAGATTACTCAAGGTCAGTAATGTATTCCAAATACTTTGCATTACTTCTTCAGCACTGGCCGATTTTTTCACTTGTTTTGACTATAAAAACTCTGCCAGTACAGTAAGACAAAATACACATGTTAAAAATACATTCTCTGAAAAACCGAAATATCTTATGCAGTGTTGTTTCTAAAACAAGAGAAATCAAACTGATCTTGTTTTAAAGATTTTTAGATATTTTTACAGGAAAACAATACAAAACTTATTATCAAGAATATGATTTTTGCCCTAATATCAAAGGTCTTACTAGAAAAAAGAAATTATGATCTAACGTGAATTTTCTTGATAAAAAAATATGATCGTGCCTGTTAACATGTGCATGTAAAATGGCTAGAAATAGCATTTTAGTTTAGCGTAAAGCTGACAATTTACACAAGGTTTATTTCTATTTCTTCTGCTCCAAACTTACTTCAAACTTACTTCTCTGTCTGCTCGTATGAATGTAACACATCATAAGAAAGTGTTTCACTGCTGTTCAAATGCACTTTGAATCACATCATTTATATGTATAAATGTTTTCCATCTGAAAGGACGAAATATTAAATGAAACAAATGACAATAAAATGCAAAGTAATCTCTTCAGTAATCTAAATACTTTTTGAATGTAACTTTATTCTAATTACCAATGATTTCAATTGTAACTGTAGTGGAATACAGTTACTTATATTTTGTATTTTAAATACGTAATCCCGTTACATGTATTCCGTTACTCCCCAACACTGATTGCACCATACTGTATACTTGTATACTGTATTGCACCAAACTGTAATATACTGTACCAAGGCTTTGATAAACATCATGTGAATAAGTCTTTTAGATGCTTTGTCTATGATGGAATGTTCCGTGCATCTGCGGTTGAAAAAACTATGAAGTAGCTTAAATGTTGCAAGCATGTAGTGTAACTTGCTACTCTCTCTGAAGTGTAGCTTTTAGCTTAGCTTAACTAATGTTTTTGTTGAGGAGTTTGTAGCTTAGTTTAGCAGTTATTCACTTTTGTTGGAAAGCAAAGTGCGTTTTAAGCGAGCACACTATAATTGCACATAAATTTCATCATGAATGAACCAAGAATTGTTACTGTGAGAATGTGTAGTTAAAGATGCACATTGAGATATGTTGTACTTGTAATAAGTAGTGTTTTATAAAAATACATTAACTGAATGAATAAAATATTTTTATTTAAAATGAACAAACAAAGAATTTGCTTTAATGACATCTTGAGCTTAGTCCTTGAAAACAAATAAAAATGTGCTTGAAAAGTCCTTGAATTTCACTTTGAAGCAGCTGTACGAACCCTGTGATTTATCAAGAAGTGTGTAAAAACACTCATTTGTGATTGTGTTTGTTTTATACAGGTCAAAAGATTATTTTTTAATTCTGTATAGGATTAAGAAGCAACCAAACAGACGGGCTGTTTACAGAGACACAGACACAGGAAGAGAAAGCATTCACCCTGCAGAAAGTTTACTTTCTTCGCCTTCATGGTCTTCGGAGATCATGTGGGTGGCCCTAAAACAACCATGAACAACTTCATCATCTGATTCAACTCCCTGAAGCATCTAATCATCCAACAGCCCCAGCGATCACATGCCCTGCTCCAAACCATGGGACACAACAGTACTGTGTTCTGAACCTCATGGTTTTAAACTCAGTCCTCTTTAGAAAAAGGACTAAAAGTAGATTTTTATTTATCTGTGAAAAAGTCAGCACCACAGTGCTACAGTATGGTGTTCTAGGTGGTTGCCGGGGCAATACTGCACGGGTTTTAGCATGTTGCAATGGGTGCAAGGATGTTACGGATGTGATGGTTGTTAGGGCTTTGCTTGGTGATTGTGTATTCTGGGTAGGGGTGGGAAATGTAAGGAATTCAACAATTCTGGTTCCGTTTCTGATTCTGGTTCTGTAACCGCTTTATTACAATTCTTTTAGTACATTTAAAGGGAAGAAATATTTGGAAATGAGAAATGCAGTTCTTATTGCTTTCGGCTACTGCCCTCAGAAGTCTAGTGCCAAATGATAATACTGTAGTTCCAGATATCAACAGAACATAAATAACTATTCATACATTATATTTAATAAATACATTAATGTTTAATCATTTTTAATCATTTTTAAAATATTTTTAAAATAAATTCATTTCTTATAAACTTTAAACAATTATTATTATTATTATTATTATTATTATTATTATTATTGTTTTTGTAGAAGTCCACTGATCATTAAGAAAACGGCTCATAAGAGTCATTTGTTTGGGAATTGCACCACATTGGTCGCCAAAGTACCATACGGTTGTAGGCTCATTACCATAATTTATCAGACATGGTATTATGGTACCATGTTTTTTTTATTTTTTTTTACATTTACAAGTTACAATTTATTTATTTATTTATTTATTTTTTCAGAAGTGAACCATGGTAATACCAAGGTGTAATTTAATGCACTGTGGATTTCTATGAAAGTGGACACTATGAATGTTATGAATGTTAAACTGCAGATTTCTTTTTAGACTGTTCTTCACTACACGTTAAGCTTTAAATTCATCACTCCAAGTAAGCAAAACAAATCCAAGCCAAGATGTCCGTGTTGAAAAAGGGGGAATTTCTTGGCTGTAACCCCCCCAACACACACACACAAATCTCTCTCCCTGTGAAAAATAAAAGTTGTTCTGTAAGTCTTTTGTTCATTCAGACTAGCACACACATTTATAGTCATGGTTGAGTGGAGACGGCACCAGTGGCTCCTCTTCACACTACCAGAGAGACACTGAAGGAGAGCTGGAATTGTGTTACACTGCTCTTGCCTCTTGAAATCAGACTGTATCGTCCTCTTCAAAGCTTTGTGACACAGGTAAACACAGTTTTGTTAACAGTTCTGGCTGTCATCTCAAAGTTGTTGAAAATTTATTTATTTGCTTGAATATTTATTTTCTGAGAGGACATCGTGCTCTGAACAAAGTGGAACACAATTAGGGTGTCAATGAAGTATTCGTGACGCACTTTAAAAAAAAAATATATATAAATAAAACAGTATATGTGCTGCCTTGAAATGTAAAGTTGTGTTCAGAGGAAACAAAAAAACATTTACCAATGGTATTAAAAAAATAAACTTAATTCAAGATTAGGGATGCACCGATGTATCAGCCACCGATATTTATTGGCAAGAATTGACCAAATTATAACCATCGAACTGGTCATAAGCATGAGAACGCTGATATAAAAAAAACAACAGTTTATTTATAATTAATTACATTCATTTATTGCATGTATAAAGTTTATAATAATTTTTTTCTGCATGTAATAAAAAGAAACACTTTAAAAATAAAATCTGAAAAGTAAAGAATGTCAAATGTGCATGAAATGAATCTGTTATGTTCTATGATATTATGCAAAAATATTTTTAATTAATGTATTTATTTTTTATCTTATATTTATCTTTCATTGTGGCTCTCTTAAAATTTTGGCCTGTCATGTTTTCCAATGGATTCAATTCATGTTCATTTAAAATTATATATTGTTAGAGCAATTAAATAGTTTGTGCACCTCTGTACATTTTTTTAAAACATAATTACACAACAAAACAGTGATCTAATGACCAAATAAGGTTAGTAAGTGGCAAACTATTGGTATCGGTATCTACCTTTAAGTTTTTGTTAAAATCGATAGAGGATTTTTCTCTGAAAACAAGTCTGCTTATTTTACAGTGTTGCTTCTCAGGAACAGGAAGGGTATTTTTGCTGAAAACAACAACTAAGATATTTAAGAAAACGATGACGCAACGTGCCGCAACGGCTTGAGGCTGTCTACACTGGACGCGTTGGCACGAAATTTTCTTAATCTATACCCTTTAATTTGTGTAGTAACACCAGCACGTGCAGTGAAAAATGGAACGATACACCCGTTTATTGTCGGTGCGACGGACACTTCCAGTGTAGACAGCATCATTGATTATAATGGGGTCTATTACTTTTGATGTGACGTGCCGCTCGCGTCCGGTGTAGACAGAGAGTTAGTTTGATAACAAAACAACAAAATCATAAAGCAGTTATTCTAATGCCAAATGTTACGTTAATAAAACAAATAGGCATTTGTTTTTTATAGTGCAAAGGTACACTAGATTTTTTTACCTATATTAATTTCTTCTTTGACTTTTACAGAATTTCCTTGAGTTGATTATGGAGGATGTGAAACCCGGCGGCTGGCAATATGGTGTAGCTGGAAAAAACAGAATGGGTCTCCTTCGCAGGTCCTCATCACTGAGGAGTCCTAGAGAGCAGGGTAATTATGAGGCCCCTGTGGCGCAGGTGAGTGAGTCCCCTCACGCAGCTCGTCCACAGAGCTGTATCGATGGTGGCAGGATGGACAAATGGCTTCAATCACTGGAGAGACTCCAAGCACATCCATTTCAGAAGCAAATACCACCATTTGTAGACAGAACGAGATCTATGCCAGCTCTCCAGAAGGAGTTGACAGGACGTAGCCCCCTCTTTCCTGATCTTTCCTCTCATGGAAGGAGGAATCAGGCCCCTAACATCTGTCCCAGCCTGTGTGAGACCTCCCTAAGCAGTGTGGGGTCCATGAAGTCTCACGCAAGGTCAGAGAGGAGCGATATTGTACACTTTAAACCTGGTCCCAGTGCAGAGAAAGCTCAATTCTGCTCTCTCGCTCCGGTTCGCTTCGGGTGGCTGCCCACACAGAGACATGTGATATTAACGGAAATGTCTAATAACGCATGCCACCAAGACAACAGCAAGTGCCAGGTAAGAAAGAAGGGGTAGTGATGTCACAGCAGGAAGCTGTTGATTTTTATATAGGCTACTATTGGGCTATTTTTGCAGTTACGTGCTACCATACTACTCATATATACAGTATAATGCTAATATAAATGATTATTTTCCTGCAGTATGTATACTGTTCATAGTTTGCATATTTTCTGGATAGAATACCTGAATGAAAATAATACTTGAGTGGTATATTGGAGAAAAAAACAAAAACAAAAACTGCGTGATACAATGTATCCCACATTAATGTTTTTTTTTTAATTTTTTTTATTACATTTCTAAGCAATGTGATTTGCAGTTTTCACCTGCTATATGATAAAATGTGTAAAACATCCCATAGTCTGTGAACAAGGTAACTGAGTCATATCTAGGTAACAGAATTTTATCTAAGGTGTGTCCCAAACCGCACACTTCTGCACTATTCTTCATCATTTTGTAGTGTAAGTAGTGCAAGTAGTATTTTAACACTGAAAATGCAACAAAAAGAAGTGTAATATAAATACCCGGATGATGCACTTCTTCAACCGTCATAACGGAGTGTGGAATGTTGGACGCTTTATGCATTCAGCGCTCACGGCTTGCCTTATGTAGCAGAAGGGGCGGACTTACCTGGCTGCGTTGCTGGTCTGACAAAAACAATTGTAAATAATGGAGAATGTAGCAACTAGCGAAACTACAGTGAAGACAGTACCTTATAAATGTAAGTCGAATGCTTTACCATCACTCCATGCTGTCTGTTAATAAAATTTGAGATATAAGTTTTGAACTGAGTTTGGATAATATGCTAAAGCTAGCAGCAACAGATCGCATGTGTTTGAAACGTCACTTCCATCAGCTTTTAAATGGCAAATACTTATGTGAAGTAAGAACCGATAAAGGAATATTCTGGGTTCAATACAAGTTAATCTCAATCGACTGCATTTGTGGCAATAATGTTGATAAAATTAATTAAGTTTTAAATTATAAAATGCTGTCGATTGAGTTTAACTTGTATTGAACCCAGAATATTCCTTAAGTTTCCATAGTACACTTTGAAAATGAATACACTACATGGCTGAGTGCATAGTGTATATTGTAAGTGCAAAGTGTACAGTGTGTGAATTGGGACACAGTTATTGAGAATTTTTTATTTCATTTTTTTAGAATTTTTTAGATTTTATTTTTAAGAATCTAACCACCCAGAACACCCTAGCAACTGTGTAGCAACTCCCTAGCAACCATGTGCAACTGCCTTGCAACTTGCTAAAAAATGCTCAGAATACCCTAGCAACACCTCGGCAACCACCCAAAACACACCAGCATCATGGTGGCACTATATCAGTGTTTAGTTGCATATTGTGTACTCTTTCACATTCTGCTGGGTTATTTCATGACAATTTTCTTGTATGATTTTGGAGCAAAAAATAACCTCTGAAAGGTGGCAGCATCATTATTTTATTTTTACACGGAGATAGGTAGGTCTATTACTAAAATCAGTTGACTGCAGCACACCTTGTTGCATTAGTCCTACATGCCAATGGTGTGAATCTAAAAATCTAAAAATTATTTTTCCACAGTTGGAGTGCCTATAACTCCACAAGTATTAAAGCTATCTTAATATCCTTTCATATTCTGGTTCAGAACATAATTTCCTTTTTGTACCTTAAATTTTAAGGCCCTATATAGTTAAATCCCAGAGATATGGGCTCTCAATATGGCTCCAAGGGTAAATTGTTAAATAATACACTTCAAATGGAAGAAAACCAATTTGTTACAAAGCTAGTTTTTCTTGTCCAACAAAACAAAGGTCTGAAGTACACATAATAATGTTGAAACACAGAAATGAGTTTTTGAGAGTCCAAAAATAGACTATTTTTAAGAATAAGAGATGCGTGTGGCTCTTCAGTTATAGTGCAATACCTATATCTAGTTTTTTGGATTACAGAAATGTATATCTGCAAAGAAAAAAAAAAAATGCTTTTTCTGCCCTAAAAATGTCTGTATGACAACGACCATAAATCGTAGATATCCCAAAGTTATTGTTATGTTTCCACATCCCCTGAATAGTAGGCAGTGTATACGGCACAGTATAAAGTAAGCTGTATGCTAATATTGCGTTCCAAACATTTGGAAAATCCAAAAATAATTTGAAGATTTTTACATTACTTCCTGGATGATTTTAGAGAGTGTCCCATTATAATGGCTTTTGTTGGAGATAAAATAGCTTTTAGGAGAGGAAAGTGTTCTGACTTTCAGAAATTCACCAAACCACTTAGATTCAACATCCATTTGTAAGTTTTTGGATGTTGCCTTTTCTAAATGGAAAAATATTTCAAATGTAATAAAAACAGATCTGAGTGAGTTTAAAAGGGAAACCCCACTTTATATATCACACATATTTTACACATATTGGCTCCTTACAGTGTAAAACATTTTGCCCAACAGTTCAGAGCGATTGAGTCATTCGCAGTGGAGATAAAAGCCATCGGAATCTCTCTGGCTCTTTCTGCCACCTCTGTACACTGACAACAAATATTCTCTCACCTCCTCTACTGGGAGAAAATCCCAGAAATGAACAGCCAAACTATCAGACCTGATTTACTTTAGTGCCATTTGATGCCGTAAAGAAGAGAGAGGAACAGAAAATTGAAAGAAGGGGAAAGAGAGGGAGAGAAATCTCTGAATAACTGTCAAGTACATAAACTTCAGTGGCTGCCATGGTGCTGCATCAAGCCGAGATAAAACAGCTCTGTCAGCAGGTGCTTAGATCCATTCTGAACAGGTTTAGGAGTGATTAGATCCAACCGCTTCAGAGCCAACTACTGGATCACAACAGAGCTGCAGCGCTCAGGAGCTGTAGAAATGAAGGAATGCTCTACAATGCTTTTTATATAAAGATCTGGAAGCATTTGTGGACTAAGCGTTTTACATCTTTTCACTTCAGTTATTCAAAGTTTAAAGTCGCCATGAAATCAAAATGAGTTTTATGGTTTTTAGTCCATGTTTGTTAGATTTGAGGCCTTCTATAAGCTAATGTACTCCTATAAGTTGACAAATTTGAGCAGATAATATACAAATTTACAAATTAAAGTCTATCACTTCTGGGACAGTGGACCAAAAATATTGATGACTCATCTTGCACTATGCAGTTTTTTGTCTAATAAAACCCTCTCTATAATGAGAATGCTCCCTCCCGCATTTTATACCATCTACCACCAACAAGCAATAGGAAGTAGCAAATCATGGTCCAAGGCTTTGATGTAAACTATGGGCTATTGGTCATAAAAAAAGGTTCAGTTCTTCAATATGTCCCATCCCAACTTCATGTTTCATTAGAAAATATGACAACATGGGAAACAAAATTGTGCTCATTAGGTCATTTCATGGTATCCTTAAACTATGTTACATACATCTGTCAGTGCATTTGGCCCCAAATGAAATTTCAGTAACTATCCCCAAAGTAAAGATTTAATCAAGTTTGATCATGCCAGATGAATCTTAATGCATTTGTACACAGAAATTATATCTTTTTGATGTTATGGTAGCTGTCCATTTTACATCTGAAAGCAAAAATGTGTGTGCTTTATTCCAGCAGAAACTGAAGTCTCCTATTACTCCAGTGTTACTCAGTAATCCTGTCAAACTGAACGGATCCGGACCAAGTGGTGCGTATAACGAAGTTGGGAGATGTCATATTCAATTTCAAATAAACTGCGAAGTCTAGGTGGCTAGTCACCTGTGATTCAGGTTTGGAGATTTGAACTTTACTTAAAAGTGAAAATACAACCACATGCAAACATTGTTTCATGCAGAAAACCAAGCTGTGAGGATGTTATTTAAAGCACACATAATAACTATAAAGCAGAATTAATGAGAAAGAGAGAAGTAATCTTCTGATTCTGAATTAGTTTCTTTATTGTGTTGCACTATAAAACTCAAAACATACAGTTCCTCAGGCGTTGAAGTATTTGCCGGAGTTGTAGAAGAAAGTCTGGAGTCGGACCAGAACTTTTGGAGTCAGAGCAGAACGACTGAGTCAGAAGCAGAGTGTTTGGAGTCAGAGCAGAGTGTTTGGAGTCAGAGCCGAGGGATTCAGTGTCAGAGCAGAATGTTTGGAATCAGATCAGATCAACTGGAGTCAGAGCAAAACGATTGGAGTCCAAGCAGAACGATTGGGGTCCGAGCAGAACGATTGGGGTCCGAGCATATCTTTTGTAGTCAGAAGCAGTGTTTTTTCAGATTAAAACTTTTTATTGATTCATAAACAACACAGAATAAAACAAAATATAAATGCACAGAATCAACTTTTAACCCCATTAAAGCTCCAATAATTCCCCATCTCCATCCCAATTCCCAGCCCCACCCCAACCCCCAACAAACAATGCCGTGGTCCAAGCCTGAGTTATAGACACAATATAAACACAAATTTTTTTAATTTTGTTTTTGAGAAAATAGAAATACAACAATCAACAAATAATGAGAGAAAAGGAGAAAAGTAAAATTCTACAAACAATACAATTTAGAATTTAGACCATAATCACGTTTCTCTCCACGTGGTCCTCACTGGGAGCCTTCCAGACAGGACAGGTATTTGCCCCATTTCCTACCATACACGTCCAATCTGCCAAGCAGTCCATATGACATCTTTTCAAATGCCACCACCCTGCCCAATTCAGTGAACCATTCTTGAAATGAGGGAGCACCATTTCATTTCCATCCTCTAAGAATTATCTGTCTGCCAATCATTACACTAGTTTGGATCCAGCTTTTTGTATATTTGTCACCTACTTTAATAACCACCCCATCCACCAATATACATAGTCTAGGGTGGAATGAATTTTGATTGTCTTAATCCTCACATATCAAATTCTGGGCTCTTACCCAGAATTCATGAATCTTAGCGCAGAACCACAGAGCATGTGCTCCGTGTCACCAACACTCTGAATCAACAAGGATTAATACACTGACCCTTCATGCCCCCTTCCAAAGGCTGTGAACATGATATAGAGGGTGTCTGCAGCTTTAGGGGGCTGTGTACTACAACCAAAAATAGAGAGTTGATGGCACAACTGTAAATACCTGAAAAATTGAGACCTAGAAATCCCAAATTGCTGGGTTATATTTTCTTATAAACTTAATTTTCAAGTGTAGCAACACCCCTCTTCATCCATTCTTTCCAGCAAAAGGGGGACTCGTTAATACACAATTTGGGTTTTAGCCATATGCTTGAGGAAACATTTAGGTAAGTGTCCAAATTGAACATATGGGAAACCTTTCTCCAAACTGAATGTAAGTGTGAAATAATGGAGTGCATTTTCACTTCCCTAGGCAATTTGATAGAAAGACTTTGCAATGGTGTGATTGGGGCAAGGACAGCTTGTTCAATGTTGTACCAGGGAGGGGCTCTCTCAGGTGGAAGAGACCAATGGGCCAGGTGTCTGAGACTGAAAGCATAATAATAAAATGTTTTTTGGGGAGGCCTAAACCTCCTTTTTCAACTGGTCAATGTAACTTACTGAAATGCAACCAAGGTCATTTACAGTGGTAGGGTAATATGCTGTCAGAGCAAGAGCTTCCGACTTAGACTAATTCACCCTATATCCTGAAAATTTGGAGAAAGAATTTATAATTTTATGGAGGCTAGGCATTGATCTACTTGGGTTGGAGACAAATAATAATATATCATCGTAGAGTAGAAGTTTATGCAGCACACCTCCTGCTACAAAACCAGGAAAATCTTCCTCTTATTGCGGCTGATAAGGGTTCCAGGGCAAGACAGAACAATAAAGGGGAGAGAGGACATCCTTGCCGGGTTCCCCTACCAAAAGAAAAAAAATCTGAAATTAATACATTAGTTTGCACTGCTGCTACCGGTTGTTTATAAAGTAACTTAATCCACCCAATAAAAGTGTTCTCAAATCATTCTCTAATGACCACATAATATTTATAAAACATCTAATATTATCAGAAGAGCTACAACCACGTATAAACCCCACTTGATCTATATGTATAATAGATGTAATTACTCTGCTTAATCGATTAACCAGAATTTTAGGCAATATTTTTACATCTAAATTGATCAGAGAAATTGGACGATAAGTTTTACATTCATTTGGGTCTTTATCTTTTTTTAAGAATGAGACTGACCAGGGCTTGCACCATGGTTGGTGGTAGTTCACCTTTCTTTAATGACTCTGTGTAAACTTCTAACATAAGTGGAGCCAGTTCTTTGACATAAGATCTAAAATTCTGCTGCAAAACCATCTGGCCCTGGAGCCTTACCTGATGGCAAGTCTTTAATTACCTCAACAAGCTCCTCCAAAGTAATATCTGAGTCAAGAATGTCAATTTAGGAAGTTCTAATGGGTCTACGAAGTTGCTAATATCCTTATTGGTAGACGTGGAACTATTAAGATCGAAATACAATTCTTTAAAGGCTTTATTAATATCTGTGGCAGAAGTAAATATGTTGCCTCCAGAAGACTTCACTGAAGAAAATGTGGAAAAAAACTCTCTCTGTTTTATGTATCTGGCAAGAAGTCTCTCTGCCTTGTCCTACGATTCAAAAATATGTCTGTCTTGCCCTGAATAACCAAAACTCTATCTTCTGTGACAAAATAGTAATGAGTCAACTTTCTCAGACCATTGGATGACATTCAGCACTTAAACACTTTTAATACTCTTTTCCAATTCTATGAATTCCTGTGCTTTGATCTTTTTCAAAGATGACATGTGATGACTCCCCTGCTCTTACTCGGACCAGCACTACAAAACACATGCCCACCCCATGCCCTGCCAAGATTTTCAGCTTCCTGTGGAGAAAGGCACGTTTCTTGAAGGAACGCTATATAAAATTTGTACTCTTAAGAAAAAATACCACCTTCCTTCTTTTCATAGGGTGCCCCAGCCCATTAACATTCCACGTGGAGAGAAAAATTTTACCTATATTAAAGTGTGACATATTGACATGTAAAAAAAAAAACAATTGTCAACGTCGCGCATAACAGTCCCAACTGGTGTCCATTGCTCAGAAATCCGACGGTCCATGAATGCTCACAAGACTTTCCATGACACTATTGCTAGCGGATTGCTCAATTCCAGTGATTTTTACATATATATGTATATATAGTAGTATTATTATTATTTTTATTGTTTTTTTTTCTTAACATAAACCATGCCATTAAATTGTACATAAATATGTTCAATAAACTGAAAATAAAAAATTAATTAGGACCCAGTAAACAATAACACTGAACCCACAACATGAGCAAATGAGCTCAACAGCAAGATAACAAAGGGAGAAAAAAAGAAAGGAAAGGAAAAAAAAGAGAGCCAGGCAGGAGCCAGTGGGCAGACAACAAAACAACAAACCATCTCAGGCTGCATCAGCAAAATTCACGATGTGTAGTTTGTATTGTTGATCGAGTGCAGGCAAAGTTACCCACTCACTATATTGATTCAATGAAAGCCATAGCTTGTCATGGGCATGTAAAAGTCTTGTGACCAACCTTGGTGTCAATTCTCAGCTTAGCAGGATAAAGCAGTGCGAAGCTCACCTTCTGTTGGTGCAGCAATTTTATACACTCTTTGAATCCACCCCGCTTCACTTGTGTCGCTCTAGCAAAGTCCGGGAAAACCATGATGTTATGGTCCTCCCAGCACAACTTGCCTTTATTCCTCGCTGCTCATATTCCTCGCCTTTTGTTAGTGCTACATAATTGTTCGAGATATCCCGACCTAAGTCATGAAGCTTGCTACTGTCACTATCGACTGGCCATCTTAATCCTGTAAGGCATCTGCCGTGTGCTTTTTAATGTCCCCACAGGCCGACGATTTCAAATATTTTTGACATCCTTGACTCCCAGCACAGTTTAACAAACAAAATTATTATGGTTCTCACCAGTTAATATTGCTTAAAAGGATAATTGTAGCAAAGTTTGAGTGGAGCTTGCCTTCAAGCGATCAACCCTCACATCGTGTCGCGTGACTCCCCAGAAGCGTTTTGAGTCAGAAGCAGAGTGTTTGGTGTCATAAGCAGAGTCTTTGGAGTCCGAGCAGAATAACTGGAGTTCAAGCATAACTTTTGGAGTCAGAGCAGAGCGTTTGGAGTCCAGGCAGAGCGTTTGGAGTCAGAGCAGAATGACTGGAGTCCAAGCATACATTTTGGAGTCAGGGCAGAGTCTTTGGAGTCAGAGCAGAATTACTGGAGTCAAAGCATAACTTTTGGAGTCAGAGCAGAATGATTGGAGTCCGAGCATAATTTTTGGAGTAAGAGAAGAACTATTGAAGTCTGAGCAGAATGATTGGAGTCTAAGCTTAAATTTTGGAATCAGAAGCAGAGTGTTTAGAGACAGAGAAGAGCGTTTGGAGTCAGAGCAGAATGATTTACATTTATGCATTTGACAGATGCTTTTATCTAAAGTGACTTACAGTGCACTTATTACAGGGACAATCCCCCTGGAGCAACCTGGAGTTAAGTGCCTTGCTCAAGGACACAATGGTGGTGGCTGTGGGGATTGAACCAGCAACCTTCTGATGACCAGTTATATGCTTTAGCCCACTACGCCACTACGCTCCATGATTGGAGTCTAAGCAGAACGATTGGAGTCCAAGCTTAAATTTTGGAATCAGAGCAGAGCTTTGGAGTCCGAGCAGAATTACTTGAGTCAGAGCAGAACGATTGGAATCCAAGCATAACTTTTGGAGTCATAGCTGAGTGTTTGGAGTCAGAGCAGAGTGTCTGGAGTCAGAACAGAGCATTTGGAATCAGAGTAGAGCGTTTGGAGTCAGAGCAGAGCATTTTAGAATCAGAGTGTTTTAGAGCCATATCAGTGTCAGAAGCAGAGTGTTTGGAGTCAAAGCAGAGTGTTTGGAGACAGAAGCAGTGTTTGGGGTCAGAAGCAGAGTTTTTTGTAGTCAGAGCCATGTGTTTGGTGTCAGAGCTAGGTGTTTAAGAATCAGAGCAGAGTGTTTTGTAGTCAGAACAGAATGTTTGCAGTCAGAGCACAACGTTTGGTGTCAGAGCAGAACATTTGGAGTCCAAGCAGAACAATTGGAGTCTGAGCATAACTTGTGGAGTGTTTTGAGTCAGTCAGAATGTTTGGAGATAGAGCAGAGCATTTGGAGTCAGAGCAGAGCAATTAGAGTCAGAGTAAAGTGTTTTAGAGTCAGAGCAGAGCATTTGGACTTAGAGCAGACCATTTGGAGTCAGAGCAGAGTGTTTAGAGTCAGAGTAAAATGTTTTAGCACCAGAGCAGACTGTTTGGAGTCCGAGCAGAGCATTTTCAAGTCAGAGCAGAGTGTTTGGAGTCAGAGCAGAGTGTTTGGAGTATTTGGTTTGCTGTCTCTTTTGGTGGTTCCCTCAGTGCTTTCATCTTCTCTGGGTCCCTGCTGCTTCTGGGATCTTTCCCTCTGTTCTGTCAGCAGGTGTTGAGTTTATAATGATGCTGCCACAGCGTCACTGTAATTACAGAGGTAAGAGCAGGACCAGGGGAGGGAGAAGGGCAGTGGTGCAGAAAACACAAGTACTTACTCCCCCATGAGTGTTTATACCAGAAATGATGATAGATGTTTGGAATCTTTCTCTGGCTCTTTCTTACTCACTCCAGATAGTGGTACTTTGACAGGGCAAGAGTGCCATGTTGATCAGCATGTGTTTGTTTATGTGTGTGTAAAGGCCGTTCTTCTCCCAAAGCGAGAAGAAAAACGATTGTTAACACACAAAGAGTGTCTAATGGTCAATGACCGATACATGCTGTTTGTTTCTCAGGATCACACTGTCTTGCCAGATCCCCTACCTCTTCCTCCCGTGCCACTCATGAAAAACAGAATATTTTTTGCCTTGATTCAAGGGTCCTCCTAGGAAGTTCCTACTTACGAATTCAGATGTCATAATTATGGGGTGATTTTGATTAGCATATAATGTGTCATGTCTAGATGTGTTTTTGTTCATGTTTTGTGTTCATGTCTTTTATTTTGAAATGTATTCCTGTTTCCATGCCATGTTTGTTCCTTGTCATGTCATTTCTTGTTCCCTCATGTGATCTTGTCATGTGTTCCCCTGTTCATGTATCTTATTTTCATTGGTTCATTGTTTGATTACTTTGTTATCAGTTCTAGTTTGTCATTGGTTTTAGTTTATTAGTCTTGTTATCTTGTTTATAGTTCTGTCTGTTCATTGGTTGTCTTGTTACCCATGTCTGTGTATTTTAAGCCCTCATGTTTGCATTGTCTAGTGTCAGGTATTGTTTATGTAACGTTGTTTTGTTCCATAATCAAGTCTAGTCATGTTTGTTTTATTTTCATAGTCTTACCAAGTTTAGTCAAGTTTGTTTTGTTCACGTTTAGAGTTAGGGTTTCTGATTTTCACGATTCATATTAAACTGCACTTGGGTTCATCACTCCTACATCATCATCTCTTCGTCTGCCTGTTGATAGCAACGTTACATAATGGATGCATCGGGAAATGTCATATTGCTGTCTTTTTCACTTCCCGACAAAGACAGGATGGTTTTTTTTTAGGTCTATGACAACAAAATGAACATCAATTAGTCTTAGCTTGATATGCAGAGACAAGTACTGTATAAGAAGGCCATTTGTAGTTTGCAAAAAGGTGAACACTGTGACTCTGTGGTGCTATAAAAACTTTTCTCTCTTTGTTTGAGCATAAATAAATTAATAAATACAACATTGTGCATAAAAATGATGATTCCAACATGACTTAAAGGCAGCATAGAGCTTAACAAACAACGCATGACCAACTGACAGGAGTGTGTGCTGAGCTGCCCTTCAAGCACAAAGCATACTGGGTAAATAGCTGCCTGTCAAGTGTGAGCTGCCAGTGCGAAGCACTATTACCTGCCTAGAAAACAACGGCAATAAATAGTTCACTTGGCAACTTTAGTGTCTGACAACGCCATGACCACATCTCCATGGCAACATTGACAGAGAACAATCCTTCATGCCGGCATGGCATGGTGGCTGACTGTCTCTCGTTTGACAGATTCAAATCTCTCTCTCTCTGTCCCTCTCACACCTGTACATACAGTAATACAGGTTAAGTCAGTATAAGAAGGCCTCTGTTTACAGTGTAAACAGCAGGAATGGAAGCCTTATTATGATAGAGGAGTGCCAATACACGCTGCTGTATTTACACCAAACCACATCATAGGCAGAACATCATTGGAGATCAAGCTCGCTCTAGCACAAATATTGGCAAAATGCACTTCTCACATAGAATGACATGGGAAACATCTGAAAGTGGACTTTTGTCTCTCTTCGCAGACAGAAAACCAGAGCAAAGTGTGAAGACGGAACCTGTAGCCTTCAAATACTGGAGGACACCTGAAAAGACATCATCTACCCACAAGGTGAGTTTAACATTGACTTGTGGGCCACATAGCAGTACTAGCTGTGGTTACACCAGCAGTTACACCATACACCTGCAATTAAAGATCTAACTTGACCCTATGCACTTTGTTGCACATTGCTGATCTTATTGTCATCTCTGAAGCGACTTTCTTTTTTGGCTGATGTCACCAAGCCCTCTTATTTTTCAGCCTTTCCAAAAACCTGTCTTATGGAGACCACTTTTTCATGATCTAATCAATTCCCAATGGTCAAAATATATACAGTATATATATTTTTCCCATGTTGAGTATCCTGTTTCACTCAGAAATTTATCAAATTACAGAGGTAAAATACATTGTGAACAGCATCCATACTGGGAGGGTATTAGATGAAATTACAATACTCATGTAACATGGTATTGAGATCATACTGCAAAGTACTTAAAAGAATACAAAGTTATTATCATGCTGCATCCAAAAAAAAAAAAATGAGAGCAAGTTTTGTATTTCATTTGGAAACCAAGGTCCTAGAGTCTGGAGGAAGGGTGGAGAAGCTCATAGCCCAAGTTGCTTGAAGTCCAGTGTTAAGTTTCCACAGTCTGTGATGATTTGGGTTGCAATGTCATCTGCTGGTGTTGGTCCATTGTGTTTTTTGAAAACCAAAGTCACTGCACCCATTTACCAAGAAATTTTGGAGCACTTCATGCTTCCTTCTGCTGACCAGCTTTTTAAAGATGCTGATTTAATTTTCCAGCAGGATTTGGCACCTGCCCACACTGCCAAAAGCACCAAAAGTTGGTTAAATGACCATGGTGTTGGTGTGCTTGACTGGCCAGCAAACTCACCAGATCTGAACCCCATAGAGAATCTATGGGGTATTGTCAAGAGGAAAATGAGAAACAAGAGATCAAAAAATGCAGATGAGCTGAAGGCCACTGTCAAAGAAACCTGGGTTTCCATACCACCTCAGCAGTGCCACAAACTGATCGCCTCCATGCCACGCCGAATTGAGGCAGTAATTAAAGCAAAAGGAGCCCCTACCAAGTATTGAGTACATATACAGTAAATGAACAAACTTTCCAGAAGGCCAACAATTCACAAAATTTTTTTATTGGTCTTATGATGTATTCTAATTTGTTGAGATAGTGAATTGGTGGGTTTTTGTTAAATGTGAGCCAAAATCATCACAATTAAAAGAACCAAAGACTTAAACTACTTCAGTCTGTGTGCACTGAATTTATTTAATACACGAGTTTCACAATTTGAGTTGAATTACTGAAATAAATGAACTTTTCCACGACATTCTAATTTGAGATGCACCTGTATGCTCAAATTAAAAGAAAACGGAATGATAATATTTTATTATCCACATTTGGCTGGACAATCAATAAACACTGAAGCCATTTTTCTCTGTTTCAATGTTGACGTAGCTACTACATTGTGGCTTTGTAGAGTGGTATGGTACAATTACTTAAATTATTGTACCATGGTAGTTTCTAGACCAAACAAAAACAACAAAAAAGTCTTATGTTCTGAGCCAGGCTTCCTCAAAGCAAAGCATTTGTGTCAGATTTACAGTATAGTCTCCTGTGATCCTTGTGATATAATAAAGAAGTGCCTCAAATTTCAGCTTAATTGAAGTTAACTTAATCGCCCTCAAGTTCCCCAACACAGATACAGTTGCTATGATAACAGTAAAACCTACCAGTTCAGACCCAAGCCCGGTTAAACCTGGTTAGAATGACAAAGTGGATTTTGAAACCATTGTTGTGCATGCAGGAGGCAGAAAGAGCCTCTTTTGTCAACATTCAAGGGGTTTCATGTGATTTCATCTTTGTTTCAGGCTTCAGGATCTGTGAGCTCAGAGGGAGGTAGAAACGGATCACAGGCTTGGAATCCGACAGCCAAATCGACCAGAAAGGTGGACACGGACCAGTCTCAGCATGGTGGGCCTCGACCCAACAACCCAGCTTTGAAAGATCCCACAAACAGACGCAGAAGTGCACCCGAGTCGTTTTCTCTCAGAGTGCCCTCTAGTGGGGACAACGGCTGTGCTCCTAAATACAGCTCTTCAATATCATCCATCACTCTCACTTCGAGGAGGGTCACACGCACTTCTAGTCTCCCTGACACAAGTCGACTGACCCAGAGGTCTCTGAGCCCCATGACGATGATGAGTAAAGATGCCACCGATCCTCCAAATGCCTTCTCTTCACTCATTATGGCACGAAGAAAAGCCATGGTGGTCAAAGTCACTGAACAGCTGACAAATAGCAAAACTAGCTCTGATCCAAGCACTACAGGGTGGCCCATCACCCTGACCCCTAGCTATGACCAAGGTTGCAAAGAAAACGACCACCACGTGGTACTGAGAAGAAAAGCAACCATAGTGAAAATGACAGAGCAAAGAGAGCATTTTAGTCAAGGACAGCCCTATACAACAAAAACACCAAAATACAGATACAGCTACACTGAGGGACTCAACAGAACAGATGTCAGAACATATGACAGTAACTTTGGAGTTAGTCTGTTAGCTAATGAAGCTAATGTCGCCATGGCTAATCCCTCATGTTTTAGTCGAGAACAGCCAGATACAACAACGGCAGCAAAATATAGGCACAGCTACACTGAGGGACTCCAAAAAACAGACAGCATAAAAAACAGTAACTCTGGGGTGAGCCTGTTAGCTAATGAAGCTAATGTCACCATGGCTAATCCCTCACGTTTTAGTCGAGAACAGCCAGATACAAAAACGACTGCAAAATTTAGACATAGCTACACTGAGGGACTCAACGAATCAGATGCCTTAAAGTATAATTGCAATTCTGGAGTTAGCCTGTTAGCTAATGAAGTAAATGTCCCTTTGGCTAATCCCTCTTATTTTTGTAGAGAACAGTCAGATACAACAAAAACAGCAAAATACAGACAAAGCTACACTGAGGGATTCAATGAAACAGACAGCCTTACATACAGCAGTAGCTCTGAGGTTAGCCTATTAGCTAATGAAACTAAAGTTGCCATGACTAATCCCTCATGTTTTAGTGGAGAACAGCCCGATTCAACAGAAACAGCGAAGCTACACAGATGCAGCTGTACTGAAGGACTTAACGGAATAGATGGCATAAAGTACGACTGTAACTCTGGTGTTAGCCTGTTAGGTTATGAAGCTAATGTCCCCATGGCTAATCCTTTTAGACGAGAACAGTCTAATTCATCAAAAACAACCAAGCTACACAGACACAGCTACACTGAGGGACTCAATGGAACAGATGCCATAAAATACGATTGTAACTCTGGAGTTAGTCTGTTAGCTAATGAAGTGAATGTCCTCTTGGCTAATCCCTCACACTGTAGTCAAGAACAGTCCGATAAAACAAAAAAAACTAAATATAGACACAGCTACACTGAGGGACTCAACGGAACGGATGCAAAAAAATACGATAGTAGATCTGGAGTTAGCCTGTTGGCTAATGAAGCAAGCTTGGCTAATCCCTCGCCATTAAATCAAACTTTTACCGTATCTGTACAGCCAGGAGAAAACAAGTGGAAGTCTAGCATGTCTCTTTACCTCAACAACCCAACAGACAGTAGTACAGCAGAAGAGACCAACAGCAGGAAGTATAAGCCGCCTCAAAGGCCTCTTAACTGTGATGCTAGCCTTTTTAACCACACAGAGCTTGACACTATTGCAGTTACACATCCAACATTTCACAACAAGAGCTCTCCTGTTTCCCAGAAGACAAATATTGACCTTGTTATTTCCAGTAGCAGTGAAGCCGGCAGGCACTCTGCCTCCAACAACGATGCAAGGATTCCAGGGAACGAGGTATTTCAGTGGGATCGAACACTTCAACAGAGGGAAGAAACTATTTCTGGAATCAAACCTCTCACTCTACTAAAAGTACCAGGTACTTGTAAAATCACTCTAGGTATTCAGCAGCACACACACTACAACACTCTGTAGACTAAGGGCTGTGCATGTTCTTTGATGTATAATAGATGTGTATTATCATGCGAAAGAGGAGAGGGAAGTTTTAATTTATGCTTTTCAGAGCAGATACAGTACATGCGTCAACGGTGGACTGTCCTCCAACTGGAAATGTTCTCCTGTCTTTCTTTCTCGGTCTCTTTCTCTCCCTCTGTCTCTCATTTTCTCATCTTTTCATTTTCCCACGCATATCTTTGCATGCATAATCTATTTCTACCCTGCTTTCAAAACCAGTTTTGAGCTTCTGTGGGAATTCAGAGCTGCTAAACATAGAGAAAAATCACATCACAATATATGCACACAACTCATTTACTTAGCTATCTAACTGAGAACATGCCATAGCAGCTGTCTATTGTTTATATGAAGTTCCAAACGTAAAAAAGTTACTTGTCCGGAGAGAAAAATGGACACCTAAGTTACATGTTCAAGTAACATGTCAAAGTTTCTGTTGTATGTTTCCTAAAATTACGACCGATGCCCAACCTAATAGTGTACCTATGCAATCAGCTCAATTCTCTATGACAGAAATGTAAACTGCAATGGGTAAGGGAGGAGGCTATTGTCATATGGTAATTATTTTATGTCATGTATGGTAGTCAAATAAAGAAAAGCCTCCATCGCCATCATTAACAGCAGGGGTGCTCACACTTTCATGGAATGAGATCTACTTTTTCATCATGTTATTGCAGCAAGATCTACCATGTACAATAAAGGCTACACATTATCACAATACCAAAATGTCTGTAGTGAAATTTGACGATTCTCAATACCAGCTTCAATACCAAAACAAATAATAACACTAACTAATTTGTTAATTATGGAAGAATGGTTTCAAGTTCTTAAATAATTATTTAAGACTAGTAAACAGTCAGTAATAAAATAAAAAT
The DNA here is from genome assembly GCF_019703515.2 of Myxocyprinus asiaticus. Lineage (NCBI taxonomy): Eukaryota > Metazoa > Chordata > Actinopteri > Cypriniformes > Catostomidae > Myxocyprinus > Myxocyprinus asiaticus. Next base: position 3,532,090 of record NC_059379.1, on the reverse strand, counting down.
GAATAGAAATATATTAAAAATAATAGAACAAATTATGAAAAGTCAGTACTTTTTTTTACAGCTTTAAACATTTTTAACAGCAGTAGCCTATCAAGCATTCAAGTAACATTCAGAATGAAATGCAACATAAAAATACTACTGGTCTTTACTGTATGATTATAATACATTCATAATTATTAAAGCTACTAAAGTTACTCAGTCAAGAGCAGTGAGTGTTTTCTCATTTTCATGTTATGGTTGTTTGATTATTATGATGACACACTAGACGGTAGCAGGTCTGTTAGCTTACATTTATACTTACAAGTCCGACATTTGAATACAAATCCGCTTTTCTCTCCACTGTTTACGTTCACTTTAGACATCATACCTCACCAAGACGGGCATTTGTGTATTTGACCCTTCAGGCGCTCATTAGCACGAGCATTTTCAGCACACACATGCATGTTCATCACACACACATACGCCGCCTGTCAATCAAACAGGGCACAGCTGTTACTAGATTGCTAGCGAATTATAAAATTACACACTCTCTGGATTATTTTCAACAGTAGAATAAGAATATGAACTTTGTAATAAGTGACACAGGCCTAGCCTATCAGAAATATAGCTGGTTATTTTTCATTATTGACATTTTAATCAGTCTGCTTGTCCGGTCAGGCAAGTAAAATTCTCTTTAACTTGCCCCTGCAAAAATCCACTTGTCCCGGACAAGCAGACAAGTGTTAATGATGAGCCCTGTGCACATATGTGTTGTTGCCTTGTACTTACATTTAAAGTACCTGCATTTAATTAAATCTGTAGTTACACTGTTAACCTTATGCCTAACTCTAAGCTTAATACTACGCCAACCCTTACCCTAACCCCTAACCCTAATGCTGCTTTTAAACCTACCTTTACAGTACCTCAACCTTAGTAGCAGCAAATGTGAATCTTGTGAGAATTTTGCAGAACAACATGTGTTTATGCAATAAATACATTGTATTGTGTGTATTTTAATGCAAGTACATTTTTTTTGTCTTTTTGCAATTTTAGCATGAAAACATGTCCAGGTCACATTTCACCCCAAATCGAGAGACAAAAATAATAATTAGGAATTACATTTTGAATAAAGAAAATTAAGCCTATTTTTAGGACCATTAAGATTTCTTCCATTGTTATGTTATTGTCATAAAAATGAGTCACATATTCCCTCCACCCATTTTTTTGAGCAAAATTTCTCATTTCTTTCTATTGATTTTAGGGTTAAATATGACCAGAACCTGTTCTTGACGGTTTCACCCAAATAACACCAGACTCTGAGGATGACATACACTCTCTTTGTTCTTAGATAACTCGGCTCAACTCACCGCAGATGCTATTTTGGCCTTAAATGCTGCTGCAGTTATCGCTAACATAAAGCTGCAGGCCCAGCAAAGACAAAGTGTTCAGTGCCACAATTCTTCTCCAGAGCAAAGACAAAGTACATTAAACACAAAAACAGCAGGTATACAAACCATGATCTCTGAATTTTAATTTTTGGGTGAACTATCCCTTTAAGACTTAAGACATGTTGACTAGTTTGTATTAGGGCAACACAACACTCAGATATCAGTTGTAGTTTTTCCACAGTGTGTAAAGTGATTATATTTGTCTTTAACAGATGATAGAGGGGTCAATGAAGACAGCTATCCCTCTCCTGACACTGATGAAAAGACTGAAACATCTTCTATGTGTCCACATGCTGAGTTTGTCCCATTTGAGTCTCAAGATGCCACTCTGGAATCTTCTCCTGCTCAGCTTTCACTGAGAGTGAGTTATCGCAGAGGATTTTAGAATTTTGTTTTGGGTTGCTCTGGCAAGACTCATGGATTCTCAGTTGTTTTTCAGATGTTTTATTCCTAAAATGCTTTGGAGATATAGAAATACTACCGTTCAAAATTTGGAAACATTTTTTGTTCTTAAAAAAAAAAAAAAATGCTTCTCTTCACCTTGGATACACTGAAATTGATCAAAACACTGCCTTAAACATTAGTCATTATTACTGTTTAAAATAAGTGTTTTATGATATTATTTACCTGTGATGTCAAAGCCCCATTTTAAGCTCCAGTCTACTAAGAAAGTAATGCACATCATCATTAAGAAATCATTCTGATGTGCTATTATGGTACTAAAGAAACATTTCTTTTTGGTAGAACAGTTGAAAACTGGTTATACTACTTTGAAGTTTGGACATCACAACACAGTGTCTTTTTTTTTTTTTTTTTGCATTTTTTGCAAGTCATATTTTAGTTTTAAAATGGCCAAAAAGAAACAAATCTCAATATAAATGTATCAGTCTGTTGTTCTATTGAGAGATGAAGGCTATTCAAATCACTACTGTCTTGAAAGAAGAAATCAACATGAATTTAACCAGGATATAGAGAGGGAAGTGGACATCTCTAGTTTAAGAAACAAACTCCATACAGGTCCAAAGCTGGAAGCTTCAGTGACCAGTCCATGCCAAACACCAGTTTCATTTGCAACAGTGAAGACTGTGGGATGGTGGCATTTTAGGCAGCCTTTCAAAGAAAAAGCCACATCCAACTAGCAAACAAGAAAAGGGTCAAATGTGCAAAATAACTTAAAATATTGAGTGTTAAATAATTAGAAATTAGTACTGTGGATAGATGAATCTAAGATTGAGGTGTTGAGCTGCTTTCTGAATATTCCTCTGTAACAATTACACACACAGGTGGACCTCATTCACCACTTATCTTCCCGGCCTGGCTCTGCCCAGATGCCACTCCGCCCCACCATGTTCACCACACCCCCACCTGCCATTGGTCAAACAATGAGATAGCCCCACCCCCAACTCACGCCATTGGTTTATTAATGTTGGTGGGGGGGGTCTAAACGGGTCACTCAAATCAAACAGAGGAATTTTTATAGTGCCAAAGAGACAGAGTTTTCAAGAAATCAAACCTCTAAATGGTTTAATTGTAGTTGTCTCTGCATATTAAGCTTGAATAGAAAAAAGCATTCTAACACAGAAAAAGTTCCACACTTCAGCTTTAATTTCACCAGGATACTCCAGCAAAACGTAGAAAGTGGCACGTAAAACTCAGTTTGCAAAAATGTAGTTATAGTAAAGTTCAATCTATGAGACTAGGTTTAATTAAGTCCCTTAAAAGGAATATTTCACCCAAAAATGAAAATCCTCTCATCATATACTCATCCTCATACCATCCCAGATGGGTATGACTTTTTTCTTCTGCTGAACACAAACAAAAACAATGCAAGTGAATGGTGATCAGACCTTTGTAGCTCCAAAAATCACATAAAGGAAACATAAAAGTTATCCGTATATCTCCAGTAGTTAAATCTATATCTTCAGAAGCGATACAGTAGTGGTTGAGAAACAGAAAAATATTTTTTACTCTAAATCTCCACTTTAACTTTCACTTTCAGATGTGAAAGTAAAACTAAACAGGCAACACATGTGACTTTCAGATGTAAAAGTGAAAGTGGAGATTTAGAGTAAAAAGGACTTACATTTTTATCTGTTTCTCACCCACACCTATAATATCGCTTCTGAAGATATGGATTTAACCAATGGAGTTGTATGGATTACTTTTATGTTTCCTTTATGTGCTTTTTGGACCTTCTGAGTTCTGATCACTATTCACTTGTATTGTATGAACCCACAGAGCTGAGATATTCTTCTATAGGGGGTCTTAGGGATCATTTGTGGGGGCAAAGCCCATCCCAGCACCCCCCTAGATATAACCCTGGTTACACATATGCTGATCATAACTCTCCATCTCTTTAGGAGGCTTTAGCCATCAGACGGCCTGATTTCATCCAGCGCTCACAGGCTAGAGTTCGAGCCCTGGAGAGGAGGTCGCAGGAGAGGCAGGCGCTCCAGAAACCTCACAGCTCACCCCAGAGGACTGAGCTTGCATGCATTCAGCAACAGGGAGGTATGCTGTGCATAAAATCAATGGCATGATATCAGCTGTTGAAAAATCATGACAGTTATACAAACAAAGGCGAAATGAACAACTCTTTCGTGTCCTCAATATTCAGACAGACTCTGTTTATTAACACAACATGTGAACACTGGAGAAAATGTCAGATCCTGTTAAATAAGTGCTTTAATTTTAAGACAAACGAACTTGCTGTGTTTTAGCGCCCACACCTGGATGTTTGAATAATAAAACTACATTACTGGAGCTCCTGAGAACATGTGGGATGCTGTAAGTTTAGATGGATTTGTAATATTTATAGGAATAGTTAAGCCATTATTTAATCATCCTCATGTCATTCAGAACCCAAAAATGAGACATTTTGAACAAGGCTCCCACTGCCCCTTTACTTTTAAAAGGTTAGTTCATCCAAAAATGAAACTTATGTCATTATTTAGTCACCCATGCGTCATTCTAAACCAGTTTGACTTTGTCTTTTTTTAAATGTTGACCCTGCCCTTTCCATACAATGAAAGTGAATGGTGACTGAGGCTGTCAATCCCTAACATTCTGCATCTCATCATTTTGTATTCCTGTGAAGAAAGAAAGTCATACAGGTTTGGAATGACATGAGGGTAAGTATACAGTTTCATGACAGAATTGACCCTTCATTGACCCTTCATTTGCTCTGCAAATTCAAATTGGCACACAGTTTCCACTTGCAGCGGACTCAAAAACCACTGATGTTCAATGACATCACACCTGGCGTGACATGTCTGATGGTGTCATACTTGTAGAAAGTCATACAGAAGGAATCTAAGTATGGACAGTCCATACCAATTTTCTGCAACACTGATAAGCATCAGCCAGTCAGTTTTATTATTATAATTATAATTATAACCTATTATTGTAATTATGTCATCATTTACTCACCCTCATGTTATTCCAAACCCATATGAGTTTCTTCTTCTGTTAAACACAAATAGGAGATATATATGTGTCACGATGAACGTTCTTCAAAATTTCTCCTTTTTGGAGTTTCGACCGACATAAGGGTGAGTAAATTATGACATTTTTTCTTTTAGGGTAAAACTTTAACTTTACATGCATGTACATGTGCATGTGCGTGTGTGTGTGTTTTCTGCAGATAGCCTTTTGAAATCAAAAAACAGAGGCTTCATTGGAAAGGGACTACAGCTGTGGACCAGGAGGTAAAACTACATGCCCATTCCTGCTATTGACAAAACACCTTATCTGAACATTTTCCTGCATTATAGCTTTCTCTCTTCCACATAACACACACACACACACACACACACACACACACACACACACTCATGTATCAGTTCCATCTCTATTGAAAGTGTTCTGTGTGGCTGCAGGTTTTTGCCAGCTTGATTGTACTTCTCACGGCTTGTTTGTTTTGCTGCCGCTGAATAAAAGCTTGTGATTAGATCTGGTCTCACGGTGCTTCTGAATTAAACCTCCCTGATGTTCTGCTGGATGGATTCTGCACAAATGAGCAGTCATAAGTTTGATTTACTCTATAAAGCTGCGGATGTGTGTGTGTTACACGGGCGTGTGACTCTCAAAAAATGTCCTGGTAAATTTTAACCCCAAACCAATGCAAAAAATATGAAATTATATTTTGCATTTAGGACCACCTTAATAGCCCTAAGAAAAGGGGCCTAAATTTCTATATGCAAAATGTATTTCTTTTAGATTTTATTAATAAACATATAGTACATATACAGTATATAAGATGCATATATTTTATTTAGTGATTTGGTAATAAGAAAAGTACATTACAAATACAATTTATTAGTATTATTATTATTATTATTTGTTTTCTTTGATTTAAAAAAAAATAGGTGCAGGACTTTTCAATATTCTCTGATTATTGAATAATTCTGACTCTTATGCAACAGTATCATAGCGGTGACTCAGTCTAATGTAGTTTTATGAACTTAGCCTTTGTGACATGCTGGTCAGTAGAAAGCAAACTAACCCTGAGCTTCAATTGTCAGGAATTATAACAAGCTTCCTGAAGTGAGAAAAAAGAAAGAGGAAGAGAAAAGGAAAAAGGAAGAAGAGAAAAGGAAACTGACATCTCAGACCAACAGGCTACGGGCAGAACTCTTTAAAAAGGTAAATACCCAGAGAGTTTATTGCGCAGATGTTACTCTCATAGATCTAGAGAATGAATGGAGCTCTTAGTCATGCTTTGTTTAAAAATAAAAAATAAAAAATTAATTATATTAAATCAAATTAATTATATATAATAAATATAATTATTCAACCCCTATTGCATGTAGCTGTTTGTTAAATATGTAAGGCTACACAAGTAATTGTTTTAAAACAAAATGAAGTCATCACTCTTCAGTGGCACTTATTTAAGTTTTCAAATTTAAGTTTAGCGTTGTAAGCAAAAATGTATTTCTATGCAAAAAATGCAATTAAAAATAATCCATCTCAAAAGCTAATAGAGGAGATTATTTCATTACACAAGAAAGGTCATGGCTAAAAGTACATTTCCAAGGCACTTCAGTTTCCAATAGACAAAGTTGGCAGCACCATTCATAAATTTTTTAAATATGGTACAACAGCAACCTTCTTGGGTGTGGAAGAAAGCAAAACTTCACCAAGGGAAATGTTGACTCCAGTTGACTAAATATTCAAGAAGTAATTAGGAAAGACCTGTGGAGTCCTGGAAGAAGGTTTAATGGACGTATGACACTAAACTGAAAATGAGTTTTAGACCCATGGGTCAGCAGTACATCTGGAGTAAGATGACAAGGTGATGACAAGAACGACACCATCCCCACAGTCAAGCATGGAGGCGGGTCAGTCCTGTTATGGGGGTGTTTTGCGGCTGCATGAAACGGCTATCCTGACTATGTGACTGACACCATGGATTCTTTCAGGTATCAGGCCATTTTGGCATGAAAAATGTGATGCTTCAGTGTGTAAATTGAAGCTCTGTGATCATTGGACTTTCCAGCAAGACAGTAACACCAAGGATACATCCAAGTCGTCCAAAATCTGGATCAGGGATAGGTCGTGGAATGTCCTTAAATGGCCCTTTCATTCCATCATTAAAATCCCATTGCAAACCTTTGTTGGCATTTCAAGGAAGCAGTGGCAGCACAGAAACCAAAGAATGTCAATGAGCTGGAAGCTTTTGCTCATGGGAAATGTGGAAAAATTCTAATAGAGAGGTGTCCGAAGTCTGAGAACACTTACCTGAAACATTTATTTGCTGTTATTAAGGGTAAAGGACGTTCCACAAATGACTGACTTTGGGGGTTGAATATTTTTGACATGACATTTGTGGAGAGAATTAGTAATTTTTTATTTTAAAATTCGGGTAAACTATTTGTTCTCAAAATCACTCAAATATGTATTAAAAACTTACTTTGATTGTTTACTGAGGTTTTAGTTGATGTGTTTTAATTCACATCACCAGAATGTATTGCTGGTCAGGGGGGTTGAATAATTTTGACTGCAACTGTATGTATATATATACAGAATGGGTTTTCGGGTACATATTTTGAATTGGTTCTTTTTAATGATTTTGTTGAACTAAATTCTTCAAGTAAAAATTGTGAGGTGGGTTATACAGTAGAAAAATGTGGATAAACAACACACCAGTTGATGCAATCTCTATAACAGAACTGAAAATATAGTTATAAACAGCAATGTTTAACAAAAATGCGTATTACTACAAAAATTATGTGGGATATTTTGATGTGGTTAAAGTGTCTTCCAAATGCATAAATCTAAAATGTTTTGTGGAAACTTTTGGGAACACTTCTGAGTGACACATTTTTTATTTAACTGATTCACTGAAGCAAATCCGAATGAATTGATTCACTAAAAATGAATCAGACTTTGCAATGCTACTTTCCCTGCAAAGAATGAATTTTGAGAAGTTCCATTTGAAGGGTTGCTCAGGATTGTTGTCCACCAGATGAGTTCATATTGAAATATCTGTGTGAAGAGGAGGAGGGCGTGGCCGGTCCGTGATGATGCACGGCTGGTGCCGAATTGGTTGATCAGCAGGAGAGCGAGATATAGGGGAGCCGGAGGCGCCAGTTCGAGAGAGAGACGCACACGGGCGCATTGCATGTGTGTCTGTGTCCTTATGTTTTATGTTGTTTTAAGTTCATTTGTATCATTAAAGATTATGTTTACTGTTTAGCCGGTTCCCGCCGCCTCCTTGCCCACCTTTACCTGTTATAGTGGTGCCGAAACCTGGGAGGGAGGAGGGATGCGCTGGCGCGGAGTCCTCACCACTGCCATCCACCAGGGGAGCAGCCGTGGCCGTCTGCCTGGGGACGGAAGGGTCGCTTCCGGCCACCGAGAGCAGGAGGACTCACTGCCATCCGCCAGGGGAAGAGCGAGCTGGTGTCCGCCAGAGGGCAAAGGAGCCAGAGTTGGGAGGGGAGTTGGTCAGAGCGGTGGCGCCCTGACCTGAGTCTGTTGGGGGAGGGTGTGGCCAGGCCGTGATGATGCACGGCCGGCGCTGAATCGGCTGATCAGCGGGAGAGCGAGATAAAGGGGAGCCGGAGGCGCCAGTTCAAGATAGAGAGACACGCACGTGGCCGTGTTACATGTGTGTCTGTGTCATTATGTTTTATGTTGTTTTAAGTTCATTTATATCATTAAAGTTTATGTTTACTGTTTAGCCAGTTCCCTCCTCCTCCTTGCCCAACTTTACCTGTTACAATCTGACTTTGGTATGTTGTTAAATCTGTGCACATCAGACATTACTGAGATCTCTTCTAAACATGAAATTACCTGAGTCAGTTTCTCAGAAGAAAAATATGAGAAACTTAATTAAATGTAAAGATTAACATAAAAGTTTCCAACTGGTTTTCATTTAATCTCATTGCTGTCTAGAGCCTCTTTACTCTGCAAAGGTGGCACAAAAGCTGCATCTAAAGTGGTATTTAGGTGCATTTACACAGACCATTTAATGCTGTTCAGAGCAGGCATAAATGCATTCACACAGCAATAACAACTGCATAAATAATAGAATTATGACAACAGTAACATGAAAATATGAAGTCATACTTTAAATTATGAAATTAAATTATGAAATGTATGCTCAATAATAACAACAACAAAGCTTATTGTCTTTGATACTAGGGGCTGAAGTGGGTTAAAGCAGGCTTAATTTAGTCTGGCTTTTGCATCTTTACACAGAATTTTGAGCAGGCTCAGAGCAGGCTTAAATCTACTGTGTAAAGACGCCTTAGGAGAAACAATTCTTATGATTTTTCTTTCTCTTTCTTATCCACTAAAAGTAGGCTGCTTATAGACGGGTCATTTTCACAGAATATTCACAGAATATTCCCAATGCGCTCTAAGTCCTTGTGGTGGCGTAGTGACTCACCTCAATCCATGTGACGGAGGATGGATCTCAGTTGCCTCCACGTCTGAGACCGTCAGTCCACGCATGTTATCACGTGGATTGTTGAGCGCGTTACCGCGGAGACGTAGCGCATGTGGAGGCTTCACGCTATTCTCCGAGGCATCCACGCACAACTCACTACGTGCCCCACCGAGAGCAAGAACTACACATTATAGCGACTACAAGGAAGTTAACCCAACGTGACTCTGCCCACCCTAGCAACCGGGGCAATTTAGTTGCTTAGGAGACCTGGCTGGAGTCACTCAGCACGCCCTGGATTTGAACTCACGACTCCAGGGGTGGTAGTCAGCGTCAATACTCGCTGAGCTACCCATTTCACATGAACTTTAAACAATATAAAAACAATGACATATTTAAATGAACCATGTGAAAATATTTGTTAAAAATGTAAATTAATATCTTTGTCAACATGGTGGGAAAAATCACTGAATGCACATTTGAGCAGCCTCTTATTTCTCTAAACTTTGACCTTGAAAGTTATTTTCCTCACCAAGTTTTTAACATTTATAACACGAATGATATGAAATCAGCGAGTACTGACATTGACTACCACCTCTGGAGTCGCGAGTTCGAATCCAGAGTGTGCAGAGTGACTCCAGCCAGGTCTCCTAAGCAACCAAATTGGCCCGGTTGCTAGGGAGGGTAGAGTCACATGGGGTAACCTCCATGAGGTCGCCATAATGTGGTTCGCTTTCGGTGGGGCACGTGGTGAGCTGTGCGTGGATGCCACGGTGAATAGCGTGAAGCCTCCACATGCGCTGTGTCTCCACGGTAACGCGCTCAACAAGCCACGTGATAAGATGCGCAGATTGACGGTCTCAGATGCGGAGGCAACTGAGATTCATCCTCCGTCACCCGGATTCACCATGCCACCACGAGGACTTAGAGCGCATTGGGAATTGGGCATTCCAAATTGGGGAGAAAAAGAGGAGAAAATAATAATAATAATAATAATAAGTCAAGGGACATATTTGTCAACATATTTTCATAATGACCCAGTTTTTGCCCTTTTAAAACTGCAGATGAGCAGATGCACAGACTCTGTTTCTGACACTGAGTAGGAAAGACTAAAAATCCATACTCAAATTCACAGCGTACTCCATTAGTAATCATTACTGCAGAGGTATGTGTGCTTTCTCTAGGTGTGTGGGATTGAATTTGTGAGTCAGCGTTAACCGGCTCAACAAATTAGATTAATTTCCAGCATTAATCCTGAATGTGACGTTTTTCCAATATGCGCTTTCCATGTGTTCAGTTATCTAAAGAAAGTTCCCCTAATTCCATTGGACTTGAAAGGACGCCTTCTCTAAACCCATTCCGCCTCTTAAGCAGTCTGATCGATATAGGTAATATATTTTATTCCTAAACACCTCTTACTTGGGATCTAATTATAGACTATCCCTTGAAGGAGAGCTGTGGGTGATTTAGATTTTCCATAATTAGATTTTCTCACATTTTCTGTCAGAAAACACACATAGGGTCTTCTCATCACACTAATGCATCACACTGAAAACGACATTTTTTGTAAATCTGTGTTGCTATTTTGAAAGGCCCTCAGTTTTCTGAGTGCTTGAAGAAAGAGAGTTCCTAAAACCCAAATCCACCAGGGTCAATCCAGTGTCGTGAGCGCTAATGGGAGGATGACCTTTGACCGACATGAGTAATTATTAGACTGAGAGGGGTGAGCTGTGTCAGACACTATCTGAGGACATATTAGTCAGTCTCCCATTTAGTGTTTGGATATAATGACTCTCTGCTACCTGATGACATCCAGGGGTTAATTAAAAACGTTGAGGTTCTGATTAACGTGAAACATACTGGAGATGAAACAAAATGAAGTGTGTGTGTGTGTGTGTGTGTGTGTGTGTGTTCCTTCACACCATAGTTTTGTTTTGTTTTTTTCTGTGAAGACAGGTAGCCTTAATATACTGTAAATAATAGTTAATCCACAGGAATTCCAAACTTTCTTGTCTCAAAAAAAAAAAAAAAAAAAAAAAAAAAAAATATATATATATATATATATATATATATATATATATATATATATATATATATATATATATATATATATATACATTTTTGACCATTTGTTGTACAATTTTAAACAAAATATGTCAATATTTTCCCATAAATATTTTAACTCCTTTGCAAAATTTTGCAGCGCCTTAGAGGACAAGGAGGGAATTTATTTTCTGAAATAGTTTTGCTTTCCCTAGCAATACCTATATCCATCCCTTAATTATATAATGTTTTAGTACAGTAACCAAAGTTGAACTATGGTATTAGTAATAAACCCATAGTAACCACAAAGCTTACCATGGCTTTACTACAGTAACCATAGTTTAGTCCTGATATTTGTAGTAAAATCATATAATATTATAGTGTAAGGGGGTTTTGAGGAAAGGAGGAGGCGAGAACCGGCTTGACAACTTAAATAATAATTTATTAACCCAAAAACACAACCAAAAACACACAACTAAAACCACAGCACAGCTGTCTGTAATTCTCTCTCTCTCGAACTGTCGTCCCCGGCCGCCTTTATCCCTCGCGCGCCCCATCAGGCTGATTGGGGACCGGGTGTGTCTCATTCCAACCCGGCCCCGCCCTCCTCGGCTCTACATATAGGAAAAACCAAAACTATGGTAATAAAAATCATAATCATGCTGCCAAAGGAAAAACAAAACAAAACATTGTCACTAGTTTAACAATCGTAACACCATGGTTCCTTTGTGGTATGAGGACCATGGATTTTAATACCAGTAAAACTGCAGTAATTATGATTGTAGCAACCATTTTTTTTAAATAACCATGATTTTGTGTTACTATAGTAAAACTAACCGTGTTTTATGGCTGAATGTTAATGATTTTTATTACCGTAGTTGTGGTTTTCCTGTATTATTACTATGGTTTTACAAGTAATATTGTTAAAATATGGCTACTGTAAAAAAGCCATGGTACATTTTGTGTTTACTATGGTTTTACTACAAATTCCATAGTTCAATGATGGTTACTGTAATAAAACCATGGTTAATTTTCATAAGGGAAGGATAAAGCTATTGCGTGGGAGCCCAAAATAATTGCGAGGGAGTGCAAACATTTTTGTGAGAGAATACAAATCTATTTCACAAAATTGATTGCTTCCCTGTCCTCTAAGTGACAAATGACACACCAATTGATACAATCTACGTATATAACATAAACGAGAACCTATGTCTAAACAGCAATATTTAACAAAACGGCATTTTACTGCAAAAATGATGCCGAAGATAATGATGCGGTTAGGCATCTGTTAACTTCTGGTAACACTTTTAAGAGATAAAAAAAAAAAAAAAATATATATATATATGTATATTTGTATATGTATATATATATATATATATATATATATATATATATATGTAATATGTATATGTATATATATATATATATATATATATATATGTATATGTGTATATATATATATATATATATATATATATATATATATGTTTTTTTTTAAATTAAGCGGCTCATTGAAGCGACTTGACCGAACGAATTGGTATGCTTAAAGGTGCTCTCAGTACGTTTTTGTACATGTCGTCTCGAACGACACTGACACCTAGGGGCATGGATGCAGCATCATTCAAACACAATCGTTTTTTAGTTAAATATGCCATTGTAGAAATCACTATTCCCAGTTAGCCATGATTAATTTAATCCACGAAAGTGAAAGTGTCCAATAACAGAGCGGTTACTTAAATTAAACAAGTAGTATTTGGCTGGTCATGTGATTCTAACATGGCAGCACCAATGAGGCGACCCTCTCCATGTAGAATAAAACAGCTTTTACAATTCATTTCTTTGGGAGTATAACTTTTTTAATTAGGAAAAATTCCTGAGTGCACCTTTAAAAGGAATTTCAATTAAAAATGATGAGGTTCTGCAATAAATGACCTTTGAAAAGATCCATGTGTAGGGTTGCTGAGGATCTTTGGCCACCAGATGTCACTACAGATCAGCATTTCAGTGTTGGTTACTTGAATTCTACACAAACATCAGCAAAAGTGTCTGAAACTCGAACTGTATCCATCAGATTTTCAGTGAGGATAAACACTCACAGACACCTTTTGGCACAAAAATGTATGATTAGTGCTCTGGAAGTCAATCGTTAGTTTTATTAACTCTTTCAACAGTTTTATCATAAACACCAACATTTAGTGTGTGTTTCATTCTCAACTATTTTATTTGTGAATAAAACATTAAATATATGTGTTATACATTGTTCAGGACATCATTTGGCAATGGTTTCTCTTATCTTCCAATTCATTCCTGGAATCTATATTGAGGTATGAATGTAAAAAAAGTATTCAAAGAAATTCAGATATTTGTGTAGATGCTTTTATTATCATATTTGTCAGTATGAATTACCCATAAGCATGTTATCATACACACAAGATATACAATTATTTCCAGGAACTTTCTATGATTAATAATCATAATGGAGCCAAATTACATGAATCACACTTAAAAGATGGATGCTGTTTGTTTTGCCCACTTTTAATTTAGAGACATATCAGTTCAGAATGTTATTCTACTTATAAGGGAATAAATAGGCATAATTAGTCAAAATGAATCATGTAATTACTTAAGTTTTGACTTTAAAACTTGTGTCGGACTGATGAAATTCCCTTGTCGTGTGACTGTGTTGAATTTCTTTGAATTCAGTATATTCATGCAACTCAGTAATATCTTTCCAATTCAAATTCTGCATCCTGTGGGGTGTAGCTAATTCAATTCAAATTCCATCTTAAGACTGAAAGGGAGCTCGTTCTTAAATTCTGAATGTTTCCAGACCCTAAAAGCCATCGGAAAATATTCAGTGTGTGTTTGTGTGTGTGATGGTTTGAATGCTCTGGTTGGCAGTGTTCTAAAGAGCTTCATTGTGATGTGTGTGTGTATAGAGCCGCTGTTCTCAGATTGAACACCCCTCCACTGCCAATGATAACACACATGCATGCACACATACACCCACAGTTACAGACAATAATATGCATTGCCACTCAATAAATGTGAATTTTCCCATGGTCTGTCTCTTTCTGTCTCACTCTGGATTTATATATAACATAATGTTTAGCATAGAATTAATTGTGAAGTGTTACTTTCGCTATCTCCAACCATCTCTGACCGCAAATGAGTGATTCTTGGAGTCCACTGCATGCTTGTAATAAACCCGCCCAAAGAATTGACAGTATGTGACTGATTTAATTTTGTCATTTTACAGAAACTTTTGGACCAGATTTTGCAGAGAGGAAATCACTGACACCGTCTTGGACTCGAGTTTCTCTTCACACTGCAGTTCTCATGGCGGCCCTTGAAAAATATGACATGACGGCAGTTATAAATGTTAATGTAAAATATTTCTGTCCAAAATTAATGTGATTTTACGGAGTGGTGGTGGCGTAGCGGGCTAAAGCACATAACTGGTAATCAGAAGGTTGCTGGTTCAATCTCCACAGCCACCACCATTGTGTCCTTGAGCAAGGCACTTAACTCCAGGTTGCTCCGGGGGTATTGTCCCTGTAATAAGTACACTGTAAGTCGCTTTGGATAAAAGCATCTGCCAAATGCATAAATGTAAATTTTAACATGGAATATCATTCCTGTGGGTCTAGATTACATATTCTCTTTGTGTACACATATAAATATTTTTATGTGGCTCATTGTACTTACGGCACCTGGTGAAATAAACACTAGAGTCGCTACAACAACAATGATTTTTTTTTTCACTTTCACACAAATCACATTTAAAATGTCAGTCGATCGGTTCATAAACACCCTGATCCTCACACAATGCTATCTTATGACATCTAAACACTTTTATTATAGTGCATGACTTGTAAGCAGATTCATTGTAAAGTTCGCATTATATAACCAACTACATTTATAAGCTTGTTCAAGTCTGATCAAATTGTGCGGTACCTCAACTGATAGAGCGTTGCACTTACAATGCAAAGGACTGGGGTATGAGTCCTGAAGAGCACGCAAGTCGAAAGTGTCATAGTAGCACCGCAAAATGAAGAGGTTGCTTCAACAATTGCATTTTCTATGTCATGTTTGCTTTATAGGACACTATCGGTTAGGTTTAGGGTAGGGATGTCGGTTTTGTTCATTTAAAACTGTATAAAACATTAAAGCATTAAAGTATGTAACTTTGCCAGTGTTAAAATACTTTCTTCTATCCCAGCTTAATATGCAGAGACAACTATTAGCCATTCAAAGGTTAATTTTCTTGAAAACTGTAAGCACTGTCTTTCTATGGTGCTTTCAAAATTGCTCTGTTTGTTTTGAGAGACCCGCTTAGACCCACGTCAGCAATGTTACTCAACCAATAGCTTGAGCTGGCAGCGGGACTATCTCTTTGTTTGACCCTGTTTTGAAAACAAAGTTTATTTTTGCAATTCCGTTTGGTCACGCTAGTGGTGCAGAAATGACATATTTCAGCTTTAAGCCTAAATACCTCATCTGTTTGTGAGAATATTTAACTTATATATTTACCTTTTAGTGCCACTCAATGGATGTTCCACCTCCAAAATGCCATGATATGTGTAAGGAACCATGTAATATGATTTTTCAAAAATGCTGAAACAGGTCATTTTCATGAGATCAGGCTGAATTGTCCTCAGGTGACCCTTGAAATTGCTTAATGATATACACCGATCAGCCACAACATTAAAACCACCTGCCTGATATTGTGTAGGTCCTCCTCGTGCCGCAAAATCAACGGCAACCTATATCTCAGAATAGCATTCAGAGATGATATTCTTCTCACCACAATTGTACAGAGCGGTTATCTGAGTTACCGTAGACTTTGTCAGTCCAAACCAGTCTGACCATTCTCTGTTGACCTCTCTCATCAACAAGGCATTTCCATCCACAGAACTGCCGCTCACTGGATGTTTTTTGGTTTTGGCACCATTCAGAGTAAATTCTTGAGACTGTTGTGTGTGAAATCCCAAGAGATCAGCAGTTACAGAAAAACTCAAACCAGCCCATCTGGCACCAACAATCATCCATGCGATTATCTAATCAGCCAATTGTGTGGCAGCAGTGCAGTGCATAAAATAATGCAGATACGGGTCAGGAGCTTCAGTTAATATTCACATCAACCATCAGAACAGGGAAAAAATGTGATCTCAGTGATTTGGAGCGTGGCATAATTGTTGGTGCCAGATGGGCTGGTTTGAGGATGTAGGTAAACTGATTAAAACAATGTTCATTTTGAATACATTTTTGAGGAGGCTCAGCCTTCCTTGCCTTGTCTGACCAGCCTGCAGCTGGGTATGACACTGATAAACCCACAGGAATTTCTTAGTGACTGGCTATTTGTCTTTAGAAAGAGCCTATGGTAACTTTTTCTATAGTAGCACTCAAGAAGGGTTGTCCTCTCTTTATCTGAGCTATCTACCCATGCCGTATTACATTAGACAGGACATATAAGGGCATATTACGAACCCAATCCTCATCCCTAAAAGCCTAATAGCCAAAGAACAGAACATTAGAAGGCATTCTTAGAACATGTTAAGAGCCCTGATCTTCCTCTTTTCTTTTCATATATAGTTCCATGTTCTCTGGGCTAATTTGGCATTACTACCCTCTCTCAGTCCATGTCTCAGGGCCATTAGCAGGGAGCAAAAGGAATCTGACCCTTTCTGAATAGGAATACATTGCTAATGGAGCGAGTGCACTCACACAGGGTGAAAGAAGCTATTGTCCTCTCTGAAGGGAGTGGACCAGTGGCCAAAACCGTCCCACACGTGCCTGCATAGAAGGGCCATGACTGGGCAATATTCTCTTCTCTTATGCACGGGATAAACTGAATGCTTGAAGTAAAACCTTATGATAAAAACCATATTCTGTCTTGTTTATATTACAATCTACAGCCTCAGTGGAGTATGCAAGTGAACTCGTAATCCTACAATATTAGGTATATGCACTGCAAACAATAACACTGTAATATAAAAATGCAAACAAGGATTTAATAATGATGAAATACAGCCACGGGACATTATCACTCGATGTCCATGCACTACACGGACGGGTTTAGCGTTGCACACCCTCTCTGTGTTTACATCAGTGTCTCCCTCGGAACACATTTACATACACTTCCTCCCGAGAACGTAGATGGGAGAATACCGCGACTGAGCCCCCGCCCCCCCTGGGAGTTTGGGGCCCCCCTGCGGCCGCGGGGCCCGGGGCTTAAGCCCCAATAAGCCCGAGTGCTAATGCGGCCCTGTGTACACTCATTTATTGCTCCCAAAATACTTTATTGGCTTACACTTGCTTGCAACGTTTAGACCATTAGGTCTTTGTCCGGCAAAACATAAATAAATAAATAACAATAATAGCCAAATCTTTCAGCTTGTGCACTTCTGTGACTGAGGTAAAAAAAAAAAAAAAAAAAAAAAGCCTTAGAAAACAGCAGCACACACATACTTTGGGAATCTCGAAACTGCATCAATGTTATAAAATACTCAGAAGTCATGAATATTAGTAAACATGTAACAGAAACTTCACCGGACGAAACTTATAAACACATCGCGATCGGTACACATTCAATTCAATAACGCATAACAACCCTACCAGAAATCCTACGCAAGCATTACAGCAGGTAAACAACTTCACCAAACAATTAAAAACTGTTAAAAATCCATGAGAAGAGTGATTTCATGCCACTGCTGAACAGCTGTTACACTCACTTCCCGCATCTCCGACACTCGTGCCAGTCGCGCCACAGCCAAACCTTCTTTCTGAGCTTACTACTTTTCTGTGTTTATGGACATGATGTAAGGATGAACGATAAAGCCTGTGATTTCGCACCAAATCCGACCCGACCAAAATATGTTCCGTACTGCAGCTTTAATGTAGTCATGAATATTTTGCTGTATCAACAACAAGGCCGTTTTGCCGTTATGAGTGTCGCCATAAAAACAACTTGACATGAACAGCTACAATCTCAGAACTGCCATCTCGTAATTACCGTCCGAGACAACATGAACGCAGCATAAGGCCAGGAACGTTTGCTACTCAAGTTTGCAAACGCAGATGTGAATGCTTGGACAACGCATTATAAGTGCACAATCCCGTGCACACGTTACTGTAGTGGTAACCTCAGTACTCAAGGGGGAAATAGAGTTACCTTTAAAAGTCTGCACCATTAAACTGGATGGTAGCTGGTGTTATTATTCAGGTAGCAAAAAATAAACACGTCAACTTTTGTAACTTCCTCAGCAAGATTCGCTTCAAACTGTTGAGCTGCCATGACAGTTGTTGACCTAATAGAGAAAATTGACTGTAGAAGCCGACCAAAATGCTAATTCTGTGATATCGCCCCTTGTGGCAACATTTTGAATTACAGCTTGACACATTTGGGGACCCAAGGATACACAACAAAATTGAGCTTACGTAGCTAGAATCATTTGTGTTTACGTACCATAGTGTTTGTTTTGGGCCTAAGGGGCCGTTCACACGTTTTTGAAAACAGCGAGACGGGGCACAGCCAGGGTCTCGAGACGTATTTTTAAAAGTTGAACTATTTTTAACTTGACAAGTCATCAAGTGCAATGCAATGGCCAGAGTTGTCTACCCGAAGCATGTGTTCAGAGACAAACAATTACAAAATAACGCAGAAAAAAAGCTTTGCTCTTCCTATGTGAACAGCCACAAAGACTCACTGTATGCCTGCAAGCACTTCAAATTTGTACTTTAAAAACACTTTCTTGTTTTCCTGCTTAATTTAATAACACTTTTCAACTTTTACAATAAATCTCAGAAAAGATTTTGCCATCTACATTTTTGCAAGAGACTTTCCCAAGTGTTTTTGGCTTTGGGTTTGATGCTAATAAATATGACAGAACCCTTAAAACACAATAAGATAAATAACTGGAAATAGAATAAATTTCAGATGAATGGATAGATGAATATTACTCTTGAGAAACTTTTTTGGCCGCAGTTGAAGTGTAGTTAGGAATTATATCAGGATGTCGATTACTATCGGCGCATTGCAATGGATCACTGACCTAGAACCAGACCCAACAATATAAACCCATAAATTGCTTTTCTCAGACAATTACTGTTGTTCCTTAGATACAAAAATGGTTTAACAAACGTTTAAAATTGACATACTGAATGAACAGCGGGATATCTCGGCTTTCAGACCCTGTTGTCTGGGATGGATCGTCTTTTGTAAATTTGGACACAATCATACCGTTTAGGATGAGTTGTGAACTGGCCCCAGACTTTATTCAGTTGAAACCAGTGGTTCTCAACTGGTTTTGCTTCAGGACCAAGAAGTGGTGACCCAATACAATACCAAACCTATAACCTGTATTTAGTGTATTGGTACTGTGTCTAAGTTGTGTTTTCTTTTACCTTGTGTAGTTTTGTTCATGGTTTTTGAGGATGAGGCAATGCCACAACATGTCCATGTTGGCATCTCCCTAATTTGGCTAGCTTCTACCAACTGAATACATGAAATCTGCCCATTTAAAATCTTACAGAATTTTTTAAAACACCTTTTAAAATGGTAAAGGCACACATTTCATAGATCGAAATGTGAGTGGTCTAAGAAGATATTCTGAAAGATGACATACTATAAGTAATGTCATTATTCTGACTTACTCTCTCTCTGAAAGTCATTCATGCTTGAATATTTCATTAAATCATTGTCAGAGATAAGCTAATAGCTTTCTAAGTTTTTTTCCCTTCTTTTTTCAGCAACAGAACGAGGCCTTGTCTTGGGGATAAGGACATGCTTTAAATGGATTTCTGCTGTCTCTTAAAGTTTGAGTTGTTCCTTTTGTCTCTTTTATAATCTGGGTAACACAAGAACAGTGTGAGGAAATCACTATTTCTTCTTCTTTTTTTTCTTCTTTTTTTTTTTTTTTTTTGCTCTTTCGAAATGAGAATCCAGGCCACTTTTCACTCAAAAATCTACACACCAAATGTTGTTGATTATTGTGTATATATATTTCCTGCACGTGCAGTCTGATGTTTTGCATACAGTATGTGTGCATGTTCTTTGTGTTTTGCAGCTTTATAATAATACTCAGCTCCATCGTGGATACACAGTTATTTCACGCATGCATTACTGCCCTTGTGCTGCAGTGCACCATGGCGAGCTCACAGATGCACAATCACACAGAACACAAATTGATTCAGATGTTTATATACTGTATGTAATGTAGGGGGGAGAAAGGAATAATTGTCACATGGACTATATTTCAGTAAACTATGAGGTTTCGAGTCAAATGCAGTCTCTAGAAGTGGTTTTGTATGTTGGAAGACTTGGTCTTAAATTAGAATATGTATTATTATGAAATCTGTACTACACTAAACCAAAATTCCAGTAGCATCATATTTTTGCTGTAGCTGTTGGGTAAACAACTGAAGACAATTCAGGCAATCAAGGTACATTTTAACCAAAAGGTTGTTCTGTCCTCAAAACAAGGGTATTTGTCATAAATATCAGGTCGGTTTTCATATTGATATGGGAGAATTGTCACTTGTGTTCACAATTGTATACATTTTATTTATTATGAAATGTATTTATTTACACAATCCTGTCTCTGATCTCTGCAGGCAGTTCCTTTGACCTCATAGCTTGGTTTTTGCTCTGATATGCATTTTCAGCTGTTTTTCACCCTTATATAGACAGATGTGTGCCTTTCCAAATCACATCCAATCAATTGAATTTGCAACAGGTGGCTCCAATCAAAGTGTGGAAACATCTCAAAGATGATCCAGAGGAATGGGATGCACCTGAGCTAAATTTCAAGTGTCATAGCAAAGGGTCTGAATACTTTTGTCAATGTGATATTTCAGATATTTTAATAAATGTGTAAAGTTATCAAAAATCTGGTTTTTGCTTTGTCATTATGGGGTGTAAAATGTAGATTGATGTGCAAAAAATTTAAAATAATAATTTAAAGCATTTTAGCATAAAGCTGCAACATAACAAAATGTGAAAAAAATGAAGGGGTCTGAATACTTTATGAATGCACTGTATATACTGTGTGTGTGTGTGTGTGTGTGTATGTATATATATATATATATATATATATATATATATATATATATATATATATATATATATATATATACATTAAATAAAAAAATAACTGCTAATAAATCAAAATTAATATTACAAATTGTATTTATTAAGCAATAAGTATGCCACCTTTTACATTGTTACTATTTCACGAATTGTTTTATGTTTTATAATTGTTTAACTGTGAAATTGAAATACTGTTTATATTTTAATACTATCTAAATGTTATAATAGGCTGTTTACTGGCAGGTGTGATAGCTTACCCCATATAATGTGACAACATGCCCCACATAAAGTCAGCGTGTGTTCAACTGTATCCTTTTTTAAATACACTTTTTACTAAGGTAAATATATATATATATAGTTCATGGACATGAGCTTCATTAATCTATGTTTGTTCGTTACTTAATAATAAAAGTTAATAAAAGTACCGCAGAGAGTGATAACCCGGTGCGTTTTTATGTGAATCCAAAATCAGGGGCGTTCCTCAGCGCGCGTGCACGCATGCACAGAACACATGGTCGCTGTGACTGACAACAACACTTTGAGCTGAAGAACTGCTGTCGTTCCAGTGCTGGCAGCACGCACACACACACACACACACACACACACACAGAGAGACACTCAATGCACCGGTATAAGTTGCATGCGTTCATAACGCTTGTGCGCTCTCGTGGAGAGGTGATGTCTGGCGCTGCATCAGCGGAAAGCGCGCCCAAACGCTCCTAACGGGAGTCGCTCAGATTTTTAGGAAGTCCTCTCTCTATATCATGGTCGTGCAGCCGTGATCCGTGTGGATCTGCAGCCGGGCACCATGTTCACCCGGCAAAGCCCGAGATTTGCGCTTCTGCCCGTGGTCTGTGCGCATTTTGTGTCCGTATTGACGGTCTGCTGCGCCGGGAGTCTCTTTCCAAGAGGTAAGAAATATTCCAAGATCATCTTTGTGCACTTACAACAACTTTCACATGACTGTGTCGGGGGTTGTGTCTGAAAACATAGTGAACTGCTGTCTACCCAGACTGCGTTTTTGGGCACACTGTAAAAAGTGAAACTGCACGATTGACATCTTAATGCAATGTATAACATGATCAGACTCTTAAATAATATTTCAATTGGTATGACCTTGTCAGTTTCATTCAGTCATATTCATTTAGGCTGCAATTCATGTTTTATATTTGTAATATTATAAAAATTTAAAATACTTTTACCACATGAAGCTTAATTTAGACTTATGTTATTTTTTTTTAGAGTAGGCCGACATGAAGCATTTTTGGGCATCATATGAAGCTGTCTACCTAGGCAACTCTCTTAGTTTTGGGACACAGCCTGTGTTTTGTGGACAGATGGATCTCTAAATTGCACTGTTGCATTTAAAAAAATAAATAAATAAATAAATAAATAAATTATATATATATATATATATATATATATATATATATATATATATATATATATATATATAATTTATTTTTTAATGGAAAACAAGTTCTAATTTTCCTCCAGAAAAGCTGTTTTTGGAGTTGTTCATGCTTTATTTATACAGACAATAGATCTTCACATAATGTTCATGAACACTAAAAAAAAATTTAAGACTTGCGCATTTCAATTTCAGAACAAAATTCTATTAAATTAATTTGAGTATTCTTTAATAATAATAATAATAAAAAAAACGAAATATTTTAAGTTTTATTGAACATTACAAAATTCAATTTGATGGAATTTTGTTATGAAATTGAAAAGCTTAAATCTTAAAAACAGGCTAAAATATTTTTCTGAGTGTAAGCAGAGAGCATTTATGTATGTTAAGCTGGTGAATTTTATTGTAGTAACCTCATGCTGATCATCAAATTTCACCTCAAAGTCAAAAGAAAGAAATGAGAAAGTGTATTTTTGCACAAAGAGAATAAGAATAAGATTTTTTGGTTTTTGGTATTTTCATGACAAATAAGCCCAATTTCCACCCCAATTCTCATTACTGTAATGCAAAAATATTTTACTCTTATAACAGGAATGCAAGAACGATGAGATGTTTATTTAAATTGTAAAACATTTATACATCATGGTAATATTTACTGTACTGCCTTTATGCTAATTTAAACAAACATACAAAATCATTGTACTGCAGTAATTTT
Organism: Myxocyprinus asiaticus; assembly: GCF_019703515.2. Classification (NCBI taxonomy): domain Eukaryota; kingdom Metazoa; phylum Chordata; class Actinopteri; order Cypriniformes; family Catostomidae; genus Myxocyprinus; species Myxocyprinus asiaticus. Next base: position 3,508,513 of record NC_059379.1, on the reverse strand, counting down.
TATCTTAAAACATTAAAATAATCTGTATAACAGTAATACGATTTATCATTGAGAATAATGGGAATTGCACACTCCAAAAAAAAAAAAGTTACCAAATGCTTTACTCTCTCTGATCACATCATCATTTGTAAAATGCTCTTAATTAACACAGAAGATAATCACTCCCTCTTTGCCCCCTGATGCTTAATGTATTTATCTGCATGTTGATAATTATGTTATTGTGTGCTCTGGTGAGTTAATTTCTCATAGAGAATCATTAATTCATCACAGACGCAGTAACTGAGTAGAGATGAGACTCCATGTGGATTCAGTCACTGTGAATATGATGCGATCACAGGGGCTGTACTAATGAAACAAATCCACCGCATGCAAAAGTGACAGATTTGAAAAAGATACAGCATTTATGGTGACACGGTGCTTGATCAGCCAGAGAGAATTTCATTAAATCAGAGCGCTTCAAAAACAAGTGGTCTGAATTAGCAAAGACGATCTAGATGGAAGTGAGGTTAGCTGCATCCAAATTCGGTATGAACTGCATTTGATGTAGAACTCCTTTTTTTTTTTTTTTTTTTTTTTGTGGTTATAAAGCACATTCTTTAAGTATGCAGGTGTATTGTGTAAATGTCTCAAATCAAATGATGACAGAATTTAAATTTTTAGGTGAACCATCTCTTTAAGTTTCCTCTGCTATAAAAGACCAAACTCTGAGCAATACATTTCCACTAGGTAGAGAGTAGACATAGAGAGAATATAGAAAGTGATTGTGAAAGTCAAGATAAAGGATGATAAAAAAAGATGGGCTGTGACAGTGGGGTGTAAAACCAGAAACAGTTGATGTGAGACAGCGCGATCAAAGCAGCGCTGCTACCCAACATGTGTTTGAAAGAGGATGTCGACTACTGTATGTAAACGCTCTCTCCGAGTCTTCTTCAGATGCTCAAAGTGCCCCCGGCACAGCGTGTGGGAAAACTAGAGTTCATTCCCACTTGTGTGAGTGCACTAGCAATGCCAAAGGAATTGCTTGCCCTTTTATAATTTACTCACCCTCATGACGTTCCAAACCCAGATGACTTTCTTCTGTGGAAAGCAAACAAAGACATTTAAGTCACATTTTTAATCATGTGTTGTTGCAATCAGTCACGTGACACCAGTGACGTCAAACCTGCCGTGTATCCAAAGGTGGTATTTTTTTAACTAAACACAGGCGTAAGTGAGATTTGTGAGCTCTGGCGAAAGGGAAGATTAGCAGTGAGTGCGCTTACATGCACAATCTCACACCAATTATTCTTAAAGGAATGTTCCGGGTTCAATGCAAATTTAAAGGAATAGTTCACCCTAAATTGATCATTATTCACTTACCCTGATGCTATCCCAGATGTGTATGACTGTCTTTCTTCAGCAGAACACAAACAAAGATGTTTAGAAGAAGATCGAGCTCTGTCAGGTCGTTATAATGCAAGTAAACAGGTGCCAGCACTTTGACGGTCCAAAAAAGTCACATTTAGGCAGCATAAAAGTAATCCATGTGACTCCAGACGATCAAATGTCTTTTGAAGCAAATCGATCTTCTAAAAATCTTTCTTTGTGTTCAGCTGATGAAAGACAATCATACACATCTTGGCATCAGGGTAAGTGAATAATGAGAGAATTTTCTTTTTTGGGTGAACTATCCCTTTAAGATCAATCAACAGCTTTTCTGGCATACTGTTGATTACTAGGAATGTCCCGATACCTAGCCTATTCTGGTATCGGATTCGGGGCAGATACTGCGCTCATGTACTTGTACTCGTGCTCCTAAAAAATACTTGGATACCAAAAACCGATACCATCTGATGTATGAATGTCTTTGCATAAACATTCAACGTACAAATTAAAGTCACGGTATGTCCTAGTGTGATTTTTAAACTGCAAATGCTGCAATTTAATTATATATATATATATATATATATATATATATACAGGTATATAAGTTTGCATTCACTCTTTATAGTGATAGTGTGAAGCCGGTTGCTCATACACACCATAGATATCTATGTGGAAAAAAACATCATTAGCATTGCACGCTCTGTTTATAGCAGATGACAGTGAGGAGAGCGCTAATTTACTTTGTAGCGTGCAGCACATGCAGACTACATATTTATTTAATTAAATTGCAGCCTTTTGTGATTTGATAATCACATTGGCCCAGTGATCCAAATGGAATAAATCAGCATAAGGACACTTTGAGATCACGTCAAACAGCATTTCTTCAAAACAGCATGACAAAAAATTATTTTGACTCGTTCCTCGTTTGTTTATTTTAAGTAAAAAGGCAAAGTTGCGGTTATAGCAATGCACTTACAATGGAAGTGAATGGGGCAAGTCCATAAATATTTAAAAACACACAGTTTAAACAGTATAACCACGAGACATAAACATTAAACATGCTAACATGACTTTAGTGTGATAAAATAGCTTAGTATCTTTGTCTGTGTAAAGTTATATACATTAGCATAAGTCTGTTGTAATGCCGACTTTACAGTGGTCATCCCTGTATTCTTGTTAATGGTGAAACGCTTGTAAATCCCTCATTTTATTGGACTATAATAATGTTAACATGTGTAATATGTCAATTTTGTGGCTATACTTTGAAACAGTGAGTATTTTAATGTTTACAAATTGGCCCCGTTCACCATTGTAAGTGCCTTCCTGTAAACACAATTTTTTTTTCTCGGGTCGGGATGTCTAAATAATTTTTTTATTTTTTTTGCGGCAAGTGTCTCCGATTCGCCATTGCCTTTCATTGCTCAATGTACATGTCTGGGATTGCTTAGTCCTGTTTGAGCTTGGCAGCATAAATCACCATCACTTTTGTTGTATGTAAAACAGAAGATATCTCATTCCTAAATATCTTGTTTCATGAAAGAAAGGAAATAATATGGGTTTGGAATGACATGAGGGTAAGTAGAGGATGACAGAATCTTCATTTTCACTTTTTAAGAACTTAGACTGTAATCACTTCCTCCAGGGAACAAATAAACCAACTAATCTTCCCACAATTCCCCCCTGGTGTGAAACACAGCACAGCTATGACAGGAAGTGGTTACCTGGCTGCCGTCGTTAAAGGCTAATGAGCGAGTTAATCAGAACAGGTGCCTCCCTGCGGTCTCACGAGGGCTAAATACATCAAAATTGTGGTGTTTTGAGAGTGCAGCATGTGGTCTTGCATAAATGCAGCAGGCTGCGGAAAATCACTGGAGATCTTTAATGGGAAGGTTTCATGAGTTGGCGTCTGTAGAGATTGTTCATTTTATGAGTACGATCAGTTGTAAAATGCATGAGGGTCACCAAGGACGGATTAAGACCTGAGGTGCCCATGGGCCTGGACACCATGGAGGCCCCCCATGACGTGACTACGTTCACCTTTATGTGCTACAGGACACTTGGCAGATTTGGTTGGATTTTTCAAATAGACGGAAGAAAAGTTTGTAGCAATGTCTGACACGGCCAATTATATGTACTTTTTAATTATGAAACGATCCAAAATGATGCGTTATTAATAGGGATGTGCAGGGTATTCAAATACCAAAATCACTATTCGGTTATTCTGCACATGTATAGAGGTCTTCAACAGTGTGCAAATTATACAGTGACCTTTGGGGGGGTCAGCTTTTTTTTTAAAGAGACTTCAACCAGTTTCTCTAGTCTAAAACATGCAATTTGTGTATTTAATTGACTAAATTTAGTGAAATTAAATTTGATCTTGTTTATTCAATAATAATTAAAAAAAATGCAGTGCAGTCAATAATATCAAGAACAACATATGGGGTTCAGAATGTATACAGTACAATGGCAAAAAGAATTCTTAACACTTACAACTTCCTCACAATTCATTACCAGACCATTCAGTCTATTTACACACCAAACAAGCAGGCAGCAGACTCACAAATAACAACAGCTTGTGTCTTCCATAAAAAATTGACCACAAATATTTGAGTTGACCCTGTTCAGCTTGCCTCCCTGTCAGCCATGATGTAGACAGACGATGACCACTTTTGGAATGGAATAGGGTCAAAGAGCTCTATGGGTGGTCCATTTATGTCAACAAAAAGAAGACAAGCTCTTTTGCTGAAGTTTGTTACGAGACTTGGTGCCTGTGTCATTTACTGCAGAGTATCCCCTCTCACATTCTGCAGAGGCAGCTATGTAAGTTTTACTTGCAGTTAGAATTTTCTTCAGGGTTTCTCCCTTCTGTGTCCCCTGCCATTTAAAGTCTCTAAATTCCTCGACTGCTTGTCTTGTGGATTCACCAAGAAGTTTAGCCAGGTTGTGCACCTCAGTGTCACCGAACAAGACTAGTTCTTCAAGCTGTTTTGGCCAGTTTTACATGTCAAGGGGCTTCAGTAACTCCACAAGATCATCGCTTGGCAGTCGTCGTTTGAAGCTGTCAATAACTGCTTGAAAAAATTGAGGTCGTTGTATTTTCCCCTCTCGCTCACCAATGATGTCCACACCTTTAAACTGGCCTGATGAGATACACTCTTCAGCCACTCTACAAGCACTTCAATGGTCTGCTCAAGGTAGTGGCTGCTGTCAACAAGTGCTGTATCTTATCTCTGCAGCTTAAATGACAGGCTCTGGAGTTCCCGTAGAACATCCTTCATACATGCCAAATCATATATAAAACTTTCATTTATGATGTGCTTCAAAAGCCCTTCGTATTTTTGTCTTTCAACATCAGTCCGAGATGCGTCTTCACTCTCCGTTTGGAAATATTTTGCTTATGCAGGGAAACTTTTCCACACTGCTTTTACTAAGTTAAAACTACTGGCTACCCATCTAATTGTGAAGAGCTGGCCAATTTTTAGAATTTGAATGTCCAGATCTTTTGCTACTTCTCGTAGTAATCGTGCATTCTTTTTTTTTTTTCTCCCCTTTTCTCCCCAATTTGGAATGCCCAATTCCCAATGTGCTCTAAGTCCTCGTGGTGGTGTAGTGACTCGCCTCAATCCGGGTGGTGGAGGAAGAATCTCAGTTGCCTCCTTGTCTGAGACCGTCAATCTGTGCATTTTATCACGTGGCTTGTTGAGCACATTACCGCGGAGACGTAGTGCGTGTGGAGACTTCATGCTATTCTCCGCGGCATCCATGCACAACTCAACACGTGCCCCACCGAGAGTGAGAACCAAATTATAGCGACCACGAGGAGGTTACCCCATGTGACTCTACCCTCCCTAGCAACCGGACCAATTTGGTTGCTTAGGAGACCGGGCTGGAGTCACTCAGCACACCCTGGATTCGAACTCATGACTCCAGGGGTGGTAGTCAGCGTCAATACTCACTGAGCTACCCAGGCCCCCATAATTGTGCATTCTTGTGGGACTGGTGAAACATGCTGTGTAGCTTTGAGAGGAACACTTCAAAATGACTGCAGCCAGATACAGCTTTTAATGAATGATGCACAGCTAACTCCAGCTGGTGTGCCAAGCAATGAATGGATTTAACTCTGGGGAAGTCATGTTTTAGCTTCGCAATCACTCAAATTTTTTTGGCCTGTCAAAACTGAAGCCCCATCAGCAGCAATACCAATGAGATTCTTCTGCAGAAAATTTTCATCAAAGCCAGCTTCCTGTAAACTCCTCCTCAATGCAGTGTAAATAGAATCAGCACTCTTTTAATTCCACCAAATCTAAAAAAAAAAATTCAACATCACCTTCTCCAGTGACATCAGATCTGACAAATATGATTAGGAAGGCAACACCAAATACAGTGCTCTCATCAATTGTTACACTAATGCGGGAGTTTTTAGCTTTTATATGGGACACCACCCTCTTTTTCATTTCCTTTGATATGTGCTCTATTATCTCAGCACATGAGTGATCCGAGTGGTGCACCTGTCCCATAGCAGTCCCATTCAGTTCTTGGAGCATCTTTTTAAATGACAGTCTTTCTTTTGCAATTGTGCATGCAGTCCTAAATGAATAAAATTTTCGTTTCATTGATCAATTTCTGTTATTCTGGTAGTAAATTCTGGTAGTTTCCTTCTGTTTCAGGTCTTCTATTTCCTTAGCCCTCTGATGTGATGTACTCTCCCTGTGTTTGTAAATTTCCTTTGCCAGTGTCTTTTTGCTCCTACTACTCACTACTCCATTAATCCACTCATCAGAAAGATGCAGTCCAGGTCTTTTGTCAGACAGTACAATGTCTTTGCATCCTTGCATATGGTGCATCCTATGCTCCCATCCTGTATGTACAGCCAGGGATTTCTGTCCTTCCAGCCACACCACTGCTCTCTAGTCCAGCAATCTGGCATATCCGAGACATGGGATGGTTGAAGTACTGGTAGATCATCACAAGCCTTATAAAAGGATGTTGATATATTTATACTTGCATATACCAGGGGTACAGATAAAGACTAAAAAAACTATTCTGTCCTATCAGTGTTTTCTCTTGTCTTGCTGACCTCCATATCAACTGACATGTCAGATGATTGAAATCTGAGTCCAAAGATGAAGGGTTTGGTTAAAGTTTCAAAATAATAATTAATAGATTTATTTATGTAATTTATGCTAGTAGTTGCAGTTCTATGTGTTGGCAAAAGGATCTGGGTTGCGTTTGTTGGTAACAATGGATCTTAGCACTTTTCTATGTGTGCGATTACGAACGTTCTTTCCATTTCTACATGCCTTTCCTAAAAATTCTCTTGACATGAACGTGCATCTAAATACCTAAAGTGCTACAGTCGTTGTCTGTTCGTGTAGTACTGAAATGTCCATCACTCATCATTGTAATTCATTATGGCCGATAACCTTTTGAATAATGATTTAAAAAAAAAAAAAACATTAAAACACGTAATTTACCTGCAGCAAATAGCATATTAAACCAACTACATCTAAGAGTAGTGGCAGCTGTTTCTGTATTAATTCAGTTTTCATCATCATTTATTTAATATTATTTATTGCTTCTAATTTGATATTATTTTTTATTTTAAAATATACTTTATATAACATTAATTACTAATTAAGTAATATATTAAATATAATTTCACAGAATATAAAGTATTCTTTCATTACAGCCAAGCTACATAAAGTGTAAACATCCTAACTGTAATGTTTAGGTGTAATTTTGCAGTTGTCCAGCTGATGTCCTTCACGAGTCTGTCTACTTAAGATGCACTTGACATCGACAATCCACGATTGCTTCTGAGTGCTCGTAGATCTGCAACGATTTTCAAGAGCTTATTAAGTTACAATGCTTTTGAGAAACGGCTTTTTGGAAAACGCAGCTCTGACCACCACATATCATTTTACTGTATACAATAAGAGGTTGCATTTTTAATATACAAATAATCACTTTACAGTCAGCTCATTACTTTGTGAATGAATGTGAATATGAATTACACCATCTTAGTTAATTTATCTACAACAGTTTTCTTAAATATATAATCATGTCATCATCAAATCATACATTCTCTGCGCTTAGACGCATCCAGTGATGTCATGAAGGAAAATGTCCGCAGACACTGATCTAGAGTCAGCTTTTTGCATCTATAACTATAATCTATAACAGTAAAAGGTTTGGAAATGGATCACAGACCACCAGCAGTTACAGATGGCTATACTGGAGTAGGAATCAGACGAAACAGGCACAAACTCTCTGTGCACGAGCGCAGAACATAACCAATAATGGAAGCATGAAAGCAGAACAGTGACTGCAAATTGCAAAATGAATTACATCATGCGCGATTGCTAGTGTTGATACATGTTAATGTTAACGAGCGACTGAATAACTTAGAGAGTTTTTGGTGCCAGGTTAACTTGCTAATTTGCTTCATTAAACTCAGTCCATCAACATTCAGTTAATGACATTTACTCTCTTCATCGACTGTCAGGCTTTAATTAGGGTGGTCAGACCCCCCCAAACCCCCCCGTAATTCACACCCTGGTCTTCAACCCAATTGGAGTACCATCAGGTTTTGGGTGAGGTTTGGGTCAGTTTTTCAAGCAGGCTATAGGGCAAGTTATGGGCTGTTCACACCTGCGTCTGCACTGTTTTTAAATTGTTTTTCTATGTAAACACACACTGGACGGATGTCTTTGATTGTTGCACCACACCACAACTCAGGACCATCACATTTTTTTAGACACTGCATTGTTTAAAAGAACTTTAATATTTATAAACGCATCTCGAGACACCTGTGTTCTGTTTCATCATTTGTTGCGCTGCATCAGCGCTGGTGTCACACATCGACATTCTGATGAAGTTCAGGTTGCAAAGAGGTCTTAATGTGACTGTTACACGATTCCAGATTGTTTTTCACCTGGCAAAGTTTCAGCACTTGTTAAACAGTGAGCCAATGTTTTTTTCCCCCCCTTTTGCTCTGGTGTGCAGACAATAATTACACAAGTTTTGCTAAATCGTTTCAAATCAAAGCATACCGAAGGTAGCGTTCACTGCCTCATGGAAAGTGAACCTGCCCGGGCAGAATTACGCATTTTCCATTGATTAAGAATAGGTCTACTATGTTGCAGGCAGTGATAGAGAATATTTTTGTTTGACTTTAATGTTTATTTAATCTTTTGAAGATCTATGTATTGTGCTATTTAGGCTCATAGCTCACTAACATTTTATCCATGGCAATAAACATTCTTTGTCGGGAGTCCAGACTCCCGACAAATAACAGAATAACTGTTAGTGAACTCTGGCGGTTAACCAAATATTACAAAAGGTTACCGTGCACATATTTAGGGTATTAAGGCATCTTTTGCTTTATCATTAAATATTAAATGCATGCTGGACTTAAACATTTTAAAGTCATCCATACTGTTGCACGAATTCTGTCGTTTATATCAATTTAAACCATCAACTTTGTACACAGCCAGGGTAAACTGCACCGTATCTTTATGTTTGAAAGCATTTTGTGAATCATAGGCTGTTCTCTGTAGTCCTTCAAATAAACGTGCTGCACTGTGAGACGCAGATTCCTTGAGCGCGCACTCGAGTGCCTGTGCTCGCGCTGCTCTAGTCCAGCACGCATTCGGCCGAACAAATGGTATTTCACATAAGGCTGACATTAACGTAGATTTATAATAGATATCTCAAAATAAATAAATAATTGATTTAGAGCTTGGGGCCCTTTGGGATTAGAGGCCCCTGGGCAACGGCCCAATCGGCCCGGTGGCTAATCCGTCCTTGAGGGTCACAGAGATGCTTGTATTATTAAAGTCATCATGAAATCAAAATTGACCCTGTATACTAAACACCAGCTCTGTCTCTTATTGTGTACCATTAATTAGTAATTTTTCAGTTTTGATACATTTTTCAGTGGAGTGGACGATATATCGGTTCCAGTTCCAAAAATTGGTATCAGTTCCAAAATTGGCTGATAATTGGCCATTTTGAGATTGTCTGTATTGGCTGCTTTTATGACATTATATGTTTCATTTTTACGTCAATTATGACTACTTGTAGTTCTCCTAGTGTCAGTTCCAAAATGTACCAACATCTTTGTGAATGGATGATAAACATACTGTATGTTTTGAATAGTTTTGATTGAATTTTGAGTAAATGTAGTAGAAAAGTAAGAGTTTATTACTAGTAGTGATTGATGACTAATCGGCTGATATGTGGCCATTTTGAGATTGTCCATATTGGCTACTTTTTATGACTTTTTTTATTTTTCGTCAGTTACAACTAGTGATACACTGCTTGGCCAAAATAAAAAAAAAATAAAAAATAAGCAGATACTTAAGAGCCTATGACTGGATCATTATTTCAGTGAATAATATGTTTCAGCTGGCAACAATTCTTTTAACCCTAACTGATGCAAGGTGTAGCTTCTCATTTCTTAAACAACCATGTTGGAAGACGTATCCCGTGTTCATGGAAAAGATGTTACTGTGTTTCAGAAGGGGCAATTATTAGCCTGCATCAAGCAAAGAAAACAACTAAGGAGTTTGCTGAAATCACTGGAACTGGGTTAAGAACTGTCCAATGTATTATTAAAACCTGGAAGTATAGCGATGATAAAGATGAACCATCAGCTTCGCGGAAGACATGTGGTTGAAAATCAATGGATTGTCGGCACAGGCATATTCCAAAATGACAATGCCAAGATTCATCGGGCTCAAATTGTGAAAGAGTGGTTCAGGGAGCACAAGGAATAATTTTCACACATGAATTGGCCACCACAGAGTCCTGACCTTAGCCCCATTGAAAGTCTTTGGGATGCACTGGATAAGACTTTACAGAGTGGTACGACTCTCCCTTCATCAATACAAGATCTCAGCCAAAAATTAATGCAACTCTGCCGGAATTTTTTTTTCTGAAGTTGCATAGGGTTGTCGAAACAATGCCACGACGAATGCGCACCATAATCAAAGCTAAAGGCGGTCCAACCAAATATTAGAGTATGCCATTTTTTTTTGGGCCAGGCAGTGTAGTTCTCCTTGTATCAGTTCAAAAATGTACCAACATCTTTGTCAAAGGATGATAAAATATGTATTTGAATATTTTAAATAGAATTTTGCATAAATGTACTGAAAATTGCATATTAATATTTGCACAAAAATCATGTTAATCAACCAAGTAGTTCTCAAAATAGTCAAATATAACCATAATGTAGCCATTTAGGCATTATTTGTCAAACTCACATTCAGGTCGGACTCTTCTGGTGTGTAACGCCCATTTTCCACAATCCAAACAATTCTGGATGGATAAAATGTATTCTTTATGCTAATTATTTTTCTCAATGATTGTCCTGTTTTGCTATTAGAATTATAATAATTTTTCTAAATGCAGTTACCGTGTTGAAGCTTACCATTTCGGTCATAAACATTTACATATATCAGTAATCATTTGATGTGTACATTTTTTTCACATAAAAAATAGCATGTATTTGACCAAAATTTCATTGGAATTCTAAAATTCCATGTATTACGGTGTCAAAATAGGAGTTCCCCAAGAAATATGCAAGAATGAGCTTGGCTTCCTCCATATTCCCTATTCTCTCCGACAACAAAGGACATAATCGTACTTGTAACTATAGCTTCAGACATGCAAAGTAGGATAATTCCACTAGCACTTGAAGGCAGCATCAGTCAAATGGGTTTCAAAAATGCTGTTTTATATTGATTTTAACATTTGTTTACTCTGAATGCTCCTAACGGTTTCCTGTGAGTCACAGATGTGTCCTTACTCCCATCCTCCTCATGTCTGACATTTTCTTATTATCAAATGACAGTTGACACACTTTCCATTATACGTTAACAGTCAATGGATCATGCCAGCACTGAAGACAGCTGAATGTGACTGGATATCTGCTGGTAGGCACATGGCAATGCCTGACAGACAGAAAGAGTTTCATACAGACCAGCAGCTGTTCATATGCACCTTAAACGCTGAACTGTGGAAAAACAGATGGTTGAGGGTGTGTGTGAGGGGTGTTAATGAAAGAAAAAGATAGAAACGGTGCTGTAGTTCCAGCAGAATACAGATGTTTAGTATGTAGTCTTAAAACCCAGAAGTAAATGCATAAAATCTGTGGCATACTTGGAGTTTTGCTATTGGGCTGGTTGGGCACAGACCTGGCAACCCCGATTGCATGCATGACTGCCTGAGAGAGAGAGAGGGAGAGAAAGAAACAGAGTAAAAGATCACATTCGACTCATCTCACCCCTTGGCTTGTACAACTAAAACGACCTTTTGCCCTCTCTGTCAGAAGGCCAAGGGTGATTACGTTCTCAATAGCCTGTGACAATAAGCTAGCCTCGCTAGTTAGATTTTTGACTCTCAGCATAAATTCTAGTCCACACTGCATCTTCAGCAAAGGACCGCCCACTTGGACAGAAAGAGACCGTCTGACTGACATGAAAAATGACAAAACACAGTTGAGCTCAAGTTGCAGTCTCTTTGGTCGTTTAGAACTTCCCAAAACAGTGGAAATTGGGTATTGGCATTGTGATCAGAATGCTCCCTGCCCCCTTAGGTAACAGTAAACAAAGCAGAATATACAGTTCTGCTCATGAATATCTAGTTTACTTGCTAGTAAGTGCTTCAAACTAAATTTTGGATATTGTTTTTGTTATCCCATTAACCTGGAAGCCGTTGGAAAATTCAGATACTTCTGTAGTTCTTGCTCAAATGCGATCATAATATCAAACTGCTTCCCTTTAAACAAGACCACAATGCAGTCATATAGCAAAATAAAATGCCTGAAATAGATTACAACACCTTTAACACATCATCGAATTGCTTTCTTAAAGGCATAAAGATTATTATTTATTTTTTTTCAGAACAAACTGACCTCCGATTCCTATAATTGTCCATTTAGCTCTTATATATTGCTCCTTGCAGTTAAAACTCAAAGGCTTTTTCATCTTTTTTGGTTAGAAGTGCAACTAGAAATGTAAGGTTTGTTAAGACAAACTTTGAGGTTTGCTTTCATTTTAAAAGTATTAAGTTTGAAGGTTACGCAGGCATAACAGCCAGACACAGACAGACAGTGCATTATTCAGTTGTTGCCAGGGTGTTCTGGCTGGTTGCTAGGCATTGCCAGGATGTTTTGGCTGGTTGCTAGGGTGTCTTGGTTGGTTGTTAAACATTGCAGAGTTATTCTGGCTGTTTGCGAGGGTGTTTTGGTGGTTGCTAGTTGTTGCTAGGATGTTCTGGCTAATTGCTAGGCCTTGCCAAGCTGTGCTGGCTGGTTTCTAGGGTGTTTGGTTGGTTCCTAGGCATGGCTGGTTGTTAGGTGTTGTCAAGCTGTTCTAGCTGGTTGCGAGTGTGATTTGGTTGGTTGATAGGTGTTGCTAGGCATTGCTGTGGTGTTCTAGCTAGTTGTTAGAGTGTAGATGGATGGACAAGAAAGTAAACTCTACTCGTCAAACTATTTCATGTGGGTCTTTAAGTAAAAGTTGCAGGAAAATCTGTGTATGATCTGATGCTATAAAATATTGCTCAAATTCACCATTGAAAACAGAAGACTTCAGCCCTCTATATGTTTTATCTAATACCATTTGTTTACATGAAGTTTTCATAAAAGCAACTGCATCATGTTGATCCTGTAGGGATGAGGTCATGGTCTATTTGAGCATCAGAAGCACCCATGTGACCTGGCTTTGTGAAGTTATCTGTGTGGTTCCTGGCTTATCTCAATGGACTTTGTATGGAGGAGCATATGCTGCTGAAGCAGTGTGCCAAGAGCAGGTGGTCCTGGAGGTCTTATTTGTCCATCCAGAAGCCTCCGGATCAGGTCCTCTCTGTGTAGATACTTTCTCAATGGAGAATATATGGTTGATTATATGGGCCTATTGTTAAGTTCGTGCTATAGTAGAATATTAGTATAATTAAGTAGTCAGCAGATTTCAGAAGATGAGAAGTTCAGTAAGTGTGCTCTGTACAAATTCTGCAGGCTTTGATTTTTATATTAATTTATCCTAAATACATTTTCCTGGTCTTATTGTGAGCCATTACACATTATTCCCGAAAGAATACAATTAAATTAAAATGTTTGCCTTGATAATCTTTCTAAGATAGCTATTTGTGCATTGTTTTATGAAACTGTTGTAGATAATACAGCATTTCTAAAATCGATTTGGTTGACACTGTAATTAAAAGGAATGTTGCAGACTTAACCAACAGCTTTTGTGGTAAAATGTTAATAAAAAAATTAATTAAAAAAATCCACTCTTCCCATTTTCAGTTACAGTAATGTACTTACAATGAAAGTGAATGGGGCCAGTCCATATGTGTAAACATGATTTTACTATGATAAAAACATACTGTAGTCTCATAGAATGAACATTACTATAACAACATTTTTGCAAACTGACTTTTACATGTGGTGTTCTTCGTTTCACCGCAGTTTTCTGGTGAAATGAACACTAGATGCACTACATCAGTTGTCGCTGAATGATGATGACCAACTGCAGCATGTGCCAGCCAGACTTCACTTCAGTCTACGAAGACAGACTTCACAGAGGATGAGTTGATGTAAAGACTCTAAATGAGGCTGTGGAGATGGAAGGCCCTCTCCTCCTCTTCATCTCGTCTGGGCAGGGGAAATCTTAGAGCTGTTTGAGCATGTGGCACACATGTGCTTTACATGACCAGCTGGAGTCAAACACAGCTGACATATGCTCACACACGTCTCCCTATCTCAAACACACATGCATTGGTGTATGGGACAGCCCTGCAGTGACTGTGGCATTATAAACCAATTATATTTTGGTTAGATTTGCCTATCTAGAGCTGTTTTTACACTGCAAAAGCCCAGAAGCTGAATCCAAGCTGTGCATTTATAGTGCATTTACATAGACTTTTCAATGCTGCACAGAAGGAACATATGTAACAGGAATCACAATCATGGGAAACAACATGTTTGCTTTAAACTTTAAATTTCCAGTGGTGACAGGGGTCACAAAGAGGTCTCAGAGGTCACACTGACACAGCCGACCAGCAGGGGGCATCACATTCAGTGTAGCCTGTCTGCCTGGGGAAATTGCCATGTCCCTTGCAAAAGAAAAGTATATGTAGACATCAGCTTTTTGTACAACGTTATTTCTAGTCCATTAGTGATATTTATTCAGAGCTTTAAAGGACTTTATCAGCAACCAAAAATCCCAGGTCTTGTGGCCTGATCAACTTGTTTAGTCTCTCTGTACATGACCCTGATGTCACTAACAGATCTGGGGGCCTATAGGGGTCCTTTATTCATGTGTTTGTTGAGTGTCCTCTCTTAGGCCGAAATGTTTAGGTTTTAGATCGGCCAAAATAAACACTTAAACTGCAATCACAACGGGCTCTCCTTCAAATCCCACACCAGAGGAAGAGAGGAATGGAAAGTTAATGAGATAAGATCTGATAAGATTAGATGCATAACCTTCTTAGATGATGTTTCTAGAGCATCACATTGCTACTAGACTAGATGAAAGATGCTTTTTTTGTGGTGAATCAAAAGTTGTGCTTTCCAAGTAAAGCATCACTATTAATTTTGCTTTTACTTAGAGTTACGAATTTGTACGAACCCCTAACCCTAAGCGTCAAACTTGTTTGTGTAACTTGTCCAGCACTGAGATGTGCATTTACTTTACCAAGTTATTAGGCTTCCATGGTCAAAAGCTTACATTAACATATTCAAAAAACCTGGCTTTTGCCACCTTGGGGGGTATTTTAAAGGAAATCCCAATTTATCCCAAAATTATACCAGATCCACCATTAACTACGTTTCCATCCAAGTTTTTTTTTTTTTTTTTTTTTTTTTTGCGACAAAAAGTATAGCGCATCAAAGTGTTTACCGATATAGCTGATGGAAACACAAATTATAGTGTCGACATAATATTTTTCCATTTGAATGGTAACAGGCAGAAGACGGCACATTTTGCAAACATTTTTTACGCATTTTCACTTGTCGATAACAAAACAGCACGAATAGTAGATGGAAAACTAGGTTATTGATTTTAGATTCACTAGTATCAATGAATTAATTTATTGCGCCAACTTTTTAGTCTGCAATCATGGATCCTAGTTCCCCATCATCTGTCTCAGATTAACTCTAAATCAGATTAAATTCCTTTTTCTCTCACTTTCCTTGAGGATAACAAAGAAGACCTGTGTGTTCTCTCTCTTGGCTTGTATTCATGTGAAAGACATTTGTTTCCAATGTAAGGATGTTCTGGAGAACTCTTGTTGTATCAATATATTTTTGTGCCAGCATGCAACCACCCAGAAGAGTTAAGCAGCCTCAGAGCAACACCATAGCAACCACTCAGAACACCTTAGCAGCCATGTAGCAATGCCCTAGCAACCACAAAGAAATGGCCTTGAAACTGCATAACAATTCACTAGCAATTAGCTACAAAACCCTATAAACCACAGAGAATTGCCCTAGCAACCATTCATTCAACCTTAGCAGCAGCATAGCAAAGCCATAGCAACCACCAAGAACACCCCAGCAGCTGCAGTGCAACACCCCAGCAACCACCCAGAACACCATTGCAACCGCTTAGCAATGCCCTAGCAACCACTCAAAACACCCAAGAAACCACAGAGCATTGCCCTAGCATCCACTCAGAACACACTAGCAACCACTCAGAACACCTTAGCAGCCACAAATGCCCTAACAACTGCATAGCAATTACCCAGAACACCATATAGCAACCACAGTGCAATGTCCAAACAACACTAAGAACACCCTAGAAACTGTAGAGCACTGCCCTAACAACCACTGAGAACATCTTGGCAACCACAGAGCAACACCCTAGTGTTTGCTCTGTATACCCGAGAAACTGCAAAGCATTGCTTTATCTACCACCCAGAACACCTGTTGTTCATGCTTTAATTTCATCCAAACTTGACTATTGCAATGTATTATATACTGGAATCCCTCAGTATTCGTTTTCTCGACTTCAGCTGGTGCAGAATGCTGTGGCTAGGCTCCTGACTGGAACCCGGAAGAGAGATAGTATTTCTCATGTGTTGGCTTCCCTTCACTGGCTCCCAATTAATTATAGGATCCAGTTTAAGGCAATATTATTTGTCTATAATGGACTTCATGGTTTGGCACATCACTATATATCCGATCTTCTTCCTCAGCATCAGACCTCCAGGCCTTTAAGGTCTTCAAACTGTATGCTGTTATCTGTTCTCAGGTCCCGCTTAAAATGTAAGGGTGACCATGCATTTTCGGTTGCGGCTTCACACCTCTGTAACAGTCTGCCGGTCCATATTTGAACCTGTCCTACAATTAATAATTTTAAATCACTTTTTAAAACATACCTTTTCTCTGTAGCTTATGGACCAGTGTTAGATTAGCAGTGTTTTCCTATATTCGTCTCTGTTTTTATAAGCAAATGATGTTGTCTTTTATTGTTTTGTTTTAATCGCTACCATTGTACAACACTTTGGTCAACAATTGTTGTTTTAAATGTGCTTTATAAATAAAATTGACTGACTGACTGAGCAACACCCTAGTAATCACTGACAACCCCATAGCAACAGTTGTGCAATTCCCTAGCAACCACCCAGAACACCCTAGCAACCACGGAGCAACACCTTAGCAGCCATTTGAAACACCTTAGAAACCACAGAGCATCACCATGGCAACCACTCGGAAAACTCTAGCAACCACATAGCAATGCTTTTACAATCCCCCAGAACCTAGCAACTGCTGTGCAACATCCTAGCAACCACTCAGAACACCTTAGAAACTGCAAAAAATGCCCTAACAACTACCCAGGTCACCCTATAGCAATCGCTGTGCAATGTCCTAACAACCACTCCGAACATCTTAGCAACCACAAAGGAACACCCTTAAAACCATTGAGAACACCTGAGAAATTGCAGAGCATTGCTTTAGCAACCACTCAGAACACCTTAAAAACTCCAGAAAATGCCCTAGCAGTCACCCAGAACACCATAGCAACAGTTGTACAACTCGCTAGCAGCCACCCAGAAAACCCCATCAACCATGAAGCAACACATTAACAGCCACTAGCTCCTAGAAACCTCAGAACATTACCCTGGCGACCACTTGGAACACCCTGTTAACCACATAGCAATGATTTAATCCCCCAGAACAACCTATCAACTGCAGTGCAACATCCTATCAACACTCATAACACCTTAAAAACTACATAATAATGCCCCAGCAACTTAACTTAACGCCCTTTCAACCACTCAGAACACTTTAACAAACACCTTAATAATTGCATTCCAACCCCCTAGCAACCACTCAGCACACCCTAGCAACCACTTAGCAAAGCCCTATCAACCACATAGAAATGCCCTAGCAACCGCATAGCAATGCCCTACTAAACACTCAGAACACTTTAACAACCTCATAGCAATGGCCTACTAACACACTAAGACTTGACTTCTCTTGGTTTGTATTCATCCGACACAAATTTGTTTCCAATAGAAGGATGCTTAGGACAGTTTGTCGTTGTAGCAACCGGATCTTCACATTCTCATTAAGCGAGGTCTTCTTCTCCGAACTGCTGGAGGCAGAAACTGCATCTCTCTACTCTCTCAACTCTTTCTGACATATCCTGGACTGTGGCCAAACTCTTTCCCCTTTGTTTGAGCTGTCTTCTGTTTTTCTCTTTGTTCATGTGGAGAGTCATCGGCATGTCGCCTGTGGCGTTGTTTTTCACATTTAATCAAATGCAGCCCCGCAGCGGGATATGAGAAAGCTGAGTGGCTCATTCACAGCGAGATGCTGTCACTGCGCGACTGGTGATTCAAAGAGAACCATTTGTGGTTACCTGGGTATTAGGCAGCATGCAGGGAAATTAGTTATCGAACAGGGGAGCAGAACCTTCCTGGAAAGAAAAGTGTGTAACAAAGATGTACATAAATAGCCCCACTCAATGTGCATTTATACTGGCTACTTTACAGCTCATTGCTAGTTTGGTGCTGGCCTTGGGACTGACAAATATAAAATTGTTGTTTGATTTCACATTTACTCATTTTTAGTGAAAGGAGTGTGAATTGGTACTCAATACACTTAAAATGAGATTTTCATCAAATATGCAATGAGTAATCCAAAAGTTAGCAAATCAGATTAACTAAAAACTATTCAAGAAGTAATCTACCCATAATATGCTCATCTTTTCAACCGGTAGGAGAGAATTTAAAAGGACCCCTTGTGTTTCAGTCCAGGAAAAGGCGTTGCTCTAAGTAAAGATGGACTTTTATCAACAGCAAATGAAAGATTGTGCACCCCATTTGCAATAATAAAAAAAGACTGCGAGGAAATCATTATTATTGCACACGCTGTCACATTGAGTGGTTGTCCAAGACAGAAAACAGCCCCCTGAGTGTTCACAAGGAGTTTAAGGGCCATTTTGTGAATACTGTACTGTCAAGGAGTTAGAAGGCCTTTGTTGTTGTTATATTGAAATGGTTGTGAGCCAAAAATGCATGATTCATTTTTGGACACATTTTATCTTGCATCCCCTCAGATCCAGATGTCAGACAGAGATGTTACATGTGAACTTAACTTGAAACTCCCACTGGAGATAAAAGACAGTTTATTACATCTTGGAGTTGTGAATATAGTTCTCAGACGTGCAAAGTCTATTCAAACTTGCTTTGAAACTGCAATGCATGACCAGTGTTGGGGAAGCTACTTTGAAACTGTACCTTCCCAAGCTATGAGCTACTCATAATTTATAGTAGTTATATTACAGTCAAGCAACTTGACTGTATACTAGGGATAATGTACAGTCAGCCGGTCGCAAAATAAACCCCGACAGGGTGGTCTGGGGGCGTATTACAGAAAACATCCTATCTTAAGTCTTAAGATCTGATCAGTTAAGTTAGGATTTTTCACAAATTCATATTACAGAAGCAAATCCTAATAACTACAGTTAAGATAGGTGTAAGGTGGTTCGGTGGAAAGGAGGAGGCGAGAACAGGCTTGACAACTTAAATAATAATTTAATAAACAACTTAAACAAACACACAACCAAAAACCACACAGTACAGCTGCCTGCAATTCTCTATCTCTCGAACTGTCATCCCCGGCCGCCTTTATCGCTCGCGCGCCCCATCAGGCTGATTGGGGACCGGGTGTGTCTCATTACATGTACGTCATGCCAGGAGCCCCCGGCATGACGTACATCCCCCACCCTTCTTCTCCGGGGGGGGGGGGGGTGCCTTACGCCCCAAATGAATGTTCACTTTTTTCCAGTATGGAGCTGAAGCTTTGAGTGAAATCTTGTTTGTAAACAAGGTGGAAATACACATTATTGAGTGATTAATATAAACAATCGCTTGTTTCTAACGTGAATGCAAAGAGGTGCAACAAATCAGGTATGTGTTCAGTAGCACATTAGCATATTAACTATAACTTACAAGCCTCTTAAATGCACATTGTATAAAAACATAAATAATAATAAAAGTAAAAGAAAAAGTGCAATTATAATAATTGTAACAAAATAAAGACATTAGCAGTGCAGATTTCTGTGTCTTTTGCCTTTCAGCTTACTACTTGTACTTATCAATCTATTTTTTATGGGGGGAAATCAGTATATCCACATTATCAGAGGAGAGGGCAGATCTGTTAGCATTGAAAATGTCCCCTGCTGTACAACCTCTGTGTTTTACCTGTAAAGCTAGCACTTGCGTTTCAGTGGCAAAAAAGTCCAAATACAATGAAGAACATAAGTGAGGGGAGAAGTCTCTATTCACCTATTATTCATACTAAATATAATGTGAAAAGAACAACACATCAGTCCAAGGTGAGTTTGATCTTGACTTTAGGGAAGTAGGCTACACCTGGACACAGCAGAAGGACTGAAAAATGTGAATTGTAGACTGTAGTATATAAAAGTTTTTTTAATGCTATCTGTTCTTTTCTGTTTTTATTTTATGTTGTTGTATTTAATTTTATGGGCATTAATACATGTTTTAATATGACCATTTATTAAATGCATTAAACACATTAAATGTATTTAATTAATTACATAAAATGTATTTCACCCATAATTTTAGATAAAACTAAACTAAATTGAATGGACAAATTGAAAATAAAAACTAAATTAAAATTCTAAATAATAATAACTCTGGTTGTAATGACTAACTCAGCTTTCACTTTCTTTAGTCTATGTTTGAGTGGAGGGGAAAGCAACACATAATTGAAACGTCAACAGAACGCAAAAAGAAGTGTGTTGAAGGACAGTTTTGTCTTCATACACCTAAAGCATATGCTTTCATTCTGAAACCAATTTGAAACTGTTCAGCAGGATAATAATCATTTGTTTTTTGCATTTATATTGACAAATTGTTTTTCATAGTTATAATCATAAGTATAAAATAAGCTTAAAATATTGATGTTGAGTTTAATTCAGATCCTTGAACAGATTAATTTGGACTCTGACTCGACTCGGACTCGGCCTGTTATGGACTCGGACTCGATTGTTTAAAGACTCGGACTTGACTCAGACTCGACTAAGGTGGACCTGAACCCAACACTACAACACACATTGTGTGTGTCTCTCTCTGTGTGTGTGTGTGTGTGTGTGTGTGTGTGTGTGTGCATGTCTGAGGACTTTTGTACATATCCACGTATGTGCTCATCTAAAGGATTGGGATGCTCCTGAACACTTAATATTTCTATATTTTGTAGTCTTATCCATTCATTTCCAATGGCCGGTCATTTTTGACCGGAAAAACAATAGGTGTAACAAAGTGAAATAAAACCAATAAAATGTTTCGAAAATGCAATGTTACAATAATAAAACCATGATTAATTTTCATAAGGGTTAAACAAACAGTATGACAACATTTAATTGACCATAAAATTATACTTAATTTACACTATTGAACTAGAAACAAAACTGAATCGAAATATAGTGATAAACAACATCAGATTCATTCAGTACTTCGCTTCAGAAATTATTTTAAGGCTGCGTGGGGCTCAAGTGAATTAGCCAATCATTTTTGTGAACATGAACTGTCTGAAAGAACCAAATCGACCATTGCTGCATTCGCAATTCGATGTGGCAATGTAGCGTTTTGTGATGTTACCGCATTACAGTGGTTACTGGAAAAGCTACGCTATGGTGAAAATGAGTGAGTGTCACACTCAAGTTAAAGTTCAAGTTCTTTATTGTTTGTCCTTGTACATGTACAACAAAAAGTTAAAATAAAATGCACAAAGGTAAAAACCAACAATGATATTAAGACCATGAAAGTGCAGTTAACTGAACTGAGTAGTCAAATTGTGCAAATGTTGTGATTGTGCCGTAGGCCATGCAAATGTTTATTTGTGCAAAAAGCAAGACTCTGGATGCGTGTGTTATGGGCAGATGCTACTGAAAAATGTAGTTAGGTTAATAGTGTCATTACTTTTAGTTAGCAGTTATGCCATTGTGGACTTTCTATTTAGAGCTTTTACTTCTATTTTACCAATTCTGGTGGTGTTTTTGGAGATCAGAGAAGTTGACTGAGTGTGTACGTTTACAACAGTGCTCACATTTCTTTTTCAAATATTGAAAAGAACAGATTTGATTTGTGCCTGGCAATGAAACAAGATTTATGAGACATGCTTCCAAGCATTATACCTTTATTATTCAGTCATTTGCTCTCATAAATTCAGTAGACTTGCGAAAACAAAGCTCTGCTAAACTGACAAAAATAGCATAGACACTCACTAACCACGCACTCACTTTATTGACTTCACCAAAGATATTTAAAATAACAGCATGATTGACCAGCTGAAATTTCTCAAGTTGGTTTATTGAGCATGTAAATAAGTGCTGGAGCCATGCTCTCTTACCACATTTAGAGACATGTATAACTTTCTAATTTACTGATGCGTTTTAAACAGCTCAACCACACAAGCAGTAGATTTTGAAATAACATTTTTGAAGTTTTTGAAACAAATATCTCCTGTCGGTTTGTACATGGGAGGCAAAAGTGTAATTTGAGTTCTCTCTCCATTACCCCATTAACAAGGGAACATTAAAAGCCCTGTTGCGTCATGCATCCATTCACCGACAATGTTAATGTAGAGAAGGGCGGTCAGTTATAGAGCTGTGTGGTGTCTTCAAAGAGCTACCAAAATGAAACAACTAAAAACGTGATGACGATTCCATGTGATTTTTAGCCATGCTCGTAAAACAGTGACGTCAATGCAGACTCTGGCACTCTTTCTCAGCCAAACTAACCTCAAAAGCTTTGCTCGGCCCAGTATTAGCGAACTCAATTTTAGAGTGTTGGATTGAGATCAAGCTCTGGGTTTTATGTCATTTTTGTGCCTGTATATTTTACAGTTTACTACCATATATATCATTAAATTATATAATGATAGTATACCAGCCTATTGGAACTACAAAAATATGCTTTGCACTTGTAAACACAGGTGGTAAAACAAAAGGTCACATGATGACTTGACCAGTAGCAATGGCCAATAAATATGTATAAACAGTGAGTGTAACAAACACCAAACACCTTCAACAATGCTAAAATATGGGGACCTGGGTAGCTCAGCGATTAAAGACGCTGACTACCACCCCTGGAGTCGCGAGTGTGAATCCAGGGTGTGTGGAGTGATTCCAGCCAGGTATCCTAAGCAACCAAATTGGCCCGGTTGCTAGGGAAGGTAGAGTCACATGGGGTAACCTCCTCATGGTCGCTATAATGTGGTTCTCGCTCTCGGTGGGGCGTGTGGTGAGTTGAGCGTGGATGCCGTGGAGAATAGTGTGAAGCCTCCACATGCGCTATGTCTCCGCAGTAATGTTCTCAAAAAGCCATGTGATAAGATGCGTGGATTGACGGTCTCCGACGCAGAGGCAACTGAGATTCGTCCTCCGCCACCCGGATTGAGGCGAGTCACTATGCCACCATGAGGACTTGGAGCACATTGGGAATTGGGCATTCCAAATTGGGGAGAAAGGGGGAGAGAGAAAAAATAACATAATATAATAACATAATAACATTTTATTCATTTTCACTGTTAACTATTAACCATTTTTACAGTAGCGTTTTTACATTCTTTTTCTGTTAAAATTACAAAAAGATTTTTACAGTGAATCATATAATGGTCCACACCAAACTAACAATTTTCAGTTCCCAGAGCATTCTGTGAATGTTCGTTTTTGGTTCCCAGAACAGAGCTTTAAATTTCCTTTTTGATTATTCAGAAAGTTTTTTACAGAAAAAGAATGTTTGTTTCAGGTTGTGCATAATGGTTCAACTAATATTTCCTTAACCTTTAAATTATGGATCCATTTGCATCCAAATTGTAACATAACATCTAGAGGTCGACCGATATATCGGTTTTGCCGATTAATCGGCACCGATAACAGATTTCTGGAACTATCAGTTATCGGCAAAAATCCACACCAATAGTTTT
Organism: Myxocyprinus asiaticus; assembly: GCF_019703515.2. Classification (NCBI taxonomy): domain Eukaryota; kingdom Metazoa; phylum Chordata; class Actinopteri; order Cypriniformes; family Catostomidae; genus Myxocyprinus; species Myxocyprinus asiaticus. The sequence continues at coordinate 3,484,677 of NC_059379.1, read as the reverse complement.
TCCCTGTTGCGTCCAGTGCTGAAGCGGCTGGGAAGGGTCCGCTGTCGTTATACAGTATGAGAGCGGCTGATTATACATGTAATCAGTCCATGCATTCCCTGGGAATCAAACTCCACTGGTTGGGCATCGATTAAGTTTAGGGTAACACTTTACAATAAGGTTCCATTCATTAACATTAGTTAATCCATTAGGTATCATGAACAAACAATTAACTATATATTTTCAACAGCATTTACTAATCTTAATTAATATTAGTTAATAAAAATACAATTGTTCATTGTTAGTTCATAGTGCATTAGCTAATGTTAACTAATACAACTTTTGATTTTAAAAATGTATTAGTATATGTTTCAATTAACATTAACTAAGTTTAATAAATGATTAAGTATTGTTCATTGTTAGTTCTTGTTAACTAATGTTGTTAACTAATGTTAACAAATGGAAGCTTATTTTAAAGTGTTACTGATACTAGAAATACCCATTCAACCATTACCAATGATGGAACTTTGAGTCCACATCCACACAAATCCATTTTCATTTGAAAAATCAGTTTTCAGTTTCCTTACGTCATCGTTATTCAGGTTCAGTTTAATTTCTCAGAGAGACAGTAAATGTGCTGAGCAGCAGATTTCTCAGTCTTATCTGTCCACAGTGACTGTCTCTTTTCACTGTGAGAATGGTGGGTGGGAAACCCTAATATTTGGCATGTAGCAAAGATGAATAGTCTGCTTCAGGATAAGCCTTTTCCTCCTCTAAATCTGCTCTACTCTATTCAGTCATTAAGAGAGCTTGGCTTTGATTGGCTAATAGTGGATTCCAGTTGCCTGAAGAAGACGAAGAAGACCAGAGCAGAAGTTTAGTTCAGTATAACACTTACACACATTTTAGACAAGGGCTGTGATTCATGTACGGAGACAGACAGAAAGACACAGCGCTATCGTTCTAAGCAACATCCTTACCCAATCCTGCTTAAAAGCAACAGTTTGAAAATCTGCTTAAAGCCACGGTCACACTAGGCTTTGTGCATGCCAAACAGGGACGGATTAGCCGCGGGGCCGATTGGGCCGTTGCCAAGGGGCCTCTAAACCCAAAGGGCCCTGAGCTCTAAATAAATAAATTATTTATTTTGAGATATCTATTATAAATCCACGTAAATATCAGCCTTATGTGAAATACCATTTGTTCGGCCGAATGCGTGCAGCAGCGCGAGCACAGACACTCGAGTGCGCGCTCAAGGAATCTGCGTCTCACAGTGCAGCACGTTTATTTGAAGGACTACAGAGAACAGCCTATGATTCACAAAATGCTTTCAAACATAAAGATACGGTGCAGTTTACCCTGGCTGTGTACAAAGTTAATGGTTTCAATTGATATAAGCAACAGAATTCGTGCAACAGTATGGATGACTAAATCCAGCATGCATTTAATATTTAATGATAAAGCGAAAGATGCCTTAATATCCTAAATATGTGCACGGTAACCTTTTGTAATATTTGGTTAACCGTGAGAGTTCATGAATGGTTATTGTGTTATTTGTCAGGACTCGGGAATAAAAAAAGTTTATTGCCATGGATGCGTCAAACACAATCTCAGATTAGCAGGGAATAAAGTGCACAGTGAGCTATGTGCCTAAATAGCACAATACTTAGATCTTCAAATGATAAAATCACAATAAAGTTGAACAAAAATAATCTCTGTCACTGCCTGCAACATAGCAGGCCTATTCGTAATCAATGAAAAATGAGTAATTCTTCCCAGGCACTTTCCATGAGGCGGTGAACGCTACGGTTTATAGGACTTCTTCGGGACGCTTTGATTTTTAATGATTCAGCATTTAACTTGTCTGCACACCAGAGCAAAAAGGGGGAAAAAACATTGGCTCACCGTTTATCAAGCGCTGAAACTTTGCCAGGTGAAAAACAATCTGGAATCGTGTAACAGTCACATTAAGACCTCTTTGCAACCTGAACTTCATCAGAATGTCGATTTGTGACACCAGCGCTGATAAAGCTTGATGCAGCGCAACAAATGGTGAAACAGAGCACAGGTGTCTCGAGATGCGTTAATAAATATTGAAGTTATTTTTAACTTGACAGTGTCTTTAAAAATGAAACAGTCCTTCACAACGGATTGTAAAACATAACGCAGGAGTCTTGAGATGCATTTATAAATATTACGGTAATTTATATTTAATGCAGTGTCTAAAAAAATGTGACGGTCCTGCGCGGTACGCTGAAAAAAGTGACACAACGTTCAAAGACTTCCATCCAGTGTGTGTTTATATGGCCTCGACGCACGTAAACGTACTTAAACTGACCCAAACCTGGCCCAAAACCTGTAGGTTTGTCGGGTACCGTCGGACTCAGATTAGTTTGAAGACCTCTAAACACATGCAGAATAACCGAATAGTGATTTGGTATTTGAATACCATGCACATCCCTATTAATAACGCATGATTTTGGATCAGTTCATAATTAAAAAGTACATATAATAAGCCATTGCTCCAAACTTTTCTTCCATCAATTTGAGAAATCCAACCAAATCTGGCAAGCGTCCTGTAGCGTATAAAAGTGAACATAGTCACGTGACATGTCATGGGGGGCCTCCATAGTGTACTGGCCCATGGGCCTCTCAGTTCTTGATCCGTCCTTGATGCCAAATAATTATATTACATTAAAAAATTTTAAAACATTGACTGTCCACTCGATTTCCTGACATAATAAAAACACACAGTTTTGAAACACTCTACATGGATATAATCTTTGTGTAGAATGTGCTCCCACATGGCATGCGAGAGAAACGTGACTCAATATTGAACCAAATAACATTTTACGTCAGCACATTGCTATCTGCGTGGCTTTAAGAAGTGTAAAAAATCCATAGCACACACAAATTGAGCCCTTAAAATGGTGTCTAGGTAGGCAGCTCAATAGGTTTTGGAACAGAGCTGTTATTAAAAAAGTTCATTTACTAAACAGCGATTGAACTTTGAAGATTTAATTTATCTCACTTACAGTATAGGATTTTTTTCGTTGTTTTTTAAGATTTAATGAAGACAAATCATGTTGATTCAGTAGCGTGTAGGTTCCAGTGAACCCTTGTGTTTGGACAAACCGTGACTTTCTGCACACACTCAAACCGCACGTTTAATGAGTATCAATGGGTTTATCTGTAAATTACATTAGCTCAAAACTCAGCGTGCAGCTCTACAGTCACTGTGTAATGGAGTGCTTTCATGCCTGATTTACGAAACACAATGTTTGTGTCATTCTTGATACATGTTTGATGTGTATGCGTGCATGTGTGTGCTGTAGTGTTATTAGTGAGTTTGGTGAGTATAAATGTGTTTAATATTAGCAATGATCTGTAGTGTCAAGGAGCAAACAATTTTAGCTTCTTACACTTATTGAGTTCTGTTTCAAATAGTGAGCTGTCTTGATGTCTACTGTCAACATAGGCAGCTTACTATCATGACAGCATCCTAATACTAACCTCTCTCTCTCTCTCTCTCTCTCTCTCTCTCACTCTCTCTCTCTTTCTCTCTCTCTCTCTTTCACTCTCTCTCTCTTTCTCTCTCTCTCTCTCTCTCTCTCTCTTTCTCTCTCTCTCTCTCTTTCACTCTCTCTCTCTCTCTATCTCTCTCTCTCTCTGCTATCTTGGATGAATTATTATTATTTTCTGTTCAAAGCAGCTATTCTAGTTTTAAAGGAAACATTATAGTAACTTTAAACTTTTCTGATGTGTCTTTCCTGAATTTTAAGAGGATGAATTTGCCAGAATTTCTCTAGTTTGGTTGTTATTGGTAATTATTTGAGGTTTTCGAAAATCTTAATTTCCAGCACATCTCAAATCCTGTAATTTGTTAACTAGAATTCTGTGGTGGAAATGACATTTTTAATGTTTTTGAAATAAAATGATTGACTAGGCTAATTTCAAAGCCAACATTTTATATATCATACATTTACACAATTAAATAATATTTTCACACTTTTTGCATAATTTGGCAAAATTACAGTTTGACTGGAAATGACGTCAATTAAAAATATTCTGCTCACAAGTGATATTTACCTTGATTTTTCTTTGTTTTTGTTTTTTTATATATTTTATCTCAAGCATGTTATTCACTGACACTTTTGTTGACTTGGTTAACAAGTTCACTAACATTATATATATATATATATATATATATATAAATAAATGTTTTTGTGTGGTGGAAATAAAATAATTTTCTTACAAAAAATATTGACAGTTTATTTGACTCTATTTTAAGATTATTGTAGTTTTAAATGTAATAATTTGTATTTTTACAAGGGATTTTCATAGTAAAATGTCTGGGTCTGGGACAAGGCTAAAACAGTTAAATCTGTTGCATTGACCTGTTTCAGTGATGTCACTTTTCCCTGCAGCCGCCATATTTGTGACCATCAGCGGGAGGAAGGTGAATGGAAAAACACCCGAAAAATGATATCAAGAAAAATCAAAAATTCCTTTTAATCCATGCTAAAAGTTTATACAGGTCTGAAGTTAGCACAAATATTGCCAAAATGAACTTTCACGGACATTTGAGGATATTTTATCCACGATTCATCTCTGTACACTGGGGAGTCTGATGTGTGACCGGCGAGTACACATGCCCACCGGTACATCACCGTAAACATCTCTCATTCAGAAGTTACAAATGTTTTTGTGTTGTTTTCAGGTCTGATTTTTTTCACAGTATTAAAAAATGTCTGTGATGATCCCGTCTGTACAGCTGAAAATGCATATCAGAGCAAAAACCAAGCCATGAGGTCAAAGGAACCGCCTGCAGAGCTCAGAGACAGGATTGTGTCGAGGCACAGATCTGGGGAAGGCTACAAATATATTTCGGCTTTATTGTGGGTTCCCAAGAGCACAGTAGCCTCCATAATTCTTAAGTGGAAGAAGTTTGGAACAACCAGGACTCTTCCTAGAGCTGGCCGCCCAGTCAAACTGAGCAATCGGGGGAGAAGGGCCTTGGTAAGAGAGGAGACCAAGAACCCGATAGTCACTCTGGTTGAGCTCTAGAGATCATGTGTGGAGATGGGAGAAACTTGCAGAAGGACAACCATCACTGCAACACTCCACCGATCTGGGCTTTATGTCAGAGTGGCCAGACGGAAGCCTCTCCTCAGTGCAAGCCACGTGAAAGCCTGCTTGGAATTTGCAAAAAAAGCACCTAAAGGACTCTTAGACTGTGAGAAATAAGATTCTCTGTTATGATGAAACGAAGATTGAACTGTTTGGCCTCAATTCCAAGCGTCATGTCATGAATACTTTATGAATGCACTGCACATATGCAAAGAGATTTTTAACAGTAATGTTAGGCTCTTCTCCATAATTTGATAAATCAATGCTGCCATGATCACTACAAAATGTATACAGACGTGATCTCTTAATAAAAATCGGTTTGCCGCCTGTTTGATATGGGTGGCGATAGCACAATGTTAATTGCGCTAGATAAATAGTGCTATGTTTTGTGAATAAAGCGCAATCTATATAGAGCCTAATTTACATAGGAGGTGTGTTTGCGCTTAAAATTGTGACGGTAGCACTTTATTTGACAGTACAGTTCTACATTTACATGCTATATAATTACAACAACAGCAGTAATTACTTGGTACTAACCCCAAACCTAACCTTAACCCATATTAAGTACATGTAGTTACCTAATATTACTCAGAACATTCTTGAGTAAGTGCATTGTAAGTATACTGAAAGTACATATACTGTAAAATAAAGTGCAACCAGTGTGACTATGACTTTATATGAACATGGCTCAGCATTATTTTAAAACATTATTTATCGCCTGGTTTTGGATTGCAAGTACATGGCAAAAACAGAAGAAAAAACTGAATTTGTTGAAGCTTTATGCTTAAAACAAGAAAAAAAATTAGCAATGGGGTTAGAAAAATTTACTTGTTTTCCCTTTGAATAAAGTCATTTTTCTTACCTAATTTGCAAAGTTTTTTTCCTTCTCTTTTTATGCATAAACATCATTACATTTTGTCAGGTTACTCTGAAAGCATAATATAAATTGATAGTTTTTACTGGAAAACAAGACAGAAATACTCAATAAGAAAATATTTTGTCTTGCAGTGTAGTGAATTAAACGTAGTGGCAAAAGTGACACCATTAACGTTCTCTTTGGGTGTTTTTCAAATACTGTTTTAAAGGACAGAAAGTAAAAAAGAATATTGTTGGCCATCAGACAATAAAATGTCTAGACTGTAGATTGGTGGTTTGCTTTAATGTGAAGATTTCAGACTCTTTGTGTGTGTGTGTGTGTGTGTGTGTGTGTGTGTGTGTGTGTGTGTGTGTTTCAGCTGCCTATCCGAGTCAACACAGCACACTAAACATGCTGGAACATTATGACATCATTGAACCATGCCTGCTCATTGGAGGAGAGCAGCGACCAATTAGTCTCCTGAAGTCACTGGTAAGCATCATTACAAGCACTGTATTGAAATCCCTCTTATTTTAAGTGAGGTTTGCATAAGCGTAGATGTTTCTAGGCAGCAGATAACTGACCTGCTGTAAGTTCCAGAACAGGACTTCATTTCTGGAGGGAATTTGTTTATTTTGTCCTTAATGAAAAACATTTCTCAACCAATTTATGGTTTCTTTTTAGGCTCATTTGTTTCTTAATTTGTTTTCTCCCTGCACGTTTTCTTACTGGAGTTTGTAAAAAGGTTTTACAGAGAGATTTTACATGTGTATTGCCCTCAGCAACAAACGTAAAGAGAGAGATGCAAGACCACCCAGAGATCCGTGTGTGTGTTTGTGGAGACACTGCATTAGAGTACATGGAAAGAGGCCAACAAACTTTTCTGAACTGGAATCTGTAGTTATTTGACATATATTAGGTTATGGTGGGATGCTGCTTTTCTAAATGAATAATAAGAATGCCTATGAAATCTGCATGAATGCAATCACTGCTTTAAAAAAAGGATTTGAACCTATAGCAGAGATTACTTCGATAAAACTTTTCTTGAATGTGTTGATCAGCCATGCACATTAGCATAAACGTTATAAAACTGCTTCGAGAGTTTAACATTTTTGAGCTGTGTCCCAAATTACACTATACAGTATGCACTTGCAATATACACTATGCACTCAGCCATGTAGTGTATGAATTTTCAAAGTGTAGTATCATCCCAAAATGTTTTATTTTTTTTTACTACTACAGGGAACCATTCACCATTTAACAGCTGATGAATGTGACGTTTCAAAATGCACGCAATGTGTTGCCGTTAGCATTAGCGCTTTATTTTTAAGGTGCTGTCTTCATGTAGTTTCGCTAGATGCTACATTCGCCAGTATTTACAATTGTTTTTTCAGACCAGCAAGGCAGCCAGGTAATTTACCCTTCACTAAGCTCCGCCCCCTTGTTTATGGTTGCTCACTCTGCCAAGCTCTGCAGAACTCCCCATTAGAATGAATGGGAGATTACCGTGAATGACGCCGTTTTTGGCTAAATATTCTCATAAACAGAATGGATAATATTTTTACGTGGGCTGGTATGAAGAGTGACATTGTAATGCATATTTATCTAAAGTTTTTTGAAAAAGAAATGGTTAAATTACACAGTAATTTGATTAAAAAGAGTGGAGACTGAATCAGAATCAAGGCAAACGATTATTACAGTCACATGAAAAGAAAAAACTTCATTTAAGTTCATTTAATAGCGATTAAACATCTAATAACATTAGCGTGAGTGAACAGAGCTGTACGTCTCATAACACACTTATTCTGATGCTGTGAACTGTTTAATTACTATCACTTTTACTATGACTTGAATCAATACATCAATGAATTAACGTTCAGTTAATAGTTGAATTTACCTTGGGGTAAATGTAGGTGTCGTTGCATATGTTATATGATCATTTGGGAATGAGAGCTGGCACAGTTTAATCCATAGCATGCTCTTGACCATGTATATTTAAAGATTATTTTTTTTTAAAAGAATGAAAAACACTGCGGTTATCCTCTCTGAGTAACTCGTGTCACTATTACAAATGACCCGGCAACAATGTGTTTTACATTCTTTTGATTATTCTGATAAAATCCAGTTTAAAAGTACTCAAACACACATTACTTCCATAGTCTGTCATTGGGGAAAAGCAAACGTGTGTCAAAGTAATGGCAGCAGGGCAACAGTTGCTAAGACAGGATTGGTCAGAAGCGTTTTTAAGGCGGGGCTTAGCGAAGGGTCAAATTCGGCCCTCTTCCACTATGTATGGCTATTTATGAGCACTGAGTGCATGAATTGTCCAACATTCCACACTACATTTTGAAGGTTGAAGAAGTGCATCATCTGGGTACTCGTAGTACACTTCTTTTTGTTGCATTTTCAGTGTTAACATACTACTCACACTAAATACACTACATTTGTATCGTCTGTCCTTTGCTTCCATCTTCCATTAGCTGTTTGGATTATGCAGGTGGTCTTTGATAATATTGAAAAGGGAGGTAATGTTATTGTTGGGAGAGCATTGATTTAATTCTTGTGTTCCCTAATATCAGTATTCAACTATTCTCTCTTGTTCAGTGTATTAATTGCAATCATATCATTATATTTTAGTAGATGTTTTCCAGTGCCAGAGTTTCTGGAGGACTCCAGAACTAATATGGACTAATATGTTTTATGTATATAATGAAGGCCTGTGATTGGGTGCTTCTCATTTCCTAAATTGTGCATCCTTGTTTCCTCGCTCCTCCGTCCTCGAGCCTGTGACCCAGAAACCGATCAAAGTCTGCCATCATTAAGGACGTACCAATTCTCTAAATGCACTGCAAGGAGGCAAGGATCGAGGACGGAGGAAGCTTATCGAGGATGCTTCGAGGAAACACCGGAGCATCCTATGCGGAAGACATTTTGGTCAAAGCACCTGATGCACGAATAAATTCTCCTCCCCTTTCACATCTCACACAAAAGTTTTAATTCATGGTTTACCTTTGCAGATTAAATAAACCATAATTATCACATACTTCAACAGTGCATCTTGAATGATTTGGATTTATTATGAATATATTAATGAATACATTTCAATAAATTAAAGGCAAGCATACCGAGGTACTGCAGCTGCCCAAAAGTTGTGAGCAGGGACATTTCATTTTACAAACACGTCTTGCTTCGATTCCTCTGTCCTCGTTTCCTTTCCTCCCATCCTTTCCTCATTTCCTAAGTGGGTGGAGTTAGGAAGTGAGAAAAGGAAGCAAGGAAAGGAAATGAGGACGCACAATATCAGAAATGAGAAGCACCCATTGTGTGCACTCTAATATCAGCTAATCAGAGTTGTTTATAATTGTTGCTGCGGAATTGCTTTCCTAAATGTATTTTGTGTTTATGAACACCTTGTCCTAACCTATCCCAAGCAGTTATGTATGTTTTGCACCATAGACAGTAAATGGATTGTAGCTTTGACATAAGGGTCGTGAGATGATACTGAGAAATCTTTGAAATATCTTATTATAATTGTTATAACATGATTATATTGTAAAATATATATATATATATATATATATATATATATATATATATATATATATAAACACATTTATTTTGTTAAATAAGCTTTGCTGTGTTCCCTTGAAGGTCAAATGTATTCAGGGAATTCGAAATACTTGGCAAATTTTGTCTCACCATTGTATGTACCTTATCTGTGTGTGTGTGTGTGTTTGCTCCAGTAGTGTTCCTGCATTAGCATATATATGCAATTACACACATACTCTGCATGTAAGACAGATGATTCATGCTTATTTTTGCTGTATCCTGTCAATGCCTGGCTGGTTGAAATCCATTTCCCACAGAGTAAGTCTGCCCAACTTTCAGACTCATAGACTGTGAAGAGAATTAATGTCAGAGAGAATTGAAACATAAAACTAATCCTGATGGCTACAGACTTAAGACACAATGAGAGATTCATTTTGCCCTATACAAAAGCCCACTCAACGCTGAAAATATGCTTTCATCGTCTATCAGTCTCAAAGGAATTTATAGAGGGATTTCATGGTCTTTGAAACAGTGGTTGGAACTAACAAACAAACTTGCAGTTCATTCTAATTCTATGTGACATTTCCAAGTGATCGAATATTCAACATAAAAAAAAAAAGTAGGATGGGACTTAATATTATCTAATGAATATGGTTTGGATTGGGGGGCCTGGGTAGCTCAGTGGTAAGACGCTGGCTACCACTCCTGGAGTTCGCTTGGTCGAATCCCAGGGCGTGCTGAGTGACTCCAGCCAGATCTCCTAAGCAACCAAATTGGCCCGGTTGCTAGGGAGGGTAGAGTCACATGGGGTAACCTCCTCGTGGTCACTATAATGTGGTTCGTTCTCGGTGGGGCGTGTGGTGAGTTGAGCGCGGATGCCGCGGTGGATGGCGTGAAGCCTCCACACATGCTATGTCTCCGTGGCAACGCGCTCAACAAGCACGTGATAAGATGCACAGGTTGATGGTCTCAGAAGCGGAGGCAACTTAAAAAGCGCACTGGGAATTAGGCATTCCAAAAAAATGGTTTGGATTGTCACTAGTTATCTGGTTAACATTATCCAATAGCCTAAGCGACATCATCAGAAAATGAAAGTTGTTTCAGAGGTGGAGCAAGTTATTACATTATAATAAAAGATTACATAGACATTTTTTTGTTGTTGTTTATTGCACAAGCAGAGTCAGGAATGAGGACCCAATTGCAGGAACGAGTGAAAAATAAGACTTTATTAAATAAGACACAAACAGGAAAACAACTCTCACAAGGGAGAAAAACTGAAAAGCAAAACAATAACAAACTTTAAATTGAAAGACAAAATAACAACCATGACAGAACAAACAAAATGATCCGACAAACACATAAGGAAAGGGCGCACAATATATACAGGTAGGGCAAATGAGGAAACAGGTGAAGACAATTAACATAAGGACTAAACAAGGGAGAGTGATGAAGGTAACAAGGAGGCGGGGTGGGTGAAACACATGGCAGACATACAAAGCAACGTGCTAACACGAGACTAAAACAGACAAAAGCGCACATGGTGATGAAGAACCAAACACAGCTATGTGCACTCACACAACACACAAGACTGACGGAAGAGCACATGGCAAGAGAACCGAACGCGAAGCCACATGCTCACAAAAGACGAGACATGGAGCATGAGTGTCCGGATCCTGACTTAGAACAGAACCGAACTAGGCTGAAGAGTCAGGACCCAGACACCATGCTCCGAACATGAAAACACAAACACAGAACATGGGTGTCAGGAAACAGTCACCCCAATAAACATGACTGACAAAGTGGCAGAATCCTGACAGTTGTTGGAATAACATGCACTGATGAATCGTTTACAATAAGACCAGGAACGTGTATTAATGAAGTAAATAGGATTTGAAGTGTGTTGGGATGGGTGCCAAATGCAGTACGTTTGAGAGCTTGCCAAAGTGACAGGTGCGTGTAATTATGTAATCAACCAATCAGATGCCATCTCTTCAAGTAGCAATCAACCAATTATGACAGTCAGTGTACATGGGCAACAGGCGTCTAATGAGATGGTTTGATCTTCAGATTCTTCAAATCTTTCCATCCTGCTCATTTGCCTCATTTCCATACAGAAAGGGTCCTGTTCTTCATTTTTTTTCTCGTTGAATTTCCTGTTTCCTTTGGAAGTATGCTGCATTATGAAAGTAAAATGGGTTATGAATAATGTTTTATGTTGACTGGTATCTCTTTCTGGTTTAAGGGTCATCCTGGATCACTGAAGGTGCTTATTGAAGTGGACGGAGAACAACTGTTGCTTGCTTTGCAGAAAAATGAGTAAGTCCTCCATTAGTCACTCTTTCCTTCTTACACTGTACCGTGGTACAGAAATGGTATTAAGTGGTAAATAAGTTTTTATACCAGGGTATTTACATATTACTCCATATAACAGTTTGGTACTGTTCATGCTCAAGAAACATCATATTGTCCAATAGACCATAGTAATTTCAATGCACTGCAAAAACTTAATTATAAGTATTTTTGAATACTAAAGAGATTTTGCCTTTTAATTGTCATTTGGTTAATTTAATATTTAGTTGTCTTCAATTGTAAAACATGCAACTATATATAATTTAAAACTCATTCCCAAGAATATCCACATCAGATCCCCTTTTATTTATTTATTTTTTTTTGTGGCAAAGATGTACTACAAGAATTCATTTCTTAAATGCATGTTTTGTTTTTTATTGAAAAACAGAAGGTTCACTATAAATATTTAATAAGATGTACAAAATTACACCGATCCAACAATGTATGAGTACAATCACATACACATGTATAAGTACAGGTCAAAAAATGAAGCAAATAACAAACCTAAAAAAATACATAAACCAACACAGATGTATACATAAAGATAAAAATTAAGTTCATTGATTATTTATAAGTCATGGGTCAGAAAAGTTCTTGGCATGTTAGGATATACACTTATTAATAACTCGAAGCATTTATTGCTAAAACCGTAAAGGATTTGGTGAGGTACCATCTGAATACAGGGTCAATTTCTTAGTATTATTTATCTTCAGTGTAGTATTGTACTGTTGCTCCCTATATGTATATTATGCAGTTTGCGTTGTTTATCTGCTCCCTACAGAGGCACCATCTTGCCCTAGGGGGGCATCAAAAACTCCACTGGCTGCCGTTCCTTGCACCACATCAATAACTTTACACCGAAAAGTTTACCAAGTCATTTTATCACACTAAAATCAAGATAAGCATGCTGTTTGTCTTATACTTCTGAAAAGGTTGGGTTTTTTTTTTTTTTTTTTTTTAACGTTCAAATTTTAAAGTTTCCCTCATTGACTTCCATTGTAAGTGCTTCACTGTAACCCAGATTTTTTTCCTTTTTTAAAGAAAAGGAGCAGGTCAAAATAAATGTGGCAATTAACATTATGCCACATGCTGTATTGAACCCAGAATATTCCTTTAAAACAAGCTATATTTGAATCAACACTGCATACCGTGTTTTTTTTTTTTTTTCGTTTTTTTTTCCCAGAGAATGTACAGGTGCATCTCAATAAATTAGAATGTTGTGGAAAAGTTCATTTATTTCAGTAATTCAACTCAAATTGTGAAACTCGTGTATTAAATAAATTCAATGCACACAGACTGAAGTAGTTTAAGTCTTTGGTTCTTTTAATTGTGATGATTTTGGCTCACATTTAACAAAAACCCACCAATTCACTATCTCAACAAATTAGAATACATCATAAGACCAATAAAAAAAACATTTTTAGTGAATTGTTGGCCTTCTGGAAAGTATGTTCATTTACTGTATATGTACTCAATACTTGGTAGGGGCTCCTTTTGCTTTAATTACTGCCTCAATTTGGCATGGCATGGAGGTGATCAGTTTGTGGCACTGCTGAGGTGGTATGGAAGCCCAGGTTTCTTTGACAGTGGCCTTCAGCTCATCTGCATTTTTTGGTCTCTTGTTTCTCATTTTCCTCTTGACAATACCCCATAGATTCTCTATGGGGTTCAGGTCTGGTGAGTTTGCTGGCCAGTCAAGCACACCAAGACCATGGTCATTTAACCAACTTTTGGTGCTTTTGGCAGTGTGGGCAGGTGCCAAATCCTGCTGGAAAATGAAATCAGCATCTTTAAAAAGCTGGTCAGCAGAAGGAAGCCTGAAGTGCTCCAAAATTTCTTGGTAAACGGGTGCAGTGACTTTGGTTTTCAAAAAACACAATGGACCAACACCAGCAGATGACATTGCACCCCAAATCATCATAGACTGTGGAAACTTAACACTGGACTTCAAGCAACTTGGGCTATGAGCTTCTCCACCCTTCCTCCAGACTCTAGGACCTTGGTTTCCAAAGAGGACTTTGGAACACTGGGCAACAGTCCAGTTCTTCTTCTCCTTAGCCCAGGTAAGACGCCTCTGATGTTGTCTGTGGTTCAGGAGTGGCTTAACAAGAGGAATATGACAACTGTAGCCAAATTCCTTGACATGTCTGTGTGTGGTGGCTCTTGATGCCTTGACCCCAGCCTCAGTCCATTCCTTGTGAAGTTCACCCAAATTCTTGAATCGATTTTGCTTGACAATCATAAGGCTGCGGTTCTCTCGGTTGGTTGTGCATCTTTTTCTTCCACACTTTTCCCTTCCACTCAACTTTCTGTTAACATGCTTGGATACAGCACTCTGTGAACAGCCAGCTTCTTTGGCAATGAATGTTTGTGGCTTACCCTCCTTGTGAAGGGTGTCAATGATTGTCTTCTGGACAACTGTCAGATCAGCAGTCTTCCCCATGATTGTGTAGCCTAGTGAACCAAACTGAGAGACCATTTTGAAGGCTCAGGAAACCTTTGCAGGTGTTTTGAGTTGATTAGCTGATTGGCATGTCACCATATTCTAATTTGTTGAGATAGTGAATTGGTGGGTTTTTGTTAAATGTGAGCCAAAATCATCACAATTAAAAGAACCAAAGACTTAAACTACTGCAGTCTGTGTGCATTGAATTTATTTAATACACGAGTTTCACAATTTGAGTTGAATTACTGAAATAAATGAATTTTTCCACGACATTCTAATTTATTGAGATGCACCTGTATTGTTAAAAGCTTAGTTCACCCAAAAATGAAAATTCTCTTCATTTACTCACCCACATGATATCCCAGGTGTGTATGACTCTCTTCAGCAGAACACATTTGAAGAAATGGAGCAAAATATCTCAGTTCAGCAGGTCCTTAAAATGCAAGTGGATAGTGATCGGACCTTTTTGAAGCTCCAAAAAGAACAGACAGTCAGCATAAGTGTCATCCATACGACTCCAGCGGTTAAATTAATATCTTCTAAAGCAACCCGATTGCTTTTGGTGTGAAAAAGATCAATATATTGCGCATTTAACTCTAAATCTTAGCTTCTGGTCAGCATTTGTGTGCGTGTGTGACCCAATCGCATTGGCACGTGAGACACGAGATTTGAGGCATGTGCGTCACGCTGGAAGAGCAGTGCTGTTTACAAGTGAGGAATGCTGTACAGAAGCCTCATTGGTTTTGGTTTAGATCTGTTTATTTGTTTCTTTACTCACAATGGTGGTTTGTGTGCTTATCCTGGATGTCTCAACCGAGAGGCAAACGTGAGGTTACGTTCGTAACATGCCAACGCGAATGTCACGTGAGACCGCGCAATCTCCACCCTCTCGTGAAGTTTACCGGCAGTGATTATTTAAAGTACTTCAATATTGATCTCTTTTCACACCAAAAGCAATTGTTTCGCTTTAGAAGACATTAATTTCACTGCTCTAGTCATATGGATGACGTTCGTGCTGACTATCTGATTTTTGGAGCTTCAAAAGTCTGATCACCATCCACTTGAATTAGACCTACTGAGCTGAAATATTTTTCTACAAATGTGTTCTGCTGAAGGAAGAAAGTCATACACACCTGGGATATCATGATTGAGTAAATGAGAGAATTTACTATTGGGGGTGGACTATCACTTTTAATGTGTATTGTCTTGCAGTACAAGCAGATTTTGTTCACTTTATTACCTGGTTTATATTCAAACCAAGTGAGAAAAATCTGCCAGTGCTGAAGTAATCCAAAGTATTACTGACCTTGAGTAATCTAACGGAATGACACAAATATGATACAAATTACATTTTGCAGCATGCAATCTGTAGTGGAATACATTTTCCCAACCCTGCAGGAAAAATTGAGAAATCTGAGAAGTTACTGTAAGCTATCATCCAGTTAAGACACCTTGGCATATCTTTATCTGCCTTGTAAGACTCCTTGCGTTCGGCTTTTCAGGGCAAGTCTTTTATAGATGTTAAGCAAAAGCACTACAGGGAAGCGGTTGACCAGAGTCTGTGTAATGAAGCTTGTGTCAAACTTGTGCTGGAGCTTTTTTTTATTGCATATACACTCAGACTGAATGTTAATAACTTGCTGTACTGTCAGACCGAGAGAAGTGCGGTGTTGCAGTGTAGATGTGCGATAAGACGAACCGAGGTCGATGCATGAGATATGCATCTAACAACTGACCTCTGATTTTAATCGGGTGAAATTGATTTTCACGGTTCAAATGATGGAGAACCCTTCTCTGGTAATACGGAGTGTATGAATATGAACCAGGGTGTGAAGAAGAGATCTGCAATATTCCAATCTGAGGGATGCACCATATTAAAAGTTGCATTTGTTAGAATTAGGTGACCTTTAAGTTAGAGACCCCAACTGAGAGATGTTTGCTAAGAGTTAGACCACGTTCACAACATTCGTTATTTGTGTACTTGATTTATTTAGTATATAGGCCTGGTATGGTTTAAAACTTTTAATTGTGAGTAATATCTAAACTAATTCAGTTCCAGAAATGTGAATCTTATAATTTTATAAAAGCACTTGGATTCATTATTTTTAGAACTTAAGTCTGATTTTGAAAACAACAATTTAAAGCGCTTCTATTTAGAGTCGTTTTTGGGTTTATGGCGTTATATTGTCATGGCATCAAAGTTGTAAAGTTGACTAACTTTACACAGAAGAGGTTAGAGATTATCGCACTTAATTTTAGCATGCATATTGTTTGTCTTGAAGCTATAATTTTGAAGCTTATTTTAACATTTCTGGATTGGCCCCCATTGACTTCCATTGTAAGTGTCTCACTGTAACCCAGATTTTCCTTTCCTTTAAGAAAAGGAGGGATGAGTCAATTATTTTTGGGGTAATCAACATTATGCCACATGCTGTTAATAGGTCTTAACTTGTACTAAACCTAGACTTGCCTTAAGGAAATAAAATGATGGGCTTCAAGATTTGGGTTAAGTGATTCGTTTGGATTAAATTTTAAAATAGGAGTATGAAAAGATAATGGACAGGCAGATTTACTCCTGTTACTCCCATGGTTTCTATATTTCTCAGCTTGTCAAATTTTCATCTACTGTAACAATTACACAACTTTAGTGAGCGGCAGTTCTGTGGATGGAAATGCCTTGTTGGTGAGAGAGGTCAACCGAGAATGGTCAGACTAGTTCGAACTGACAAAGTCTATGGTAACTCGCGTTCTTATGAATGGAGAAAAGCCATGAGAGAACGCTGTGAACTAGATGAATATTGACTGTTGGAAAGTGTTTTGGATAAAACGCAGAGGCTGAAGAGCATGTAGAAGTGAAGATAAGATTCTGCACTCTTGGACACGTGCACATGCAACTTATCAAATAGATTAAACAAACTGCCCCAGATCAAATGTGTGAAAGTTACTGAGTTACAGTGCCAGGACCTTTGTGAAATATTTTTTTATTTGGCATTTATCAAGTGCCGACCCAACATAGTATCAGAATTATTTATCATACAAAAGTAAACAAATGTTCAGTTTTTCCCATTTCCTTCTCTCCTCTTTCTTGCGATTTGTAACCTTTTTTTATTAATTCACACAGAAGACACAAGAAACAAAACGCATACACAAATGAAATTAACATTTAATCCCCACCCCGACCCCCAACAAACACTCCTGTGGTCACATGAGCATAGAAACACAAATATAAAAAAATTAAATGTAATCATACATCTAAACCTCTCCGCTACCTCTCCCCGAGAGCCCTCCAAGAACGACAACCACTTGCCCCATTTCCGAACAAACAAATCCAAATTACCCAGTCTACTAAATCCCATTTCCTCATACGCCACCAACTTCCCCGTCTCTGTGCACCCCTCATGAAATGGGGGCACTCCAGCTGACTTCCCCTCAAAACAATCTGTCTGGCAACAATCACACTGGTCAGAACCCAATTCTTTGTTTTTATTCCCCACATCGATGACCTCCCCATCGCCCAAAACCAGAGTCTGGGGCAAAATGAAATCCGAGTGCCTAACACATCACATGCAAATCTCTGAACCTTCATCCAAAACCCCTGGATCTCAACACACCACCAAAAGAACATGGGCCATGTCTCCATCTTCCGACTGGCATTACCAGCAGGTGGGTGTGTCTTTAAGACTGAGCTTATACAATCTAGAGGGGGTCCAGTAGAATCGATGTATAATCTTGAATTGCATAAAGTGCACACTTGCATCTCTAGATGCAGACTTGATGTTTTTAAAATCCTAGCCACGCGCTCTCCAATACCAAGTTAATCTTTCTTCCATAATCTCTTGAAGTTGAAGCTCCATCCCCCAGACTCTGAATTAGCAGGGGGTAATACACTGATGCCTCATGACCTTTTCCAAAAGCAGTAATCGCCTCTTGCAGAGTATCTGCTGATTTTAGGGGGGTGTTCTCTTTTTCTATTTTCTCTTGCTTATTTCCTTTTCTCCCTCATTTTCCTCTGGTCTCTCATTCTCTCCACTCCTTTAACTTCATTTTCTGTTTCCCATTCCTGATTTCCTTTTTCATTTTTGTATGCTCATTCTCTGCACCCCTCTCCTTTTTCATTAGTTTTCTTTTTTCTCCTTTTTTCCTTTCCTGATTTCCTTTTAGTTACTTATCCTCTCCTTTCAGTTTCTTTTTTTTTGTACTCTTATTCTACACATATTTTTTCTGTATCCTTTTTCTCTTCCTTTCCTGCTTTTTCCTCTTTCTTTCCTTTTTGGGTTTGCTCCCAGATTCTACCTTTTTGATAAAGTGGTGACCTATTGTACAAAAGTAAACAAATGCCCTTAAAATCAAACTTTCAAAGGTATTTTTTACAATGAAACAGAATTGTTCACCATTTGATCATTTTGGTTTCTTAATTGATTTAGATGTGCTGCCGAAAGCATGAAACCAATAATTCACAGCACACATGGCACTGTGCTCTACACAAACCATGTTAATTATTGATGTAAGTCAATCCATATTTAATCTCTTCTGGGTTGTATTTTCTTTCACATTGCATATAATTGTTCATGTTCATACGTTTGTTAGGCTTGCGATTCATACTGTAAATATAGAACTTCATTATACGAGACCAATTAGCCTGAAAAACAAAATCAAGTATCTAGTCTTAAGTCATCTTCAGCCTGCTTTTGGAATGATCTGTGGAAGGATCTTTTGAACGAACCTCTCTAGAGCTCCAATTATCTCCCAGTTTAGAGCAGTTATTAATGTAGGAAACTGGCTCCTTGACATTCAAAATTAATTAGTGAGACCTGGAACACCCAGAAAACATCTCTTTAACCCTCAAGACACCAATACAGAAGGTGTGCTGGTAGTCTGTGTGGAATACAAAGTCTCTTCGCATCTATGTATTTTTTTTTTACATTTTTAATCTAAGTTCCCCGTCTCAATGCATACATTTTTGGTCTTTTATATGGGTGTCATGTCACACTCTCCCCCTCCACCTCTCATCTGTCATTCTCTCATCACCCATGTCTTCTAGCTCTTCTGTTTCTTCTCTCCTGTCTTTCACCAGGTGTGCTCTTGATTTCTACCAAAGGCATCCAATCCTCTTCCTCGTCTACCTAATTGTTCTTCTGACTTAGCACTTATGCATTTAGTCACTACATCAGAGGCCTCCTCTCCTTACCTTTTACTTTCCTTTTTTTCTGTTTTCCTCTCCTTTTACTTATTCCCTTTTTCTGTTTTCTTTATCCATCTTTTCCTTTTTTAAAGTACTTTTTCATACCCATTTCTTTCATTTTCCTTCTCTGTCCTTATCCTTTTTCCATTCCTTTTTCTCTCTACTCACATCTTTTTGTCCTTTTCATTTCCGGTTTCATTCCCTTTTCCATTTTCTTTTCCTCATCTCATTCTTTCCTCTTCTGTTTTCCTTTTCCTCTTCATTGCTTTTATCCCCTCTCCTCATTCTCTCCACTTTTTTCCTTTTCTGTTTTTCTTATTTTCCTCTCCTTATCTCTTTTCCTCTCCTCTCGCTGGTTATGGTGAAGTACTTGAGCAGATGAGTCTTTAGGTCTGTGGGGACGGGCTGTTATAAGCATTGTTCAGTCTGTGCAAGAGAGCAGGTTTCCCAACAGGGCTTTGAGAAGGAACAACAGGGGGTCATTGAGATTCTGAAGATCGAGGATAACAATAGTTAATTCAACAATTAAAGTTCTGTCACTTCCTCATGGCATTCTAAACCCGTATGACTGTCTTCTGTGGAACACAAAATGAGAAATCTTGGAAGAATGTTGTTACTTCCATACAACAAAAGCACACCGTGACAGCGAGTCTGTCAAGCTCCAAAAACGGCACCATAAAAGTAGTCCATATGGCCCGTGCAGCCTGGTCTCATGAAATTTTGTGTGAGCATTTGAAATGTCCAGTGGGGGGTGCCAAAACCAAGCAAAATTAGGTTTTAACCCTCTGGGTGCGCCGGCGCATCCTGCTGGATCTTTTCCTCCTAACAGCGGAAACAGTTTAAAATACTCCGTCATTTTTGGGCATACAGATAAGTGTAAGACAACATTAGAAACTATAAAGGGTCTACTTTTGTGTACACTCACAGTAACAACAATACCTTGTGCTTTTGTAAAATAAAGAAAATAAACAGGGTGCACTTTCAGCCGCCTCTGTCTCCGCGAGCATCTTTCTGAAATGCGTCACAAAAATAAACTCAGCGAATACTTATCACACAAACATGAAACATACATCTAAAAGCTTAATGTCTACTTTTAAATAAAACAATTGCAAATTTAAAACTAATATTCTCCTGCAATGTAATCTGTATGAAACAAAGCGCTGTACAGTTTCTCCTGGCTCAGCTCATTATCGCTAATGAGATCCCATCCACCAACAGAGCGCGCTGTTCATACAGTAATGTGCTGAGGCAGTCTATGCAAATGGTAAATGCCCCCACAACAATGCCTTAAGTTCATCAGATTCATTCACTTTCCTGCACATTTGGAAGATGTCACGCTACACAGGTGAGAAAGCTCTACAGATGGTACTGGATAGTGACGAAGAGTTCACATTTTCCTCAGAGCGGGATTCCAACGAGGAACGTTCACATTTTGAAGAGCGATTTGATCCAGCCGAGGATATAATTCTGGATAAGTCATTTAGTTTTATTTTAGTAGATATGCTATTTTATAAACACGTACATATTTTACTAGTTGGACTATTTCCAGACTTGCCAGCCAGGATTCAGAGTATTGACATTTGAAATATGTCCTAATAGGCAAGATTGTTTCATTTAAATGTTTCGGCTAAAGCAGGTATTTAAATTTGTATGCTGTATGATATAAATTATATGTTTTATGATTATAAAAATGATATGAACATTTATATTTTAACTAGTGTTTATGCTGCCTCATTATCAATGAAGCGTCTGCTTGCAAATATCTGTTTGGGTGTAAATGTGTAAAATGTGCAGTAAATATGCCCATATTAGAAAATCAGCATATTAGAATAATTTCTGAAGATCATGTGACACTGAAGACGGCAGTAATGATGCTGAAAATTAAGCTTTGATCACCAGAATAAATTGCATTTGACAATATATTCAAATATATAGAGTTATTTTAAATTGTAAAAATATTTCACAATATCATTGTTTTTGCTGTATTTTGGATCAAATAAATGCAGCCTTAGTGAGCAGAAGAGACTTTTTTTTTTAAAAAACATTAAAACATCTTACAGATCTATAAACTTTTAAATGGTAGTGTAGGTCTAAAGTTTTTAAGTAAAGTCTTTATGTAAAGAAAATGTATAGTCAGATAATACGTTAAATCATTAAGTCTCCTCACATTCATTCTCTCTCAGGGGAGGGGTCTTTGTCTCCTCAGGTGTGAATTGCATCAATATTCATGATCATCCACACCTCCTCGCATATGGTGTCTTACAAGTGTCGCAAGTGTCTTACAAAAGTTAAATGACTATGTTGTTTTGTATGAATGAGTGATCAGGATGGTTTTCACATCATTTTATAGCAAAAACTCTAGGCTACAAGATCCAGTTCTCAAAAGTCTTGTGAACAAATGTTTAGTATGTGATATATGGCCTTATTTCAGTGACTTAAAATGTGTTTTTTCAAAAATACAAGCATGTACATGTTGTTCACATTATTGTAGCCCAGTTTGTGCTGAACACAGTGTTATCAGACTTTAGCCATTAATGTTTTTAAGCAACTGAAAAAAGCACAAATGTCAAGGCATGTCAAAACTTCTCCAGAGGCCCAAAAACACCCTCAGACCCCAGAGGGTTAATCAGATGAGGTTTTTAAGATGAATTTTAGATGGAGGGTTTTAATAAGTAAAATGTACCTCCCTAACCTGAATCATTACCCTAAACCTAACCAATAGTGTCCAAAAAGATAAATGAGTTTAACAAAAGACATCCTTACCCTTAACCTACACCTAACCGTTAGTGTGTTAAAATGGAAATTCCAAATGAGAAAAACGCACATTTACTGAAGCAACCATGTCATTTCATGTTGCTTTTATGCCACTTTCAAGCATTTTAGACTCGAACCGCAGTTGGAGTCTAAAGATTAACACTAAATCGAGTGAGCGTGTTTCTCAAATCGTATGTTAAAGAGTTTTGATATAACATGGGGGAGGGGTGTGAGTAATAGAGTGAAAAATAATTTTTTTATAAAGTCATAATCAGCAATTGTACTTGTGATTTGTGTGACGATGAATAAAATACTTAGTTGTTGTAGCGCTTGTTAATTTCACCAGGTGACATGTAAAGAGCGGCACGTACAGGTCAGTTTGCAAAAATGTATATACAGTACCGTTCATTCTATGAGACCAGGTTGCTCGTGCTGTATTTCAAGCCTTCTGACACCTTTTGATGTCTTTGTGTGAAGAACCAGACAAAATTAAGCTCACCAATCATTGAAAATTGAGTAAGATGTATATAAAAATTATTTTATGGAAATGGTGGATTAGTGATTCATTTGTTTGTACAGTATGTATTGCAATGCTTTCAGATATCAAAGGGGAATTCAAAAAAATAAAATGGAAATTACTAATTTACGTCAGATGGATTCAATTAACAAAAATAGGTTGGCAGAGACCGATTCATGCAATGCTGCAACACAAAGCTATATTTCTCGTGTGACTTTTGTGAGTGGTGGTTCTTGGTTATATTTGTGGGTTATCCTTGTGTTTCATTAGTTGAAGATTAATTCTTTAGCTGGCTATTGGCACATTAAACTAAGCCATTAACATTCTGCTTGCTGCTGTGGAAACCCATTCAATCCTCTAAAGCAGCTCATAGCCATTACTGCTAAAATACCTGTCTATCATGAACTGATGAATCCTCTTGTTTCTAGATTACACACCATTTGAGCTATAGACATGAAGAATACCTGAAATCATGTTGCTTGTTGAGGTGTGCTATTGCTTCTGGACTTCTGATTTTTGCCTGGCAGACGATAAAACATGTGAAAATCCCGTAGGCTTCTCTAGACCGGAGCCATAACTAGAGAGCAGAATATAATGGAGATGTTTTTCAGAAAAAGTAAAATCTAGTTAGTCTTTCAACTAGACTTCTCAGAGTCTTGTACATTGTTTATAAGCTCGTTAAGCAACTTGCAAACTGGTGTAATTGCCTAGGTGTGTCTTTTTAAATTTTATGTAGTACTAAATGTGCTGCCATTTGCAGTTGCGCAGAGCTGCTTTGATAACCGATTTCATTTTAGAAGCACTAAATTACAAGCACAGATTGGTATTCTTGGATTACTCTAGTCCGTTGACTAGTATGCAATATTCATTAACATTTATCCATATTTGTACATTCTGCATAGTGACTGCATGGGTTTTTTTTTTTGTTTTTTGTTTTTTTTTGTTTTTCAGTAGAGATTTATCCTTTATGGTGGACTCGAAAGATGAATTTTGAACTGGAGCCATTTGCATTGTTCCGTTTAATAACTCAACAGGGTAGTGGAGAGACAGAATAGCTCTGTTCCAAAATCTAGTGAGCTGCTTTGCAGTCTACTACTTTCATAGATGGCTGCCTTCTAAGGCAGCATGCTCACCATCATGGAACTTCATAATTGACTGATCTGGAATGCTCTAGATATGCCGACTTGCTGCCTACCACATGAATAGGCCCTTAAAATAGGGCGCCTGAACACTTGATACTGCTGTTAAAAATGTTAAGCACTGTTTACTTAAGATTCCAATTAATTTGGATATATTTCAGTTATAATGAAATTGGAATTGAATAGAGCTGAATCAAGAAAATATTTTCAAGTTCCGTGTCCCGGCTACGAGTAAAGTGGGTTTTTTTTTTGTTTTTTTTTCAAAATGTTGTCTGATGAATTGGAGTGAGAGTGTGTGTTTTGTGTGTGGTGTTTTCTGTCTTCACTCTGACACACAGCTTGACCCCAGACGGAGCATCCTGTCGCTCATAGTTTCCTGACCTTTCACCTCATGCACAGTGATCTGTGTGCTCCATCAGTCTGACAGCCACTGCTGAACCAGCTATTGAAACTGACATTCTGCTCTGGGCTCGTCTGAGGCGGATACAGGCTTTCATCCTGTGCAGACAGCCCTGCTAAAAAAAAAAAAAAATGCATGTAGATAAAACAAGACAAGAAAGCAAACCATATCACATGCATCCACACCACTTGACCAGTACAATGGAGAACCCATTTCCCCCTTAACCGTGAAGATCTGCTGAGTAAATTGATTTTGCTCATTTCAAGGGGGTTTGGTTAAGATTGAGAATCCAGTGGTGGATTGTGCTTATTTTTAAGAGATTTTTTCCACACACTGAGAATTGAGTAGCTTTTTAAAATCCTATTTTCAAGTCCTGGTTTTACGTTGAAGCATACAGAATGCAGAATTGTTGTTCCATCTGTAATTTAAGTAAAATTAAAATTTGAATTAATTTAAGGAATTCATAAAGCTGCTGTTTGTGAGGAGTTTTTAATATTCATTTTTTTTCAGTATGGATAGCCCATAATCATGAATTCACACATGCATATGGGGTATTTCCGGAAACATTAACAATCAATATTTGATGTTCCACTCTAGAAATCTATATTAGTAAAATAGTTTTATTTTACTCAGTTTAGATTAGTTTAAAATATGCAAGTTGTATTTTTATAATGGATTTTCATAATTTTAATATTGAAAGTCCTAGTTAAATAAGTTTCACTGCCAGTTTTAATGTGAACTTTGTACATTTTAAAATTTGTTATATATTTTTATAAAAATATGTAATACAAATAATATTTTATATTTTATTAATAAAATATTTAATTAGTCCAAAAAAAGTTTAGCAACAAATGAAATTCCATACCTATTTGATATTTCTATATAATAAAAAGTATAAAAATGTGTAATGTATAGAATTGGAATATATTGCGTATAATATACTGTGTGTGTGTGTGTATGGACATGTATATGGTATATGTAACATATGTATATGGTGAGATGGACACTTTTTGTCATGCTTCAACACAAAGACCATCGAACCCCAAAAACGCAGCTTCTCTTCTCTCCGTTTCCAAGATTGTGTAATTTCCTCCAGTATTAAGAGCCCATCTCTGACGCATATTAACACCCCATGTCTTTCTCTCAGGCACACACATCCAGCACTTCCTCTCCTTTGGGGTACTCATTTTGCATTGAGGTTTTTTCCCCTTGTATCTCAGAGCGTACGGCTTTCATCGCCGCATACAAAGCTGTCCCTGTAGGGAACTCTTGCGCTCAGATCTGAAGCCGAACCCAAGACCACTGTGATGATTACAGCAGAACATCTGCTTTCTACATGACATGTCCAAGTCCCTTTGTTCTCATAGCTTTTATTGTACATTAAAGAGAGGGAGGAGAACACCAGGACTGGGTAAAATCCTGAAATTAAAGGTGAAGTTCACCCAAAATGAAAATGATGTAATTTACTCAGCTGGAATTTGAAATGAATTTACCACACCCACAGGATGTTGAATAGGAATTTGAATTGGAATGAAAGAAATGTACAGCACAGCAATTCAAAGGAATTCAAGCATAACACAGGAATTTCATTACTGCAACAAGTTTCGCAACAATTTCATTATACATAATTTAATATTACGTGCGCGCACGTACTCGAACCAGCCCGCCTGGCACCAACAATCATGCCACACTCGATCACTGATCACATTTTTTCCCTGTTCTGATGGTTGATGTGAACATTAACTGAAGCTCCTGACCCATATCTGCATGATATTAGGCATTGCACTGCTTCCACATGATTGGCTGATTAGATAATCGCATGAATGATTGTTGGTGCCAGACTGGTTTGAGTATTTATGTAACTGCTGATCTCCCGGGATTTTCACACACAACAGTCTCTAGAATTTACTCAATCGTGCAAAAAACATCCAGTGAGCGCCTTGTTGATGAGAGAGGTCAACAGAGAATGGCCAGACTGGTTTGAACTGACAAAGTCTATGGTAACTCAGATAACCGCTCTGTACAATCGTGGTGAGAACAATAGCGTCTCAGAATGCTATTCTGAGATATGGGTTGATGCTGTTTTGGCGTCACAAGGGGGACCTGCACGATATTAGGCAGGTGGTTTAATGTTGTGGCTGATCAGTGTAAATATATATATACTGTATGTATACATATACTCTGTGTGTGTATATGTATATATAATTTATAGAAATACTTTTCACACCATAAATATTGAAGTGGTTTATTTCGTTCACAATAGCTTTAAAGTAATAATCATTTCTATGTTAAGAGAAAAAAAAAAAAAATGTGCTAAAACTTGGCCCATCCATTTTATTGAGGCCCACCCAAAAGTAATTTCTTGGCTACACCCTTGGTTACAGCAATAATAGAAAATAAAAATATTAAAAAAAAAATTAAAAAAAATCTACATTCTGGTATTGATGTGGAGTTAACAAAAAATCTTGGAGGAAAGACAGCAGTCAAACGATTATTGATTTAATAAAATGCTGTCATGTTATGCATGCATCTTCTGCGCTGTAATAATGAGGCTTTAGTAAAGTTTCAGTCAAGACTTTTTGTGAATGTGTTCTGGATTGAAGCACATGACTGGTTCTTCTGATTCATGTACATTTGAATTCATAGAAAAATCTGTTTAGGCACACTCATGAACCTAAAAGAAATCGAGATCAGGATGCTCAACTGTACCCACAGTCCCAGACACATATTGTTCATCTGATTTTAGGTGAATAATGAAAGCAAAACACAATTTTTCCAACCAAATAGAAGGACTGGTCTAGACGGTACTTTTCAGAAAAGA
This sequence comes from Myxocyprinus asiaticus, assembly GCF_019703515.2. NCBI lineage: Eukaryota > Metazoa > Chordata > Actinopteri > Cypriniformes > Catostomidae > Myxocyprinus > Myxocyprinus asiaticus. The sequence continues at coordinate 3,457,555 of NC_059379.1, read as the reverse complement.
ATAGTTTCTTGAGAACTAACCCAACAGGACAGACACACACATGGGCATCTGATGACTCAGCACATGGAGCAGAGACTAAAGCCTTTCCAGATTTGATTTTCATGTGATCACGAAGCTGAGAAAATGGCAGATCATTTTTGCATCAACGGTATGCAGTAGGGTAGTTATATCCTTTTATCCATGAACTTTTTATATAACATCAAGATTATTTGCTGTGTTTAAGGGAAAATGTACTTCCCTACAAAGGCCATATGCAGAAACTACATCAGAAATGACATGTCAAGAAAAATGACTTTTTGGCTTAAAGGGGTAGTCATTGTTAACTCACCCCTTTGTTATAACCCCATATGACTTTCTTTTTCTTAACACAAAGGGAGAACCTGTGGGGAGAAAAAAAAAAGTTCAGTGATGTCATACAATGGCAGTTTATTGTGACCACCTCTTCAAGCTTAAAAGGATGCAGAAGTATAATTCAGAAGTCAAACAAATTATTGTATGTGACTCATTCTTTGTTCTGAAGGCATACGCTGAGGTTCGGTAAGAAACAAACCAAACACTACTGTATCTTGTGAAAATCTTCACCGACCGTTGCTCTCCTGTGTACGTTCATGAGTGTGCATGAGTAGCAGTTATGCTGCCCCTGCTTGCGAAATGGGGTGTTCAAGTCAAAACTAATCGTTTATCTATAGCCACAGAGATAGTAACAACAGAACACAACACAGCTGCACACAAACCAGAGAACAGAACTTACAAAATATGTCTGAAGAGTTTGAAGATGAAGAGCAGATGCATTTCTATGCCCAGCCTTATTTGTTTGTACCGGAGTACTCAAATCAAACTCTTCATTGTGGCCAAAGGTTTGCTGCAGGTTCACAACTACCGGTGAGGAGCTACAAACTTCTAAGGAATGTTTGTGGTGAACAGCGAGCTCTTTTGCATGTGAAAATGAGTGGCAAGTTTGCAAGAACTCTAGATTTTTTGTGAGTGATAATTCGATTTTGGTTTGTTTCTCACCAAACCTTATTATATGCCTTCAGAACAAGGCATGAGTTACATACTAAATTTTATTAGATTTCTGAATTATTCTTTCATGTCCTTTAGGAAGCTTGAGTTAAGTTAGTCTCCATAAACAGCAATTGTATGACATCACTGAGCACAACATTTCTTAACTATTTCTTCCTTTTGTATTAGAGAAAATAAAGCTATATATAACCTATGTGGTTATAACAACACAGGGGTGAGTAAACTATAACTGAATGTACATTTTTGGGTGAACTATCCCTTTAAGTGTGGATTTTGTCATTACTGCGATTTTCATTCAAAGCGTTGTATTGCTCTCAAAATGCGATTGCGAAATAACATCCCTGTTCTGGCGTATAGAGCAGGATTATTGTAATCAATCACATTCCTACTACTTTTAGCAGATGTAGTGCCTTTTGAAAGGCAGACCATCCAGACACTTTATCAACGTTTGTCAAAAACCAGGAAGACAAAAGAACACACACAGTCCCACAGGAGAACGCAAGCCTTCATCGGGCCAAAATACAAGGAGATGAAAGATCTTCCAGGAACTACAGTGATTGATTGGAATAGAGCTTAACAGTACCTGCCCACTTTTTCAGCCATCCTGGTTCCAGAAGTATTTTTCCCATTTTAGAATTTTCATACGGATTTCTTAAAATCCTTCAAAAGAGTTCTAAGCCATGAAGCAAATCAACCATGTTACCGTTAAAACTTTATTTGCCTGTAGAGAAAATAAATGGGATTTTTACTTCCAGAACCAGACTGTTGAACTCTTTTGGGTTGTAATAATGTGTCGTGGTTTGGCTGGTTAGCATGGCCCAGTGAACCCCTGCTGGTAGATGCCGTAACTACACCAACTCCAAATGCGTATTTTTCCATTGATGGCTGAAAATCTTTATTTTTTTAAATGGATCTAGTTCTGAATAAGTACATACCTATACATGATCAGTGAACCAATACAAAATGCTTTGACTCACTTAGACTTAAACATCGGTATGGTATCCATTAAGGCTGCACGATTGATTAAGATTAAAATCGCAATATGGTCTTGCACGATTATTAAACCTTAAAACACTGCATTTTAAAATATAGTAGACATTTCAGTGCTTTAGTCAGCCCTGTGTGAACAAGCTGTGCCCTCTATCCCCATCTGGACGGCATTATCTATTATCCTTTACACCACAATAGAATTTTAAAGGGTGTTTTGTTCATTTGGTTAAATCTATTTACCATGATGTGGTTGACATTTCCGTGGAATTGCCCAACATATGCATAATATGAACTTGTAACGTTCTATCATATACAGTACATACATGTAAAATGTGAGTTCTGTTATTTTGAACTGCAAAAACAAAAGTGCAAAAGTATTTTAGAAGGACAAACTTTTCACATCAGTCATCATGCTATGATATTTAGTTACTTTTTTAGCATTTTTTTTTTTTTTTTTCCATTGGCTGGCTTTCTTTAAAATGTTGGCCTGTCATGTGTTCAACTGATCCAAGATGTTCAACAGGAATTATTTATTATCAAAAAAAAAATTATAAAATCAAATAAAACTTTTACTACTTTGTACATTTTTTTTTTTAAAGCATATTCCTGAGCAAAACAGTGATCTGATAGCAAAATATTGGAATCAGCATATAGATTTTTGTTAATATCGGTATCATTTTGGTGCATCCTTAATAAACCGCACATTTGAAGTCACAGACAATACAGCTGCTGAGGGAGTGAAAGTAATACACTATCGTGTCGTAATCCATTTTTCTATTGTTTTCTCTTTTGGAAAGCTGTGGACACGAAATGTTTTTTTATTTTTTATTTGAAGCAATGTTTGATGTCGTCTCTCCTTCACCTCTATAGAAGTTTACCCCACCATAATTTTCTTCTGCTATCTGTTTTCAAATTACTCAGAAATAAAACCTCTAAATCACCATGTCATAAATAGGCATTCTATATAAAAAATACAATAGGAAATATAATCTATATAAAGTCAGTTATTATTAGCGGTGTTTGCGAAGGTAAGCATCACTATTCGTTTTGATCATACTTGAGCTTAATACACCCTAAGGTCTATCTGAGTAAAGTGACCCCTCTCAGATGGGAGATCTTTTTCCAGTCCATAACAGTTCAGCAGGTTTCTAGTTCTTACGTATTTTCCGTGACACATTGTGTACTGTTCCTTCCTTCAGCCCATTTTGTTCCAGCTCACATTAAGATGATATATGCATGAAGACAGGCTTCGCTAAAGACAACCCTACTTGGAGCCAACTCACTCTGATATTATAGCTGACCCAAACAGAGGTTATGATGAAAAACACACTGAGATACTCCATGATTAGCAGTGACCCGTTCACAGAAGATCTTGTTTATGTCAGGTCACATTAGGTTATGTGATGAACTGTCTGGGGTTGAAAGCTGATGTCCATTCTGTCAAGCTTCATTGCAGACAAAGGCTATAGCTCCTCGGATAAGATATTGATCAAAATGCGACGTGACCACAGTCTAAAGAGATGTAAACTTGTGCCTACCTGTTCAAAGGAGACATATCATAGAACATGGGATTTCCATTGCTCTCCTGAAACCTGATTTTTGCATTTTTCAGAAGAAAATGTGAATGGAGCTTACCTATAAAAAAAAAAAAAATCATGATGTCAGGGTGTTATCGGTTGTTACCAGCACGCTGCAATGCAGTTGCTAGGGTGTTGCTATGGCATTCTACGAGGTCACTGTACTAGGTCTTTATTAATCATTTCTAGCCAAATTTGTATGAAACATTAGCAAACATTTGCATCTTTTGGAAAATTGTCTAGCAAAACTAAATGATTAATGTTTAAAGACATTATATTTTAGACAAGGCCAACTTTGTTGGCTTGACAAAGCCTGGCCTGAAAGTTATTTTATTTTTTTGTAATTGAAGTTTAAAAGCTGGATGGATAGATGGACGGATGGATGGATCTATAGCCCCTTTCACACATGTAACCTGCTTAATTACAGGAAAAATGTTGGGTTGCCTTTACTGGTAAATGTAAAAGTGCTGTTCACACATACCATAAATATGGAATTTATAGGTAATGATAACTTCTCATTAAAGGTGCTGTAAGTGATTTTTAGCATTCTGAAGCTATCACGTGACTTGAGCTGTGTCTTGTTTCGAAGGCTGTGTGCTAGCTAGGATGCGTCCTTTTGAAAGCTGCAGTATACCGAGCGTCCTCCTTTAAACAAGCCTCGTTTAAACGAGACTGCCTTCGTAGGACAAACGGAAACTGAACTTATCATGGTTGCTATGACAGCACGCCACTCTTTAAGAAGCGCTTTGAGTGAGAAGGGAACAAAGTGTATGAGGTAAGTTTTAGGGGAGTTATAATGATGAAGAGAGAAAAGAAAATGGATTTTACAGGTGTACTTTTAGTCAATAATACTTTATACATGTTATACTCTACTGAGGTACTTCAACTTGGGAATTAACCTTACTTGTGTTTGAACATCATGTTTTCAGGCAAATTGGCGTCATTTTAGACAAATGATGTTCATTTCCATTGAGCAAAGAATTGTGGGTTGAGTGGCCATGAAGGATACACCTCATGCATCCTCCAAATTCCCATGAAAGGTCGCATTCGAAGATTGCTTTCGGAGTGTCCTACTCGCTTTTCTGAAACGAGACAGCCTCTGACATATGCGGCCGACAAATGAGACCTCCGGAGGATGCAGCTTTCGAAACGAGACACAGCCTTAGCCACTGAATTAGCCACACCCCCTCATTCCAAAACTCCGCCCTCCAAAGATCATTTTGGGACCAAAACAGAGCAAAAGAGCAGCATTGTTTGTTCCTGTGGCTGTCAGATTCAACAGTGGCACAATAGCGTCCTCAACTGACAAACATTATGAATCACAGCAATCCGCTTCAAATATGAGAATGAGAGAACGAGCAAAATGATTGACAAGTGAAAAGCATCGATGTCCGCAGTCCCCTGACACTTTTTTTTTTTTTTTTGCTGTTTACAAAGTCTACAGTTGTCACAGAGACAGTGGAAATATGTGTCCTGAGATCCACAGAGATCTCTGGACACTTATTTCATTAATATCTTTGAGGGAGTAGGAACATTTTTGCATTTTTGTTTCCCCATGAAAAAAATTGTTTACAGGGAAATTGCCAGAGCAAAATTTACCAGTATTTTCAAAAAGGTTGTGTTCACACATGACCTCTAACCTGAATAATGCAGTAAATTTTCTGGAAAAGGCTGTATGTGTGAAAGGGGTTATTGTGTGGGTTTGTTTACACTTTTGAATTTTTGCATTTTTTTTGACAGCTGGATATATTTGATTGCCTGCTGTGTGAAAACTGTAATTCTAATCAGTTAGAAAAGTCAGAGAATCCTGAGTCAGAAGAGCCTGAAGGTCTGTGCCAAGTTTGGTGAATGTAGCTTGAAAGTTCTAGGAGGAGTTACAATCAGAAATTTTGGTCTTGGTTTAGGGATTTTGAAGAAGACCCTAAACCAAGTCTGTAAAATAAGTGTGTTGGCTTGATAAGCATGTAAATTATTAAATGCCACAAAAGGAGAAATATGGCCCATTGAGGTATATTCTTCCCTTGGATGTGAGTCAACATTTACTACAGAACAGTGAGTTTTAGATTCAGTATTTCTCGTTTTAACAACATGATCACATGGGAACTTGACATTTTGCTACCGAATGTTCCGTTACCCTGAGATCAACCCAATCTGAAAAGCGCTATCTTCCATCAGACATTTTTCCATCAATTCACATGTTTGGCGGATGACATGGTGCATTCTAAAATTGTTTTCTATTAACGTACTCACACCGCCGCTGCCACTTGCCTTCTGTCAGCGGTGCCCACCTACAACCCAAATCATTATCAATGGACATATATTATTTACTCTAGCCTTCTTCATTCTTTAAGAAGGGAAAACCTTGCTAACTTTTGTGTGTACTGTCTGCCATGTGAACTGCATCAACGTGCCCTGTTTTTGATACCTGTGCTACGTCCTAGCCACGGCCAGCTGTGGCGCATCTCGTCCAGTGTGTGACCGCATTTAGGGTTGGGGTTTGGGTTAAGGGACAGAGTTAATAAAATATGCATTCCTGTTGACTGTAAAATACTCATTTTTGGCATTCAACAACACTTCAGTGTGATCAGTTTGTCTTGATAAACAAGTGTATAAAGAACACATTGGACATGATTTAGTGTGGAATTCATCAGCCCAGCGATGAGGCAAGCATTGCACACTATCCACCGTCTGGTCCAAGGGTGTAACTGCTCATTAGCTACAGCTCAAAACTGGCAACACTGTCGGTCCTGCCATGGGCTGTTTCCAAGGATTATTGTATTTCTACAAATCTCCCAACACAATGTTTTTTGGTTTATTCTTGTAAGTGGTCCAGAAACTGGATACAGAATTCAGAACTTGTCACTAAGGGATGATTTCATGGCCCCTAAACCCGTAGTTGGACATAGTTGTACTGCAGCAGGTCTGCCAATTAGGCCAGTTGTTTAATCTCAAAACAATTTTTTGTGAAAAAATGACAAATGCAGCAATTAAGAAACTCCTGTCAACTATCAATGTTGTTACAAATCTGTATGACTTTGTGTCTGTGCAACACAAAAGAGATGTTTGGCAGAATGACAGCCTCAGTTACCATTCACTTTCATTGCACCGCCCCCCCATTCAGTGAATGGTGACTGAGGCTAACATTCTGCCTGACATCTCGTTTTGTGCTCCACAGAGGAAAGAAAGTCATATCAGTTTGACAACAACAGGGTGAGTAAATGATGGTTTGCTTAATGTGGCTTAATGTATTACAACATCCATGAAAATGTTATTGTTCCCCTTGAGAAACTCTATTTACTACAGAAACAACAACACGTAAATCCAATGAGAAATGCATTATTTTCATACACAAACATTCTTTTGACAAGAGTGTTTTTTACAAGTATACAGTATACTGATGGTATAGATTACCATACTGCTGGATTGACTGGTTGTAATTATGAAATTACCTCAATTGACTTTGCATGTTGAGGTAATTACTCAATTTTGATATGTGGAGAATGCTAGAGCATTCATGTGTTTCATTCATATGAGTAGTTTTTAAAGTGTTGTTTTTGTGGTTGCTGGGGTATTCTGGGTGGTTGCCAGGGCTTTGCAATGCAGTTTTAGTGTGAGTAATTTTTAGTGCATTGATGTGGTTGCTAGGGTTGTTCAAATCTCTGTGCCTAAGTATGCACGGTAAAATCAAATTAGTTGACCTTAGATTGTTCTAGGCAATCGGTTTGCACGCTTTTTCTAAGTTAATGTACTTATTTGGCTCAAGTAAAATAAACTACATTTTTTTAAGTAACACTGACTAGTTACAAGTAAACTTAACTCATCTGTGATTAAAGTATCATTGTTTTGATTTAATTTAAATTGGGTTATAACATGTCTTATACAGTGTAAAGGAAATTATGACTGGTCTCTAGGTTAGTCATATGGCACATTGGATTCTACTCAGTACTTAGTGCGCATAAATCTGCACTTTTGTAAAGTACAATTGAGTAAATAAGAATGGCTTTAACTTAACAGGCTCCAAGTTTACCACAGGCAACATTAATCACCCTCATGGTGACTTCACAAAAATCTCAATTATCAGCCAGCTACAACAATACAACAACAATAGTGATAAGAAATATAACTAGATACATTTTAAAATAAAATAAAAAATCATTTTTCTTCATAAGTTCCCTTGTTTTGACCGCATACAGTCCATAAATTAATCAAGCGCAAGGGCTTATGGGCATTCCACACAGCCGCAATTTTGTACTTGATGATTTTGAGTTTGTCGTACTCGAAGCCAAAGTTTAAAGAATGTAAATATTTGAGTTATGATTCCAAAATGTGACATTTCAAGTACTGTTTATAGGACCACTTAATTGTTTTTATTAATGACAACTTTAGGATTTCGAGAGTAACGGTAACTTAATTAAAACAAGTAATAATAGTAAAAACATAAGCTTAAGTAAACAGTTTTTTTACAATTTGAGATTGCTATGACTATTTACCGTGTGAACAATTAATAATAATAATTTATAATTATTTATAAATTTATAATTATAAGTGATGCAACTTTAGCAAAAAATCACTACTTAAATATACTATGTTTGTCCTATGTTTTCATATTGTTTCAGCTTGCCTTTTGTTTATTAGCTATCATTGGTCATGCACTGTAATTGAAGTTTTTTGTGCTTTGCATGTTTTGTCCAACACCTTCATCTCTCTACCAATAGTGATATTTTATCGATTTCATGTCCTTTATTGCCCTTGTCATCAATCTCCAGGGAAACAGTCATCGTGGCAAAGGTAAATGGAGGTCTTTAATAGCGACTCTGCGTTACTAATCCATCTTCCAATTATCAGCTGAGAGGACAAGCAGATGTGTAAGATGATAAAGAGGAACTCATTTCTCACTCGAGAGCGAGCCGTGACCTGATTTCTCCCGTGAAACATGAGAAAACTACGCTTTGTCCTTGACAAGCCTGCATGAGTTCACTGCAGCTGAATCTGCGTTTAGTCAGCCAAGGCCTGGACAATAATCTGAGCCATTACTCCCCCCTCTAACCCCTTCACTGCGTACCCTTTTTGTCATATTTCCTTTCTTTAGTGAAGGGCTGATCTCCAGTCTGGATGTGTCTCTTTTTTTAACCTCATTGCTGTTTGTTTGCTCCTACGTTTAAAACTTATGTGCAGTGTTCTCACAATCTGAGAATCTTCACAATCTGACATGGTGCGAGTTGCGAGGCGATTGTCTGTGTTCCGCGACTGCTATCGGGTCCTTGAATAACGTATAACATGCGAGGAAGGGCAGCTGGTGGAGTTTCTGGTGCCCTCCTAGGTAGTTGGTACCCTACAAAGACTGCGTAATATGCGTTTAGGAATGGCAGTACTGCTCACTCATGTCATTCTACATCCATTTGACTTTCTTCTGCGGAACACAAAAGGAGATGTTTTGAAGAATCTTCACACAGCTCTTTCCTTTCAATGAAAGTTCATAGTGACCATGTCTGTTAGTGCAAAAAGGACACAAAAAAACACCATAAAATCACCAATAAAGGATCCATATGACAAGCTTTGGAGAGGAAGATTATCAGTGGATAATGATTTAAATTTGTCTGTTTCTTGCTCAGTGTTGGGGATGTTACTTTGATTGTAACTGTGGTTTCCCAAGCTACTCTTAAAGTATTTAAACTATAGTCAAACTACACTTTTGAAAAAGTAGTTAATTACACTACTACCAACAAAAGCTATTAACAAAAAGTAACTTGATATTGATTGTTATTCAAGGATGAAACCTTTTTAAATATACAACTATTAGATGACTTTAATTCTGCAATGTGAAATTTTATAAAGTTATACAGTCAGCCAATACATTTACGGTTATATAAACTATAAATATAGTTGTATTTATAATATCATCCTAGTTATATATTAAAAGATTGTTGCTTTTTAAAAGATTATCTCACTTGGGTGACAACATTTAGTTGAACGTATACATTCTAAATACAACAAATGAAACTAGACACTGCACTGTTATGTATCGTCGTTGAAAATGTTGTGATAAACGGCAGTAATTAAGCAAGTATTTCGCTTAAAAAATGAACTGCACAGGGGCTCTAGTAAATTGAGGAATCATTTAATTTAAAGTTTATTTACAAGAACTGTCCAAACAAATCGATTCGCTAAAATGAATTGACTTCCCAATGCACAACACTATTTGTTTTGTCTGCTGTTTTCCGTCTCTAGTTTTTCTGTCTAGTGAGAACACAAAGCATTAACTGTCCAGGGAAACAAAAGTGCCCCACTGTGTGGCTTGTTCACCTAGTGAGTGATTTTTTTGCTTTTGGCTTTTGCTGCAGCCGTCTTTCCACAGCATGAAAGGTGGAAAACATTTTTTCCAAAGAATTGCTAATATTTCGCTCTTTGTTCCCTGCTCGAGTGAGTAATTGAAAAATAAATTAGAAAATGTATTGGTCACAGACGCATTGTACTGCTGTGTTTGAGGATATATTTAAATTTGTTTGTCATATTTCACCTCTTTCGTGATAGGTTGGTATCCGGGGTTCTCACAGACATGGTGATTATGACATGATAATCTAATTAGATCTAAAGTTAATAAAGAGTTGGGTTGCATCTCGTCTAGTTGTGGCAAGTGGTTTTAAGCACCTTGCTTATAATCGCTGACATGTAAATTTAAGGTTAGTAGTTGGTCTCTATGGGTGCTGTGCAGTGTTATACACAGTATCTAGATGAAAAAGCATTTTGGACTTATCTGTTTTATAATATACTTTAATTAGAAACTCATCTTCATTGCACCAGAATAAAAGCATTCTGATTATAAATTTAAGCTTTTAAAAATTAAAATGAGCCATTTTCTGTCCTTTTGAGTGTACAGTATGGGACACTTTGTCACTGTGTACCTTTGTTTTGTTAGATACTAAATGCTCCCTTTTTTTTTTTTTTATCTAAATTGTTCTCAGTTTTTCTTGGAAACCTTGCTGTTTCATTTTAAATGTACTGCAGGGTTTTCATGTTCTATCTAATGTTACTCTGCCCTGCATGCCCAGTCTTGCTTCCAGTGAGATTAATACGAATGCCTAATTCAATTTTAAGGGAGTACTGGTTAAAACTATAAAAAGGGAACATTTTGAGAAGGGAACAAAGTCCCTTTTTAGAAGGGAATGTATGAGGTACATTTTGGGAGAGTTATGATGTAAAGAGAAAAGAAAATAGATTTTACAGTTGTACTTTTAGTCTAATACTTTATTTTAATTATATATTAATATAATTATACATATTATATACTCTGCACCCATCTACTGAGGTACTTCAACTTGGGAATTAACATTCCTTGCAATTGAACATCATATTTACAGGTAAATTGGCGTCTTTTTTTTTTTTAGACATTTCCGTTGAAGCAAAGAATTGTGGGTTGTGAGGGGACCCTCCAATGTTGTGTTTGAGTTTGCTCTGAGGATATGTATAAACGCTCTTATGTTAAAGTAATTATGTTTTCATTTGATTTAAAGTTGTAGACTACTTTTTAGTGATAAAATGTAATGTAATGGTAAAACGCGGAATCGATAAAATGATCAAATGGAAAGCACTGAATTTTGGGGAAAAAACTATTTCTTAGGGGTCTACCTAACCCATACCCTAAACCTAACCGTCAGTGGAGTAAAAATGTAACTTTAGAGTGAAAATGCAACCTCCAATTCGTGCTCGCCATTGATAACCCGAACGCAATTACTTCCTGATTTCCTTGAGACCAGAACTCATGTCTCTAAGGTTGCTTGCGCAAAGCGCTACCTGTTGCGCCACAGTAACAAGACATTTAAATTGAAGCAATGTCTGATGGGACATGGCGCTTGGGAGTAGCAGAATGGGGCTGAACTTAGGGTACCAGAATAATTGGTAGCAACACGTCAAGTTCCTGCGTGATCATTTTGGTGCAACTGAGTTTCCATGCTGGTCTATTAATGTGGTGTCATCAATTTCAGATAAACCCTCCCCCAAATGACTCAGAAAAACAAACTGGTTTGTTGCTTTGCATGTCTGTCAGACTTCTTTTCTAAGGTGCAATGTGGACTAGACTTTATGCCGATAGTCAAAAATCTGGCCAGGCAACACTACATCACACATTCAGTGGGTTTTTTTCAGGCAGGGTAATTTTCCTTGACTCAGCAGAGCTGTAATCGTCCTCATGAGTTTGTCACTTTCTCCAGGGCAGGTTTTAGTTAAGAAAGCACAGCTGCTTAAGAACAAATGAAGGGCAGATGTTGTAATTACTCCCAGGGCCTGATCAGAACATTATCTCAGCAGGGGGGAGAGAGAGAGGAAAAGAGAGAATTAGGACATCCTTTCACAGTCTGAGGGGTTCTTTGTGGCCCCGGCTTTGATCCGTGATCATTTACAGCTGATTGTGTTTTAACAGATTATACAGAAAAGAGAGAAGGAACAGTCACAAGAACCATGCCCAAAATCTGAAATACATTTTGATTTGGAACTGCATGCTGTATCTGTAGTTTTATCATTTACAAAAAAAAGTACTTTTTGTGAAATGTTTTGCTTAAAGCATGCTTTGCTATTTCTCTTTAAAATAAATGCTACTTGGTTTGATATTTTGTTGTCTAATGCAATGGCATTAATACGTTAATTGTGGCATACTGTACATATCTAATATCAGTGTTCATCTGTGTATTTGTTTACCAACACTGACACACAAACATACACCTGCAACCTCACAGGACCCAGTTTCTGTTCAGTGGTTACATCTGTTTTTCCATGCTGTTTGATTTCACATTGTTGGCAAACAGAACTGAGCTGTGACAACTTTTATAACTGTCATATATTTGTTTCCTCTAAGCGGCCAACCAGAGCGATACAATGTTTCTAAATAGACCAAAGTGTGGCTGCTTCAATATTCCTTATTCACAAATGTGGTACACTGCAAGACAAACGACTGCTGATGTGAGCACTTCATGTGAAACGGAGTTCTCTCTTCTGTGTTTTACAGAGGTCTGTTTGCTAGTCACTACACAGAAACGCACTATCTGGAGGATGGAAGTGTGGTCACCACCTCACCAAACGTCACGGTAAATAACTCACTTCCATCCAAAATCTAAGGTGCTGTCTTTCTGTCTGTCTGTGTCTCTATCTATTTATCCGTTAATGCACATAATTAATAGCAACCTGGTCTCATATTGAAAACGTGACACTACTGTATATACGTTTTTGCAAAACTTGTTATACTTGTCTCCAGGCACAATTCCCTGCAGTTTCCAGGTGAATCAAACACTAGAGGCACTACAACAACTGTGTTTTAGTCACTTTCATTCAAATCATGACTTTAATGACTGATTATGACTTTATAAATACCTTTTTTTTTCTCTATAACTCAGACCATGCTATTTTATGATATTGATGCACTTTCACTCTAACGCATCTTTTGAAACTATACATTTAAATGTTTGTATTACAGACCCACCTACATACAGTATATGCACTTTCCAACCTGATTAGCTTGTTCGGTAGCTCACCTCATAGATCGTTGGACTTTGAGTCGAAGGAATGTGGTTCAATTCCAGCCAACTCAAGCTAACACGTGACAGAGTCATACAAGTGGCACGAAATGATGTGGTTGGTTCAGAAAATGTGGTTTTGCATTTTGCTTCTGCACTTTAAAACACTAATGGATAGGTTTAAGCATTGAAAATCTAAGGATGTCTTTTTTAACGTCTCATTTACATTGTAAGTTTGGTTTAGGCTTTGATTTGGTAAGGATGTCTCATTCATATTTTAAAACACTTGGTTAGGTTCAGGCAAAAGTTTTACGTTAGGGAGGTATGTTTTAAAAACATCCATCTAAAATTCAACTTAACCTCGTTTGAATACGACACCATTTTACTCGCTTTTGGTGCCCCCAGCTGGACATTTCGCTGGAAACCTGCAGCCAAACGTGTTATACCGCACGTAAATTTTGTGAGATCAGGCTGCTTAATAGAGCACCAAATCAATGTAATATAGGAGAAAGATTTTGGAATGGTGCCAGGTCATAGCGGACCAGGTTACACGGTGTGATGCTGCAAATAGACACCAAGTGATCGACAGAATGTCCCGTCGCTTATTGCAGATGGTTAAGACAAAAACTCTTAACATTGAAAATACCTTTTATCACGTGTCTTTTGGCGTCTGGTTAGAACACGGTGTGTATGTGGCTGCCTTAGCCTCTTCAGTCCCTCTCTTTGATTTCTGAGTACTCTGGTTCAAACAAATAAGGCTGGGCATAGAAATGCATCTCTTCATCTTCAAACTCTTCAGACATGGGGGCCTGGGTAGCTCAGCGAGTACTGACGCTGACTACCACCCCTGGAGTCGCGAGTTCGAATCCAGGGTGTGCTGAGTGACTCCAGCCAGGCCTCCTAAGCAACCAAATTGGCCTGGTTACTAGGGAGGGTAGAGTCACATGGGGTAACCTCCTTGGTCGCTATAATGTGTGGTTCTCACTCTCGGTGGGGCGCATGGTGAGTTGTGCGTGGATGCTGCGGAGAATAGCATGAAGCCTCCACATGCACTACATCTCTGCGGTAACATGCTCAACAAGTCACGTGATAAGATGCGTGGATTGTCGGTCTCCGATGCGGAGGCAACAGAGTTGTCTTCCGCCACCTGGATTGAGGTGAGTCACTGCACCACCATGAGGACTTAGAGTGCATTGGGAATTGGGCATTCCAAATTGGGGAGAAATGGGGAGAAAATCCCCCCCCCCCCCACAAAACTCTTCAGACATGGTTTAAGCGCTGTTCTCTGGTTTGTTTCCTGCTATGTTGTGTTTCTACTCTTGCAGGGTGATAGTTTTTCCGCTTGAACACCCCATCTAGCGAGCAGGCAGCTTCGTATTATGTTGCTCTCATGCACACTCATGAACGCACACAGGAGAACAAGGTCTTACAGATGGGTTCAAGCCTAAATTTGTATATATTAGGCAATATATTTATTGCCTGATAAAATGTGTTTTGTACACTCACTTGTATTCAAGGTGCAAGGAAAGTATGTTAATACCTTATGTGATGGTTACACCACATGACATTTTCATTAATGTCTTTATAAAAAATATTAGAAATATTTTTCAAAATTGGACTGCATGAAACCAGTATGGTTACAATGATTAAATTTCTATGAACTTGACACTTTGTTTTAAACTAGATCTTTAGATTTCTCAATTTTATCATCTCGGACAACCTTGTTTGTCATTAACCCATATTTTAAGCTCCCAAATTTACTGACAAAATGCTTCTGACCTTCTGTTTTACCTCAACCAGACCTGCAGTTAAAATCTCATAGTATCACTGATCTCTGCCCTGAGCAAATGCTGGATGATACTGAATCAACAGCTTTAGAGTAGAGGCAGTGAAGACCGGCCACCGGAGGAAGCCAAACCACCCATGTTGCACCTCTGTGTGTTTTCAGCTTTAGATTGTGGAGAGTCACCAACACATTGAGCCCTGAAGGCATGTCAGGCCAAACCTCTGGATCAATGACCCTGTCATCTTCAGTATGCTTTCCAACTACCCCCTCCAGACAATTTGAGCACTGATGCCTTAAATCTGTGCTGAAACACTTTATGAAAAGTAAGCACATGGAAAGAAAAGAGAAAAGTTCCCTAAATGTTCTAGCGAGGCAGAGGTAAACACTAGATTTGGTGTTTCACAACACTAGAGAGTGAGATTTAATAAATCGTTCTGACTTTCAGCTTATTCTGCAGACTTTCACAACACTGAGGCAATATGTCTTTGTTTTGTTTTGATGGGAAACAAGAGTTTTAGGTCACTCAAAAACAGCCAAACTCCCCCAGCGTATCGCGCTCAGACAGGAATGCTGTGTGTTTGAGCTTACTAAACCGATGTGGGAAGTTGGAAAACAAGACAGATGCTCTATCGTCCTCAATGCAGACATGTTTTACACACTAGAGATACACGCTCACAGTACACTGAGAAATTCCTGTTTTCCGAAGTTTGGTAGCCTGTTAGGTCTCTGTAAGAGATTTCAATTACTAATTCAAAATTTGAAGTCAATACAATTGTACAAGAAATTACAATTTCAATACAATTAAAAATTGTACAAGTTTTATCATTCCAAATAAAAACTTTTGTCTTCCAGGGTTTCCACAGTTATGGAAAATCTGGTAATATCAAGGAATTTTAAAACTGTGATTTCCAGTCCTGGAAACGTCATGGAAATCTCTAGAGAACTGTCGCAGAGTGAGCAAGAGACAGACACAGTGGGTGTTGCGCCAGGCCTCGGAGAGGTGTTTATTTAAAATAATAAACAACACAAACTGTTCAAAAAGGGGAAATTAAAGTGTTAAAGGGGAAAAATGTCCTCATCCGCTGCCCAAATGAGGCTGTGTAAATTATACCCACTCCTGTTGTGAGCCTGGCTGAAGGTCCGCCCTCAGAGGCAGGGCTACGATAACGAGAGAGAGAGGGTGGAACATTTCACCACAGAAGATAAATATTTGTACTTATGCTCAGCCCTAAAATATTTCGGTAGCACTTTGAATTTAGGTTCTGTCTGTTAACATTAATAACAGCATCAATTAATGTTAATTTATGAAAATATAATTGTTAGTTAGCATAGCATTAATGTTGGCATATTCAATCTTTAATTTTAAAAATGCATTAATATATGCTGATAATAACAATAACCAAGATTCATAAGTGGTGTAAAATTATTGTTAACTGTTACTTCATGTTAACTAATGTAGATAACGTTTAAGTGGTTTGAGGACTTTTTTTTTAAGGTTACAACTTGGTAATTACAAGGGTATTATGCTATAAATGTGGTTTGAGGACATTTCTAGTGTTCCCATAATTTAAATCGCTTAAACATATTAAATGATGTTTTATTGAAAATGTAAAAATGCAGAAAGTTTTCTGTGAGGGTTTGGTTTAGGGTTAGGGGATAGAATCTATAGTTTGTACAGTATAAAAATCATTATGTCTATGGAGAGTCCTCAATGATAGCTGCACCAACGTGTGTGTGTGCGTGTCAGACTCTGCCCAATGCCGTTATGAGCGGGACTTTAATAACTTATACATTACAGTGGTTAAGAATGACTTAAAGTGCTGTGATATTAAACATATTGTTGAATGGAGCTCCTCTGGTCTGCTGATCTCTGATGGTTCAGTGCAATCACATGCATCATCTCTCAGCTGTGACTCACAGTATGTAGAGACCAACGCCAAGTGAAGCTGTACAGTGATTTAACACAGGACCCTGAGGGTGACCATACACCATCTGTTACACTTCTTTACATGGCTGGCACCAACATGTTAAGCTATGAGGCTATAGTTGTTGTATATGTAATGTGTTTTCAAATGACTTTTTATGTATAGATTTTACTGTTTTAGCCTTGTCCCAGACCCAGGCTTTCATTATTAAACTATGAAAATCCATTATGAAAAAAACGAATTATTACATTGTGGCGAGCAGGGCGGAGCCGAGTGGAGTCTGGGCAGAGCGAGACCGGTGTGGCACACAGGTGGAACTCATTCACCACTTATCTTTCCGGCCTCGCTCTGCCCAGATGCCGCTCGGCTCCGCCCTGCTTGGCACATATGGCGTGGCCGAGCAGTAAGGACGGACGCCTGGCGGAGAATTAGCAGTCAGCCGGGAGAGAGATAAAGAGGAGCAGGAGTGAACAACAATGAGCTCATTTAATACAAGTTGACCCTATAGCTAGAGCTGGGAATCGATTCCAAAAATAATCGATTCCGAGGCGTTGGGAATCAAGAATCGACTTGATTCCTTTCTTGGAAACCACCTGATATTTTTAGACTGTGTTAATTTCCTCAACTACTGAATGGCACATTTCAGAAGCCTAACAGCACTTATACAATTTACAAAAGGATTATAAAATGACTGCATCTTAATGATCATCAACCTGACTCTTAGTCTTTTGTAGTCTGTCAGTATCTGTAAATCCACTCCGTTTGTTCATCTGAATGAAGCAATCGGACAAGCCCTTCAACACATCTGCTTTCCAGACCTGTATAGTCTACCAGTATTTTATTATGGATTCAACTTTTAATCAACGTGCCAAATTTGTGACAGTAAATTGGAATACAATAACAACTTCCCCAATGATACAACACAAGTCTGCAACAAGGAGATGGCAGAGCTGAGTTTGCATCCCAGTTCACATCAATAAATCAGTGTGTTGAAGTTTATTTGATCAATATGCTGCACTTTTAAAAGCAATAATCTAGCTCTTCTCTACTCGTTTTAAAGCCTTTTGCATGTATCTTTTTTTTAGTTAGACTACGTTACACAATTTTACAATAAAATTATTTTATGAAATAAAAACAAAAGTAAATACAAATTATAAAATGTATAGTGGCGGTCAAAAGTTTGGAATAATGTACAGATTTTGCTGTTTCGGAAAGAAATTGGTACTTTAATTCCCAAAAGTGGCATTGAACTGATCACAAAATATAGTCAGGACATTACTGATGTAAAAAAAAACAGCACCATCACTATTTGAAAAAAGTCATTTTTGATCAAATCTAGACAGGCCCCATTTCCAAAAAACTGAAGATTTCATACAAAGGTGTACACTACAGTCTTGAAAGACAAAGGACAACTGACTCTAACAAGGACAGAAAGAGATGTGGAAGACCAGATGTACAACTAAACAAGAGGATAAGTACATCAGAGTCTCTAGTTTGAGAAATAGATGCCTCACATGTCCTCAGCTGACAGCTTCATTGAATTCTACCCACTCAACACCAGTTTCATGTACAACAGTAAAGAGAAGACTCAGGGGTGCAGGCCTTATGGGAAGAATTGATAAGAAAAAGCCACTTTTGAAACAGAAAATCAAAAAGAAAAGGTTAAAGTGGGCAAAGAAACACAGACATTGGACAACAGATAATTGGAAAAGAGTGTTATGGATCTTAACCCCATTGAGCTTTTGTGGGATCATCTAGACTGTAAGGTGCGTGAGAAGTGCCCGACAAGACAGACACATCTATGGCAAGTGTTACAGGAAGTGTGGGGTGAAATGTCACCTGAGTATCTGGACAAACTGACAGCTAGAATGTCAAGGATCTGCAAAGTTGTCATTGCTGCACGTGGAGGATTTTTTAATGAGAGCTCTTTGAAGTAGTTTAAGAAGTTCTGAACATTTTTTTCAAATTGTAATAGTAATTTTTCACGTTATTAATGTCCTGACTATACAGTGTGATCAGGTGAATGCCACTTTGGTGAATAAAAGTACCAATGTCTTTCCATAAGAGCAAAATCTGTACATTATTCCAAACTTTTGGCCGCCAGTTTGTGTTTTAGATTGTATGAAATAAACCAGTACAACAACCTGGATTTTTAAATAAAACTGAAGTGTGTATTTGGACATTTTATGCAGTGTACAAACGGTAGTGGACAATTACTGTACATTTCTAATATAAACCTCTTTCTAAACAAAAACTCAAGTGATAACAGACAATTTCAGTGTACTGCAGGTTAAATGGTGCTTTTAAGATTATATGACGTAGTTCTTCGAAATACAGGCGCATCTTCTCAAATCTTCCCTCAAATGTATCTCATGGGATTGAAGCATTGCGCTTTGATATGTGCATATAGGCCCTGATTTAATCTTAGAATGGAGCTATTAATAGTAAGCCTAAATGTCATCCATGCTATTATCAATAGTGCAAAGAACGCTTTGTAGTGAGCTGTTTATTATAAGATATAACTTATACCTCCCGATTCCATCGATTCCAAAACCAGGAATCGGAGTCGATTCCAAAATTTCTGGAATCAAACAGCCCTACCTATAGCACGAGGTAAGTTGTCACAGTATGCCCACGGACCAAACATGTGCAAAAACTTCATGCTAGAAGTATGCGAGCCTAAATGTCACATTATATTGGGCAAGTTGTTGCTATGGGAGCCTGTATAATTACTTATTATAAGCAATTTAATGGCTTCTCAACAAAAATGTAAAAATTAAAACCATTAAGAAACGATGAAAACACAATCATCAATCCATATCAAATCATTGTGTGGGCCTACAGAAATTGTAATTAATAAACCAAATCACGACATGTAAAGCAGCAAAAAGAACGAGTACGTGAGTATGATAAATGAATGTGACAACTTGCCCCGACTTGATATTTATGAGGTATTCCCTCATGTGGTCATGTGATCTTCCTGTCTTGTGTGACCCAGATTCACTGCTTCTATCATGGTGAGGTGGAGGGATACCTGCGGTCGGACGTCAGCATCAGCGCCTGCACAGGACTCAGGTGAGTTTGATGATGTCACTGGGGCTCAGCAAACTCAAGCCAGAGGTAACTTATGGACACCCTGTACGGGACTATTTTTACATTAACCTTACCCAACCCAGCTTTTCTATGGTTCAACAGCTCGGGAACTGAAGGAACATCAGGAACAGCCTGAGGAAAGGGCATTTTAATTACCTAGTGCTAAGCTCACCATGTCTCGAGAGACTTCCATCTAGCGTTCCTGAAAAGATTCTTTAGCCATTCCGTTTTAATTATGAAATAGCACTCTGGTGAGCGGGTAATGTTTGCATTAATTATCCGAGATTGGACATTCACAGAGTAGGGTGTATGTTCTGCGGGAATGCGGTTAGGAAATAGATTTTCTTGTAATAGTTTCTGTCAGACCGTCACCATAATAACTTTATATCAAATGATCATACGCCACAGGAGATGCATAAAGTTGATTTTCACACTTCGACCTGGGAAAATGAGAACGGCCCGGACATGCAGGATTAATGACGGTGATAAAGCAGGCGAACAGCTTCAGATATGTCTCATAGGAGACTCCAAATGTCTCTATGTTGGGGACAGGGCTGTAGGTATGATCTGAAAAGTGTGGAGAGGGGGGACATTCAAAATCTCATAAGCCTCTCTTCACTATGACAGTTTTAAAGAATTTAAGAATGTGTGTTTTTGTTGTTGTATTTTTAATAATATGTGACATGTTTTTAAGAATATGTGATATCATTTGAAAGAAAGCATATCAACTAACTCATAAGAAACATACAGTTTAATGACTGCTGCCAAACATTTCAAACATTGCTCCAGTCAACCTGAACCAAAGAATCAAAGCTTAAAATATTCCTAAATGTCAGTGTCAAAAATGACCTTAATCAAAATGATATAATAGTCATTTGTATGAATATAGTACTCGTTTGTCTCGTAATAAATGAAGAAATATCTATCCTGTGCTTGTAAACTTGTATAAATATGAAATAATCATAAAAATATGATTTATGGAAGTGCAAAAAAGCGACACTATAACATTTCTCAGGTCTTTAATGATCCTATACACTTTTGGTAATGAAGTAGTTATAAAAATTATTTTTATTATATTTTTGCAATTTTGCCTTTTTTTTTTTTTCTTTTCTTTTTAAACAATATTCAGAAGAGAAAGGTTGAGGAATATTAAAGAGGTGTGGGCATAACTCCAAAAAACAATGGATGCGGTACAGGGGGTGGAATGAGGTCCCAAGTCACTAAAGACCCAAGGTATGCATTAAAGGGTTAACATACTGTGTGTGTATATATACTGTATATATATATTTAAACATATATCAGATGATGTAATTTATTTTACAATCAGAGAAGTATTTTGTAGGGGGCTACAGCTGGGTCCTCAATATGGATTTTAAAGAATAAAAACTCAGGTTTTGCAATAATCAAATGAGAGAGAGTTTACTGATTGTTCTCTGTAGGTTCAATAGGCATCACAAGTCACTGAGATACAACAGTTAGAAAGACAGGAAGTTGAAGTGAAGTTTTACAAACTTTCCAAAGCAATTATAGTCATATGCAAATTACATTAATGGTGTCATCGTACCACAATTTCTAGCATTCTGGTAGGTCAATTACTTCAAATATTTTAACATATTACAAATATGGACTGTTTCCGTCTTCATACAAGCAATCATTTTTAGCCACAACATGAATCGAGGTCCCGTCCTTGGTTGAAACAAACTTATGGTCAGATATCAGAGGTTAGCTACCAGTTATGGCTACTCCTTATTTCTTTACGTCAAAGGGGTACCAAGCAGGGGAAATTAAAATCCTTGGAAGTTGTTTTTGACTATGGCAAAGTCATATGTTAGAGGGCACAATAACCGTAAATAATTCAGAGACATGAGTTATTTAGACATTATCTTCTTCTCAGGAATAGAGGCCTTCTCCCCAACCTTGATGGAGTGCCGGGCCTCACCATCTGTGGAACATTAGGACAGAGCACAGAGAGAAACAAAAGGGCACAAGAGAGTACACCATTGCTGCATCTAGTTGCCTACTATTATAGTAAATGTTTCAATTCATTGATTACATGAGGTAGATCATAATGAGGTAAATGTGTTGTCCAGTTATGGTTACTTTTACAAACCATAAAACAAAGATAATAACAAAGAATCATAACTATGATCTCTCTCTCTCTCTTACATTACTACTTGTGATTAATCAATCCTCAATATAATCAAATGGTTAAATAGGGTATATGATTCATTATGTAATAGAAATAGAAATGAAATAAATGCAAGACAACATTAAATGCACATTCTCCGGAGGCCAGGCTAAATGAGTAAACACTGTTACTGCACTCCTGACATGGGCCAGACCCTCAGTCACCCTTCAGATTACATACATATTACTACTTGTACCTTTTAGGAAAAGAGGAACAGAACATTGATTAATATAATAAGAATAAGTGAGGATTATGAAATATAGATATAACTTTCAAGAGCAAAGAGGGATTAGAATTTTCCCCCTTCAATTTAAATGTCACAACAACAAAAAAAGTAAGATCTCAAAACAGCTTTAAACAACTTGAAACAAATACATTTACACTAAATACAAAAAAAATAAAATAAATAAATACTAGAATACATCCTAATTTATATCATGGCAAAGACATGGCATTGAAAGGTGCACTCATTGAAATCTGCTTATAGTCAAAGCTATTTGCAGTCAGCCATGATGAATTTATTCTGCGAAAGCATCCAGTTACAGAGGAGTATTGAGATATAGCAAATATCGGGCGTTCATACTGTTTTTGTGTCCGTTGGCACTATTTTTCAATTGTTTTTCTATGTAGGACATCATATATAGGAGCATCACATTTTTGCTTAATATTATGTATTTCCAAGTGAAACAGGATACTTGACAAAAAAAGAAAATAAAGAATGTAGGGCAGGACTTGATATTATCCATGGAGAATTAATTGGATTGTAAAAAGTGAATGTTTAAGGAATATTAAGATTAGTAATCGATATTATCACACTTAAATGATGTTAACACATATAGTGTTTACGTCTTGTAGCTATAGTTGAAATGGTGTGTATTATAGCCTTTATGGACTGGCCCCATTGACTTCCATTGTACGTGCCTCCATTTTTGTTTAACAAGGCGTAAGTCGAAATTATTTTTGTGGTAATCGACAGTACGCCACAAATTTATTTAATTAAGCTTCACTTGTATTTAACCCGGAATGGAGGAAAGTCGTTTCAGAGGCGAGCAAGTTGATTATATTAATATACGATAAACAGGACATATTTTGAAATATTATGAAGACAAACATTTTGTTTTATTTGGAATAATGTGGTTATGTGGTTCCAATCCATCAGATATATTGCTATGCCCAAACATTCCAATGTTTCTACTGACATAATAGGAAATCATCTCATTTCAGCGAGTAAACATTAGTCATTCAATCACCGTTTTTATATCTGAAATCTGCATGTACATCCCTACAACACAAACGTCCTGCACATGTAATTATTTATTTATTTAAAGTCGGGAATTTTTCCTGTTTCATGAAAGCCCGAGCAAGTTATGTACACTGGTGTCTAAAAGTTTGGAATAATGTACAGATTTTGCTGTTTCAGAAGGAAATTGGTACTTTGTGTCATTCAACTGATCACAAAGTATAGTCAGGACATTACTGATGTAAAAAACAGCACCATCACTATTTGAAAAAAGTCATTTTTGATCAAATCTAGACAGCAGCCATCACTCCAACACCTTATCCTTGAGTAATCATGATAAATTGATCATTTGATACTAGAAAATCACTCGCCATTATATCAATTATATTTGGTTCGTTAAATGAAGCTTAACATTGTCTTTGTTTTTGTTTTTGAGTTGCCACAGTATGCAATAGACTGGCATGTCTTAAGGTCAATATTAGTTCAAAAATGGCAAAAAAGAAACAGCTTTCTCTAGAAACTCATCAGTCAATCATTGTTTTGAGCAATGAAGGCTATACAGTGCTTGAAATTGCCAAAAAACTGAAGATTTCATACAAAGGTGTACACTACAGTCTTCAAACACAAAGAACAACTGGCTCTAACAAGGACAGAAAGAGATGTGGAAGACCAGATGTACAACTAAACAAGAGGATAAGTACATCAGAGTCTCTAGTTTGAGAAATAGACGCCTCACATGTCCTCAGCTGACAGCTTCATTGAATTCTACCCGCTCAACACCAGTTTCATGTACAACAGTAAAGAGAAGACTCAGGGGTGCAGGCCTTATGGGAAGAATTGCAAAGAAAAAGCCACTTTTGAAACAGAAAAACAAAAAGAAAAGGTTAGAGTGGGCAAAGAAACACAGACATTGGACAACAGATAATTGGAAAAGAGTGTTATGGATCTTAACCCCATTGAGCTTTTGTGGGATCAGCTAGACTGTAAGGTGCGTGAGAAGTGCCCGACAAGACAGACACATCTATGGCAAGTGCTACAGGAAGTGTGGGGTGAAATGTCACCTGAGTATCTGGACAAACTGACAGCTAGAATAACAAGGATCTGCAAAGCTGTTATTGCTGCACATGGAGAACTCTTTGAAGTAGTTTAAGAAGTTCTGAACATTTTGTTCAAATTGTAATAGTAATTTATCACATTATTAATGTCCTGACTATACATTGTGATCAGTTGAATGCCACTTTGGTGAATAAAAGTACCAATGTCTTTCCATAAGAGCAAAATCTGTACATTATTCCAAACTTTTGGCCGCCAGTGTATATCTATATCAAACAGTATCCATCACAGATCAGCTGAATGTAAACAAGTTCACTGAAACTGAGGTAAGATACAAACTGACATTTTCAGACTTATTTATTGTGATAATCGAAGTGTTTGCTTAGAGTTACTTGTTTTATTTTTTTATCAAAAAGTGCCTTGTTCTCGCAGTCACTTGAGAGCACATGTTCTCTCTCCCTCTATCACTGATACGGGTTCGACTGGAGTACAATGAATTAAACTGACTACAGAGAGCACTTCAATGTGAAAACAAGCAAATCCCGGGCATTTAAGGCAAATTAGAAGTCCCTGTCTGACTTTTTTAAAGTCCCTTTCATGGGTAAGGATGTATTGTCACTCTAAACAGATATTAGCAGATATTACTGATTTTCCTACTTACAGTTTTGCCGCTTCCTTTGGTGATTATTGTGCTGCATTGATAGACTGAACACCGGGGCAGGTGAATGCTCTGACATGCGATCCGCAAATATCTTCTCCCTCGTAACAAATATTATCCATAATGAGCAAATCAAACATTAAACGTGATTGTCTCTAGAGGGCGAAATGCAACTGTCGTATCCGCAGGTCGGAGACGGTGAAACGGGGGTGTTTTCGCCTGTCAGTCATTGCCGCTCTATGAGAGGTTGGGCATACAAAGATGGCCGCTTGGACCCTTCCGGTGGCTTCACCTCCTGCTGGCAGTTTAACGTTGCGTCAGCGATCCAGTTCTATTTATATATCAGTGTTCCAAACCCATATGAACACAAAAAAGCAGAATGTCCAGTCTCAGTCACCATTCACTTTCATTGTATGGAAATAAAGATGCAATGAAAGTGAATGGTGACCGAGACTAAAGTATTCCTAACTATCTCTTTAAGTTACAACTTTTAGTTTGTCACTCCCGAACCCAGAGTTTATTGTTTAGTTCTTTATATCAACTTGGCCCATTTTTGCAACCTGTCTCTGTGTCTGGCAGGAAGACACATGCACAGGCCTCCTCCGACAAAAACGATGTTGCTTGGCACTCCGGCCAAAACAAATTGCTGCTGATTTTTCTTTGGCAGCGTCTGGGAGAACAGAGTTTCCTGGGGATCTCATGCGGTGGAGAGTGTAGTTTTGAAACTTCTGGAAAAGCCCAGAGTTTTGGACCTTTGCTAACTGAGGAGACTGTCACTTAAATTCAGCACACAGCTTAAAAGTGTGAGAAAGGTTTGCGGACATGGATCCAAGAACCACGGAGTGGTAATATTAGAGCTGTGGATAGGATTTATTTCGTCGAATGTCCTACAAATCAATTGTCTGTTGACCAACAGTGGCTTGGATGTTGAACTAAGCTGGTCTCCAAAATTTCACGCTGTCTTATTTTGTGGGAATACGAGAAACCACTTCCTCTCTCTCTCTCTCTCTTCCTATTTGCAGTCCATCTGTTGTAAATGATTTTTCTGTTCAAAGTAGTTCTGTACAATCTTAAAAAACAAAGCTTAGCTCAACATTTATTAACCCATTGTTTGCAATGCTTGAAAATAGTGCAGGAGTACTCAGATGAAGGTTTAATGATAATTATAATGATATCCAAAGATTTTTTTTCTACTTGTCATGTCTTCAGGTAAACAAGACAAAAATAGTGAGTTAAAAAAAAAAATTTACACTAAAGAAGTCTAAAATGCCCGCAGAGAGATCTAGCATTCCCATTCATCTCAATGGCAGTTACTCGGCTGCTGCATTCAGCCCAAATATGCAACCTGCTTGCTGTTTCTTTGCTCATCTGTCTGTCTTTCTACAGGGGACTGATTTCACTTGAAGATAAAGTCTATGTACTGGAGCCGACACAAGCGGAGAACATCACCACGCATCGTATATTCAGAGGAGAACACCTTACACTCGCCCAGGGGACGTGCGGACATGGTCACAACATTTCATACCCTGCAGAGTTCTCAAATACTACAGAATCTGTCTTCAGTTCTCACAGTAGTCGGGTAAAGGCAATATTTTTTACTTTTCACCAGCGACTCTAATGAGTCGGTTCTTTTGAATCTACAGTGTGAAACATTCAGTGTGACCAGAGTACTATGATTCCCAAACTAATGACTCTTATGAGCCACTTATTTTGAATCTATTGCGTGAAACTTTCAGCGTGACCACTGTAGACTGATTCCCAAACGAATGACTCTTATGAGTCAGTTCTTTCGAATCTACAGCGCAAAACATTCAGAGTGACCATTGTACTCTGATTCCCAAACGAATAACTCTTATGAGTCGGTTCTTTCGAATCTACAGCACATAACATTCAGTGTGACCAGTGTAGTCCGATTTCTGAGTGAATGACACTTATGAGTTGCTTTTCTTTTTTATCTATAGTGTAAAACATTCAGCACGACCATTGTAGTCTGATTCCCAAACTAATTACTCTTATGAGTCGGTTCTTTTGACTCTACAGTGAGAAACATTCAGCGTGACCAGTGTAGTCAGATTCCCGAACAAATGACTCTAATGAGCCACTTCTTTTGAATCTGCTGTGCAAAACAGTCAGCATGACCAATGTAGCCTGATTCCTGAGCAAGTGACTCTTATGAGTCGGTTCTTTTTGGTGAATGAACAACGTACTGAACTGCAAGTCATTAACTTCAGGCTGATGAGACCTGAATAAGAGTTATTACTGGATGTTCATATGAATTATCGCATATATAAAGTCTGTGTAAAGACTGTAACAGACTGCTTAGAGCAGTAAATAAAAAAATAAAAAGAATTGCATTTCTTATAAGTACTTAAAGAATTGTTAATGGAACAGTAAATGAAATGAAGCAAAATGAGTGGTGCTGGCGTAGTGGGCTAAAGCACAGAACTGGTAATCAGATTGCTGGTTCATTCCCCACAGCCATCACCATTGTGTCCTTGAGCAAGGCACTTAACTCCAGGTTGCTCTGGGGGGATTGTCCCTGTAATAAGTGCACTGTAAGTCACTTTGGATAAAAGCATCTGCCAAATGCATAAATGTAAATGTAAATCCTTAATAGCAATCAGAAAAACAAAACGTTTCCCATCCCTAGTGCTCGCTATGGCAACCATAATTATTACTATTTCTCATACTTGGGGTTAAGGATTTTTCACATTCATGTCTGACTTCATTCTGGTATGTAAGCACATTTTTCACAAAATTATCAATTTATGATGATTTAAATCATGTCCCACCCAACATTATTTTCTTCTTGGAAATCACTTTACAGAAGTAAATAGGGTTGCGAACAATGTTGACTTTGACTCTATACAAATTCGCTACACATTTTACAGAGAAAAAAAAAGGGAGAGAAATTTTGAAGATGTACAATTTAGAAATATGGCTTTATTCTTAGAGGATTTATGCACCTCCTACACACACACACACACACAAACACACACCACTTTTTACCTGATAATGTTCCTCATTCAGTTAATCTCCTTGATTTCTTTTGCCCTGCAGATCTCATGGCACAGCGATATCATCTTTTTAGAAGATGTGTTTTTAATCATTTAGACACTTAAGTCTTCCCTCTTAAAACCTCTGGTGAAACTTCAGCCCTTAATTCTAATTATTCTCAACACAAAACCTGACACAGATGTGTCCAGCCTTTTATTTCCACTGGACACTTAAAAAGGCCAGTCCCTGAAAATAATGGGAGACAGCATCCATTGAAAGAGAGAAGTGGGGTCACCTTCAGTATAGTGCCCTTATGTGCTGGATGCTATGGCCACGTTTACACTGTTAAATCATTTATTAAACGATTAAATGATTTCATTTACTAAAATTCAGAATGAATTTAGAATTAATGGGGACTAGTTAAATTTAATAGATCACTGATCCTATTATGAAGAGAAAAAAAAAACATTGTTGAAAAGCAAAAAAAAAAAAAAATGTGTCATTGAAAGACATTTCACCACACTTAAAGGGGTAGTTCGCCCAAAAATGAAAATTCTGTTATCATACTCAACCTCATGTCTTTCTAAACCCATGTGACATACTTTCTTCTGTGGTACTTTAAAGGAGGTGTTTTGATGAATCTTCAAGCTGAAGAAATAGATTTGGGCTTTCAAGTTTCGAAAAGGACAAAAAAGCGGTAGCCTAAAAGTAGTCCAAATGACTCATGCGCTATGTTCCAATTCTTTTAAAGTGCTTCAATAGCTTTGTGTGAGTAACAGACCGAAACTTGGGCAGAATTTCACTGCAGCTCTCTAGTATCATTCTCCATCCTTCACATCGTGTTTTATTATGATACTGCTGTTTTTGTGTTCTCTGATGTAAAACCTGGTGTGATACATAACTGAATGCAACCTTAGAATAAAACAATTCTTGGAAACTAAAGAATAACCAATGGGTGTTATAAAGGCTGAGAGTTAGTAGAAATACATCTAGCTACACTTAGACGGAAGAGTTTATAATAACTTTGAATTGCAAGTAGGGTAATCGCTTGAGAAAATTCGATAGCCAGACAATCAGAGGGCTTTTAAAGTGAACAGTCTCCTGGAAAGCACATCACTGTGGATCAGAAGTAGTTTGAGGGCATTACTAAACCCAGAACAGGAAGTTCAATCACACAGCTCTGTTAATAGAGGGCACATTTGGAAGGGAGGTGAAGTTGTCACCTTTGTGCTTAAAGGCGATATACTAGAGACTCTTAGCAAAGAGAGCCTTGAGTGATTTTTAAACGGGGTTCTTTGGTACATGCTCTATTAACTCTGTCCTTCACAGGAAGAGGTCAAAGTTAAAGGGGTAGTTCACCCAAACATAAAAAAAAAATGACTTTCTTCTGTACAACAAAAAAAATATATATTTTAAGAATATCATGACCACTCTTGTCCATAAAATGAAAGTGAAAGGGGACTGGAAAGATCCAGCTCAAAATGACAAAAAGCGGCCTAAAAGTAGTCCATCGCTCTGTCCGAATATCCATACTTCCCTACTATATAGTATGCCAAAAACAGTATGCCAATGGAGTAGTATGTTCGAAGCCTCAGTATTCATGAAACAGTAAGTGAGAAATACACGGATGACCTACTATTTCCAGTGAAATTCTGAAGTGTGGATAGACTGGATATTTTAAGATCCCTCAGGAGCTGAGGAGAAGTCACGTTCAAACACTGGATTTAAAAGAACACTGGAGAAACACGAGTCGGATAGCTCTTTTCAACTGTAAGTGTAATATATACCACAAGGAAAGTTATTCCTTGTGCTTAAATGGTGCTTGTTTAAACTAGTAGATTATTTTAGCAGTTGTTGTTGTTGTTATGTCATATATTTGCATCACGGGACAATGCCCACGTTCCCGGATGAAGTACAGGTGCATCTCAATAAATTAGAATGTCGTGGAAAAGTTCATTTATTTCAGTAATTCAACTCAAATTGTGAAACTTGTGTATTAAATAAATTCAATGCACACAGACTGAAGTAGTTTAAGTCTTTGGTTCTTTTAATTGTGATGATTTTGGCTCACATTTAACAAAAACCCACCAATTCACTATCTCAAAAAATTAGAATATGGTGACATGCCAATCAGCTAATCAACTCAAAACACCTGCAAAGGTTTCCTGAGCCTTCAAAATGGTCTCTCAGTTTGGTTCACTAGGCTACACAATCATGGGGAAGACTGCTGATCTGACAGTTGTCCAGAAGACAATCATTGACACCCTTCACAAAGAGGGTAAGCCACAAACATTCATTGCCAAAGAAGCTGGCTGTTCACAGAGTGCTGTATCCAAGCATGTTAACAGAAAGTTGAGTGGGAGGAAAAAGTGTGGAAGAAAAAGATGTACAACCAACCGAGAGAACCGCAGCCTTATGAGGATTGTCAAGCAAAATCGATTCAAGAATTTGGGTGAACTTTACAAGGAATGGACTGAGGCTGGGGTCAAGGCATAAAGGAATTTGGCTACAGTTGTCGTATTCCTCTTGTTAAGCCACTCCTGAACCACAGACAACGTCAGAGGCGTCTTACCTGGGCTAAGGAGAAGAAGAACTGGACTGTTGCCCAGTGGTCCAAAGTCCTCTTTTCAGATGAGAGAAAGTTTTGTATTTCATTTGGAAACCAAGGTCCTAGAGTCTGGAGGAAGGGTGGAGAAGCTCATAGCCCAAGTTGTTTGAAGTCCAGTGTTAAGTTTCCACAGTCTGTGATGATTTGGGGTGCAATGTCATCTGCTGGTGTTGGTCCATTGTGTTTTTTGAAAACCAAAGTCACTGCACCCGTTTACCAAGACATTTTGGAGCACTTCATGCTTCCTTCTGCTGACCAGCTTTTTAAAGATGCTGATTTCATTTTCCAGCAGGATTTGGCACCTGCCCACACTGCCAAAAGCACCAAAAGTTGGTTAAATGACCATGGTGTTGGTGTGCTTGACTGGCCAGCAAACTCACCAGACCTGAACCCTATAGAGAATCTATGGGGTATTGTCAAGAGGAAAATGAGAAACAAGAGACCAAAAAATGCAGATGAGCTGAAGGCCACTGTCAAAGAAACCTGGGCTTCCATACCACCTCAGCAGTGCCACAAACTGATCACCTCCATGCCACGCCGAATTGAGGCAGTAATTAAAGCAAAAGGAGCCCCTACCAAGTATTGAGTACATATACAGTAAATGAACATACTTTCCAGAAGGCCAACAATTCACTAAAAATGTTTTTTTTATTGGTCTTCTGATGTATTCTAATTTTTTGAGATAGTGAATTGGTGGGTTTTTGTTAAATGTGAGCCAAAATCATCACAATTAAAAGAACCAAAGACTTAAACTACTTCAGTCTGTGTGCACTGAATTTATTTAATACACGAGTTTCACAATTTGAGTTGAATTACTGAAATAAATGAACTTTTCCATGACATTCTAATTTATTGAGATGCACCTGTATGTCCGAAATCTATTCATACTACTCGCATGCATACCTAAAACAATGGACTTTTTTATCGACCAAGAAGTGCATCCTTCATTAAATACAGCACATACTGTGACAGTACGCCAGTATAAGCCTACAAAAGGACTACAAATATAAGGACTACAAAAGTGGGCTACAAAAATAAAACACTGATGCCATTTGACCCCACCGAAGTCTAATACAATTGGTTCTCGTGTCTCGTGACTAACCGTCATTGGCGTCAATGGCGCCATATTTTTTATTTGAGAGATACAGCAGAGAGGATTAATATTAGTGAAACACAAATCTATCGTAAGTCTTCATAAGACTTGGAATGACATATGGACTACTTCTTGATATTTAGTAGCTTGAAAGCAGCAGTCCCAACTTCAGTTTCAAGAGTTGACAATATATTCTTCAAAAATGAACCTTTAGTGTTCGTGGAAATAGGAGAGTCAAATGTCATTTGAAACAGTTAGAGCAGGGGTGCCCATTACGTCGATCGCAAGACAACCACTGGTCAATCTCGTTAACTGGTTAAATGGTAAAGGGAGTAGAGAGAGAAACTACTCAAATAACGAAATGTATTTCCTCATTATGACTCCCACGCAGGTGGATATCCAAAATGTAGGATGGCTGGAGAAAGCTCTACCTGATTGGTTACGGTCGCGATTAGGGGTTAGGCTATAGTTTCTCCGACCAATCAGGTAGAGCTTTCCTGATAAATATTACTGAATCGTCTAATCAGGTATCGCTTTCCTCGTGAATATAAATGAGTCTTCCCCTGCCATCCTATGTTTCGGAAGCTCACCCCCTGCGCACACTGTCTGACAGATGGCTTCTTTTTGTGAGGGTATGTGTGTAATGCGGTAATGCGAATACGTGCCTGAGTGATGGTTAAATACATGTATTATAATTATGCCAGCAGCCATATCACCCTGCAGCTCTCGCCTGGTTGCCCACTAAAGCAGGGTTGAGCCTGGCCAGTACCTGGATGGGAGACCTCCTGGGGAAAACTAAAGTTGCTTCTGGAAGAGGTATTATGGAGGCCAGCAGGGGGTGCTCACCATGCGGTCTGTGTGGGTCCTAATGCCCCAGTATAGTGACGGGGACACTATACTCTAAAAAAGCACCGTCTTTCGGATGAGATGTTAAACTGAGGTCCTGACTATCTGTGGTCATTAAAAAATCCCAGGGCACTTCTTGTAAAGTGTAGGGGTGTAACTCCATGTCCTGGCCAAATTCCCCCCATTGGCCCTTATCTATCATGGCCCCCTAATAATCTCCATCCCTGAATTGGCTACATCACTCTACTCTCCTCTCCACCAATAGCTAGTGTGTGGTGAGCGTACTGGCGCACTATGGCTACTGTTGCATCATCCAGGTGGATGCTGCACACTGGTGTGCTTTGAATGCCTAGAAAAGTGCTATATAAATTTAAGGAATTATTAAGAATGATTACTTAAATACTTGATATTGCTACTTTAAGCACTGTTTTCTTCATTTGTTTCTGTGTTAATTGATTACTGAGCGTTTCCTTGTTTTGAATAATTACTTGAGATCTTGAAACAATGTTTACCCAATTAGCAAATTAGTCAGTAATAGTTTTTGCATCGAGAAGCATCAAATTTAACTGGTATTGGTTCTGACTACTGAAATATTGGTATCGTGATAAAACTGCCTACAATGTCAATTTAAATTCTGCCTGGTAGATCTTGCTGTAATAGGATTATGAAACAGTAGATCTCATGCCATAAAAGTGTGAGCACCCCTGAGTTAGAAGGTGAGTAAATGATGACAGAATTTTTATATTGGGATGAACAATCTCTTAAAATCTTTTTCTGTTTCTGTTTCTCCCTCCAGCATAAACGAGATGCCCAAAGCAGCACCAAGCATGTGGAGCTGATCATTGTTGCGGACAACCGCGAGGTAACAAAATTTTCATTTTGACCTCACAAACATCTCTGAACTTCAATCATCTGAAGGTCAGACATCAATAAAGCCCTAGGCATGGTACCACAACCCCATCTGCCTGACTTGCACTTGCCCTTTGACCTGTCAGGATGGAGGAGTTTCAATTCTGTTTAGGTGCTGTGGTCATGGAGGGGAGAAGGTCAGAAGTTGAAGCAGTTTAGTAGTGTAAAACAATGCCTAAACAGCTAGCTGGCTATTTTTGAACATCAGCCAATAGCCTGCGTGGCCTAGGTGGCATCGTGCAAACAGGAAAGTCATTTCAGAGGCAGAGCATTTTATTATACAGTATTTTGAAGCAAGAATGCAAAGGCATTTTTTTAAAATGCATTATAATATTGTCCATTGGTGAATCAGGAAATTGTATTCAGTATGTAACGGGGGTGATTTGATTTCATGTAGTTTGAAGATGTGGGAAGATGAAAAATAAACAGTTAAAAATATTGTATTTCTTCGTATTGCAAATTTTACAGCTTTCAACCGAGGTTTTCCAAAATGATTATTGTAACAGCACTCAATATGAAACACTCAGAGGCTGCAATCACAGCAAACACGGACAACACATTTCCAGTCTTTAATTTCATTCTCTAAAGCTTTTTTGTACATCCAGCATTGGACAGTCTGAATATCAAATATTGCTGCTCATGTCTGGCCCAAAATCTCCATGGAAAATGAATTACCTCATGTGACATTTACCACATTCAGACACTGAACAGCCATATTTAGCTGCTGTTTAAAGATTTTTTTGTCTCTTTTTTTCAATCTTCACATTTCAGTATCAGAAACAAGGGAAAGACATGGAGAAAGTGAAACAGAGACTCGCTGAAATAGCTAACTACGTTGACAAGGTAAACTTAAGCATGTAAACATGCAGTGATTTCATGGAAAATGGACACTTTTTAACAGCCACCTCAGTGTCAAAAAGATTTAGGGTTATTCAATGTCAAATCAACTACATTTTAGAAACTTCCCCGGCTGAAATGTATAAATATAAGATAAACATTGCATTACAAAGCTTTACAGATGTACATTTCTGAAATGTAAAAACTAGACTGGTATTGCACTAACTGAAGAGCCACATGTGAATAAATAAAGGTATATTTCTTCTTTCAATATTATTAGTGCTTCAAGCTTTTGTTTTGTTTGACTATATATATATATATATATATATATATATATATATATATATATATATATATATATATATAATTACTAGCTCCATACCATGTTTGACCATCGAAAATGAATAAAATGTAACAATTTTCACGCATGGAGCCACATTGAGAATTTGACCACTTAGGGCCTTAAAAATTAAGATAAAAAAGGAATGTTTGTTCTGAATCAGAATCTCAAGGTATATTAAGATATCTTTAATACTTCTAAAGTTATAGACACTCCAACTTTAAAAAAACAACGAAAAGTTGATTGACTTGATTAACATATTGATGCTTATTGACAGCATGTTGATTAATAATAGACCTACCAATCTCTGTGCAGAAATAACAAAAATGATGCTGCCACCTTTCTGAGATATTTTTTGACCTGTAATTTTGCTCAAAAATTGCAGGCCAGTATTTTCATATAAATTTTTTTTTTTTTTCATGGCATTTCATATTTAGTTTTTTACCAGTAAAAAAAATTAATATTAAAAACACAATTTTGTGACTACCACCCCTGGAGTCGCGAGTCCAGCCAGGTCTCCTAAGCAACCAAATTGGCCCGGTTGCTAGGGAGGGTAGAGTCACATGGGGTAACCTCCTCGTGGTCGTGATTAGTGGTTCTTGCTCTCAATGTGGCGCGTGGTAAGTTGTGTGGGGATCGCGGAGAGTAGCATGAGCCTCCACATGCTGTGAGTCTCCGCGGTGTCATGCACAACGAGCTACGTGATAAGATGTGCGGATTGACGGTCTCAGAAGCAGAGGCACCTACTAAGTAGTTGGAATTTGGCATTCCAAACTGGGAGAAAAGGGGATAAAAAATAAATAAATTTAAAAAAATGTTAAGCCGGGGACCTCTAGTTAAGTTGACACGGAATTACCGTTTATCGAAATTCACCGCAAGTAATAAATTAATAAAGTAGGCACAATTTACATTTGTCTGCAAAACCAATTTCAAACATTTAAGCATAAGCCTTTAGATCAAATGGTTTTTAAGATCATAAGAAACCTAAATCCAAGTCGAGTGTGTCCAAACTTTTCTCTGGTAGTGTAAATGAAGCCTTCAAAACTATACTAACAAAAGTGCCCAAGTGAAGACAGATAAATTACTTGTCGCTAGAAATTTTTTGTATCGTGCCTAGCTAGGAAGTAAAATCAGTTCATATGTACAAAAATCAATAACTTAAGCTTAAGAGCTCACACATATTTGTACAATTGATATGTGTCTGGTTTTACCTCTTGAACATCTGAAAAGGCTATCTTTGCTTTGCCACTTGCAGTTTGCTAACAGCTAGTGCTATCGTTTCTCAGTTTTACAGATCTCTGAACATACGTATAGCGCTAGTGGGGCTGGAAGTTTGGAGTGACAGAGACAAATGCTCCATCACTCAGGATCCGTTCACATCACTCCACGAGTTCCTAGACTGGAGGAAACTCAAGTTACTCCCGCAGAGACCCCATGACAACGCTCAGCTGATTAGGTAACCAGGAACGTTCAAATGCTAAACACTTTTATTGCAGAGGGTCCTCATTAGAAATGATACCATGTGGTTTACCACTCTTTATCTCTATAGAGGTTGTCAGTGTGTAGCCCTAAAACCCTGAAGAGAATTAGAATTTTTGGGTTAGCACGTGTTCCCTTGGGGTCCAATATGTTTATAGAATTGTGGTTTTCGTTTTTTTGAGTAAAATAAAGTCTGTGGTGAACATTACTTGAGAAGTGTTCATTTTTAAACGAACACAAGTTGCTAACAAGTTGATACAAGGTAAATTGCACAGTCATACCTCATACTTGAATTTTGAAAACGTAAGTTGCTAAATAGGCTAAGGACAACAAATACCACAAGGACGTGAGTTTACATGCTTGAAAAATTTGACAACTGTTGCAGTCCTTATTTAATAACTTACCTTTTTATCGAACACAGCGGTTTCAAAATTCACTTTTGAGAAATGACTGTCTGTAATTTATGGTGTAGAACAAAACGTGAAAGTCTCTTCAAGTTATATTAACCACAGACTTTCATTTCCTAATGCTCATCTCTATTAGCCTGCCTGATTGGCCGTACAAATTGATGTCATAACTGAACAGCTCAATTTGAAATGTTGTGTAATGTATGAGGTTTGATTCACACATTTGTATTGAACACTGATCATGTGAGCGTTTGTTTTTCCTCAGCGGAGTGTACTTCCAAGGTACCACTATTGGCATGGCTCCCATCATGAGCATGTGCACTGCTGAACAGTCAGGGGGCATTGTCATGGTGAGTGACAGCTGTCAATCATTCCTCATGACATACAATATAGAATAAGCAGATTAATCAGATTAATCGCTATTAATTGCGTTTGCTAAAAAAAAAAAAAAAAAAAAGCCTCCAAATGAACATAATTTAAGACATTATTATGACAAAAAAGTAAATCACTGAAAATGGTTCTCAACCAGGGGGCCGGGGCCCACAAGGGGGCCTCAGCAAACTACCAAGGGGGCCCCAAGGTGATTTAAGATTATAAAATAATCTGATTTCCTAAAATGATTCTAAAAATGCTATAAAAAACACACTAAAAATCGAGATGTACTGTACATTACAGCATGTAAACTGAAATCATATTTCAGTTCAACAACTGTTATTATTAAAGAACATACAGTTCTTGAAACTTCTGCACTAATGTTCGGAGTTTCTGTTAATAAAGAAGCTTTATCATCATTACCGCCGAAGTACTACGGGGTGCCTTCAAATACTGTCTTGGACAACGGGGTGCCTTGGAGATAAAAAGGTTGAGAACCACTGTTTTAGATGTCTGCAGTCCACAGCAATCCATTTTGCAACCAATTTCCAAGTCTTTCCAAGGTAGTAGCGTTCACACAGGATGCATTCTTGCGTTACGTCTATGCCAGGGGTATTCGAATACATTTCCAAGAGGTTCAGTCTGGGCATTTCCATCCCACCAAAAGTCCGGACAATTATAATGTATCATTTCATAGCCATTCTGACTAATGACAACAGGTAAGAAATGCAAATTTTTTGGAATAGTTATTATACATTTCCAAGTTGGCAGCAATGGTACTTTGTAAAATGAAGAAGAAATTATAAATCATAAATCAACAGTCAAAAAGTCTCTGGGCAGGAATGAGGACATAGTGGCCCAAAGACAACCAAAGAAGTGAACTATGGGGGATCTTCTACTGTTTATATATATATATATACATATATACATAGGAAAGATACTGTATGAGGGTTCAGTGGTAACCCATGAGAGAAAGTGTAGGTAATGTAAAAGTCTTAATGAACCATTTGTATTTTCCCTTAAATGCAAATCTACCAAAAACAAACAAACAATGCACATCTTAATAGTGCAGTTTAAAAATACTGTTTGCTATAGTTAAGTATAAATGGGCTGACTATCAAATAATGGAAATGTGTTTCATCATAAGCAGAGAACTCATAATTACAAAGATTCGGTTGTCTTTCTTGCCATCCATGCCAGAGATGATGTTATTTCTAATTTAATTTTCACAGAATTTAAACAAACATCTCTGTTTGTTATCAATCGAAACATGTTGATTTAATAAAGCTAATTTTAGACGGGAAAAAATAAATGTTTCAAGTCTAAAGGCGCTCTGGGACTACGATAAATTGTCCTGTCACAAACCTTAATTGCTCAGCTGAACCATCGGAGTCATGTCAGACACATGAAGGTTGTTTCAGCTTCATTTTCATTTTCTGCGGTGTATTTTAGCGAAAGATGCCAGTATCCATCTATATAGCTGCTCACCATATTTCTCTGTTATGGTCTACTGTCATTAAAATAATCGCGTCTGCAGCTCTAATACAGTATATCATGTCACGGGCTGGGGGAGAGAGGCAACGTGTGCGGAGCGCGAAAGGGCATTAATGAAGCGTGTTCGGAGCTAGAGAAAAATATTGAAGTATATAGCTCTGAAAGTTTAGTGCTATCTATGCCCCGGAGCGCTTGCGGTGTACACAGCTCCGTTGTTTTGTCTCACTGCTATCCTAAAGCGTTGAAACGGTGAGATGGGGCAACCACTGTCATGATGTCTCACGGTGCCATTATTTATTGTTGATCTATATACACTAGTGTTGCGTGTTATCTGATTATAAAGTAATTAATTACCATAATATAATTACTTTTTTTAGTACTTCCTTTTTAGTAATGATTTTATGTTCTTGTAATCAGATTACAGTTACTGAGTTAACCATTTATTTATTTATTTATTTATTTATTTATTTATTTATTTGGATTAATTTTTCTCCCAATTTGGAATGCCCAATTCCCAATGCGCTCTAAATCCTCGTGGTGGCATAGTGACTCGCCTCAATCCGGGTGGCGGAGGATGAATCTCAGTTGCCTCCGCGTCTGAGACCATCAACCCGCGCATTTTATCACGTAGCTCGTTGAGCGCGTTACCACAGAGACATGTGGAGGCTTCACGCCATGCACCACGGCAATCTACGCACAACTCACCACGTGCCCCACCGAGAGCGAACCACATTATAGCGACCACGAGGAGGTTACCCCATGTGACTCTACCCTCCCTAGCAACTGGGCCAATTTGGTTGCTTACGAGACCCTAGCTGGGATTAATTAGTCATTTGATTACTTTTCCTATGATGTAATCAGTAAAGACAGTACCATTTTAGAGAAGTATTTAGTAATTTGCTGTGGATTACTTTTTGGGATTAATTAACCCAACACTGATGAGCACATGTAGACAGACATCTTAAATGATACGAATAAACAAATATATTATAAAATGTACTTGCGTGTCAAGGGGCATGATAAAATGCGTTATTTTAATACATTGTTTTTATATAATTAATTGGCCTCACCTTCTCCCTTCCTCCTAATCACATCTTTGTTAGTTGTATTTGTGTCAGTTCATAGGTTACTTGAGGTTGCTCTAATTGCTGATGTCTAGATTATCTTGCTGTGTCATCTGTGGACATAAACTCTTTCAGCATGGCTGTCTAGAGACACTTGCCTCTAAATCAAACCAACACATTGATTACACCAGACACGGGCTAACGATCTAATGAGGCAAAAAATCGAAGTGGTTCTCTGAAATAGAGCCCATCTGTGGTCAGAGAGGAAATGAAAATATTGTATTTAAAGATCTTGAGTGATCTTTGGTCTTCTTGGGAAGTTCCTACTAATGAGTTTGGGAATCATTATTAATATGTGATGTGCATTCGAGTGAATTTGATCAGAGTAGAACTGATGAATTGGGCAATTTTATATTTCTTTTACCTTTTCAAACTAGCCCTTTCTAGAATGCCTATCTGTTTGAATAAGGTTCACATGGTCCCGATGGTTAAGAGTTTTTATGTGGTACAGATGGTACAATGGTTTTGCACCGATTCAAAATTTGTGAAGCGAGATTGCGTGATGCGAGGCTTCTCCATTATGGATCATTTTACCACGATTTTTTAGATGCAGTTTCTACCATTTCCTTTCCCTGCGTGCTGTGGAAACTGAACTGCACTCTTGGGTCCAGGACGGAGAACTATGGCAGATACATACACAAAATCCAAGACGTCCATTGACTGCAATAAAAACAAAAACAAAATTTGAGGTTGCATGTCATTTTTTTGGCTACCTCTTGGTTGAATGTTTGTTTTTGCTATTTGATGGAATGGAGTTGCCACTGTAATTGCCACAATATTTCACAAAAACTCATCTTGTCATCTTGTAGTTGGTGTGGTTTTGTCTTCACTGGACTGAGTTCTCTCTGAACGTTGTGAGTGATATTGAGACCAAAGCATCCTGAAATTGCTAATGTTTGAGAAGTATTTCTGACATGTAAGATAGATTTGGTTTGATGTAAATGAGATACACAGACATCACAAGATCCCATGGTGCAGAGATTATAGCACCAGAAGATTGTGTTTAACTCACTGTTCCAGAACCACTGTAAATCATCTGACTTCTCCACTTACACACCCATTGGAAAGAAAGACAGCAGTGGGATTACAAGGAGTCCAAATGGGGACTTTTGCATTGATCTCCTGCTTCTCAAAAAAAAAAAAAAAAAAAGAAGAAAATTCTGAGAAAAAACCCTCGTTATCTCAAATGTGTCTCCTCTAGAGTTTCAGAATCTCAATAATGTCTCACACTATGCTCAAAGTTGCCAAGATGCCAAAGTCTGCAATCAAAAGACTGAGATTTTAGGATGAACTCATTAAATACGATCAAATCAAAATAATATGTTATCCACAAAAATTACACTTAACTACTCTGGAACATCAAAAACATGTCTGGGTCATATTTCACTCCAAAATCAAAAGATGGACATAATAAATTATATTATGCTTAAGTAAAATGAATTGTAATTTAGGTATATTTAGATTTTTATATATATATATATATATATATATATATATATAGTGATTATTTTCATAACAGTTAAGCACATTTTCCCCCAGATTCTCATGAATTATGATTTTTGTTTTTTACAGATACTGAAAATAGGCATATATATATATATATATATACACACACACACACACACACACACACACACAAAACATAATGATATGGTTATTTTTCACTTCAGTTTTGCAGTTCTAAACTATAGAACTCACATTTTACATATTATAATAGAAATTTACAAATTAATATTATGGATATTCCATTTTCAGATTCATTTTTTATTTTTATTTAGTTTTTAGTTGTTTTTTTTTTTTTGTTTTGTTTACACAAAAAAAATTATTATAAACTTTATTCAACACAATACATTTATGTAATTGTTTATAGTTTATAAATAAACCAAATCGGTTTTTCATGAAAAATCTGAATTTTCATGCTAATGACTGGTATGCCATCATAAGGTTTTAATGTGGTCAGTAATTGGCTGACACAATAGTGCATCACTTATAGTACTTATACATCATGGAAATATTTATATATGTGTGTTAGGGTTAGGGATACTGAATATATATATATAGATATACTGTATATACTGTATATAAATTGACTTTTATCATTTTTTTTGTCTTTTGACTTCAGGGTGAAATATGACCTGAGACTCACATGTATGTCTACAATTGTCACAATTGTTTCTACTTTTATTTCTTTAAACATATTTTAGGAAAAACATCTGAGATAAAGTTGATACTTAAATTAAACCTTGCTGAGAACTCTTCTGAGAAACTTTCCTCAGTACTTATTCACATATTCCCACACAAACAATCACTCAGACACACTGAACTGAAATTGGCATTTTTCCTCATTTTAATTATATTTTCACATTTTTGGCTAACACTTCCTTACCAGAAAGTGTCTTACAGGAATTACCGTAATTCTGTCTGTCCTACTTGATCAGCGCACACCCTTCCCCAAACGACAACTGCAAAGCAGTTTGGTTCAGATTTGGCAGCATCTGCAATTATAGCAACGGCACGCAGTTCTTGAGTTATAGCTCTTTGACAGTTTTGTGGAAAAGTAATTACAAAGGCCGATAGTGTCTGCTCATTACAGATTGCTCTCCTCATGTGAAACAACCTGTTCTCTGAGAGAAAAACAAATGTGTATGAGGAGATTTAGAGACAAATCTCATTTTTGTAGGTAAGGTGGAACATAATGGATAACACCTCTTTGCTGAAATTGCTCATTTGTTTTCGAATGAAATTGATTGATTATACAAAATCATGGAGCTTCTTTCATGCTGCAAGCATGCATTTGTTTTTACTGCGCTTGATTGACTGTTCGTCTCTCTCTTCCTCTTTTAGGATCACTCTGATAACCCCCTTGGCGCTGCGGTTACTTTGGCCCATGAGCTCGGACACAACTTTGGAATGAACCATGACACGCCAGAGCGGGGTTGTGGCTGCAGAGCAACTGTGGACAGAGGTGGTTGTATTATGACACCTTCAACTGGGTGAGTCCAACTAGTGGTTACGAGAATTACAAGGTCAGAATATACATAAATATACTTTACGCAAGTATGTGGATGCAGTCCCGAGTGCTCGGCCAGTGCATTAGCAACGTACAGTCTGGTTGCATTACTCAAGGGGGTGATAGGTTTACCCTCAAAAGTATGTGCCATTAAAGTGGATGCATTATTATTTAAGTAAGTTGCTATATACTGACTATACATTACTTGCTCAGCACTATTCTCTTCAAACTGTTGCTCCGTCATGACAGTATTGACTTGAAAGAGAAAACTCACCATAGAAGCAGACAGTACACACACTAATGTCAGCTATACCACCCCTTGTGGCACAATTGAGAATACAACGCATACTTGCGTTGTGTTATGATTTGCGGTCTGACACATTGGCACGCAACAACATATGATATCGCTCAACTAAAAGCGTTTACATTCACGTACTTGCATAGAGTATGTTTCAGGCTCAAAGCACAATGTACATTTGCGCTGACATTACAATGGCGAATAAAATAAACATTTGTAGATTGATTCCCCTGAAAGTGTAAACTGTTAAAATAGTATGTAATTATATGCCACATTTAGTTGGCCTCCTTAGCGTAGCATGACTCAGTCTGTTAGCTATGAGCAACATCATCTCTTTCTGCATTATTACTTTATAATGAGCTCCATTTGGAAGCTACTCATACACTAGTCTTTAGCCACAGTCTCGTTAGCAGGCTTCCATTTGTCCTTGTGTGTTGAAAACTTCTACTTAATTTATTCATTATTTGTATT
This sequence comes from Myxocyprinus asiaticus, assembly GCF_019703515.2. NCBI lineage: Eukaryota > Metazoa > Chordata > Actinopteri > Cypriniformes > Catostomidae > Myxocyprinus > Myxocyprinus asiaticus. The sequence continues at coordinate 3,414,234 of NC_059379.1, read as the reverse complement.
TTGAGCTGTCGGGTTCGATTTGGCGCGAGATCACTGGCTTATGACGTACATCCTTGCGTCATTACATCATGTCCGTGAACATAGGAAAGAAGAGCCAGCTGTCTTGTTCACATGTAAACAGTAGATGGTGGAAATGCACTGTTTTAGTCTGCGTGTAGTCGTTAAAAACAAGAAAGAAACTACAGTTCATGTCAGTCACACACACTGTTCTGGACAGCATTGCAACAATCTGGATGGATGTTTATCTGTTCTCCATTTGGCGAAGTTGTTTACCTGCTATAATGCTTGGATATGTTGTCTGATAGGGTTGTTGAAGCTAATAATGCTTGTCATTCTTTTATGAATCAAACAATACTCGTGTGTTAACCGATCACGATCTATCTACGTTGTTGTAGGGAGTTACTGTGACATGTTTACTAATATATATGACTTCTGAAATTGACTGTTAACTGTTATATTGCATTTTTAGCATATTATTTTCATGTTTAATAAAGTACATTTTATCCCCATCATTATTGAATCCTCGTTTTATGTTTTTAGTTACTGTGTGCATTCATAGACATACTATTTTAGTAGTATGGTTCACTTGCATTATCAACTGAGGATGTACAATATAATATAAAAATAATAAACTCGTCATATCATGAGTATTACCTCTTAAATTGATCAGTGTAGTACAATACAAACATTAATAGTAGATAAAACACTTGAAAAAGTATATTAAAATATACTGGGGGTGATTGAGTCCCCTGTTCTTTATGTAAAAGCGCTTTGAGTGTAGTGTCAGAAAAGCACTGTAAGTGTAAAATTCACTCATTCAAAATACGTGAATACAAGTGTTGTTTATCTTCATCAGAGCAAGTACTATTTCAGTTTAAATGTTTAATCAAATTACATTATATCAACATGAAAAACAGCACGTTGTGACTCCAGCTCTGAATATATCCAGTCATGATCACACACAGGTGATGTCCAGGTAACCTCAAATCATGAGATTCATCCACCAGAAGAGTAGTGTCGAAACACGGCTGACGTAAAGTGTTCTTCTTCAAATAGCTTGCAATTTTAAGTTTCAACCACAGATGTCACTAGAGTGCACAAAGTTACGTAGTGCAACTTTAAAATATACTAATTCTATACTTACATCATTCATATTTTTCCATTGTTATTAACTGTTATTACGTCTTTCGCAATGCTTCTTGGGATTGTAGTAAATTCCCTTATTAAATATGTTAAATACTCAGTCTTGTACCTCTTGTACCTGTGTTTTTGTCCAATTTTCCTTTCTTCAAATTTAAGTTTGTTATGTTGTGATTCACATCGGAGCTGGTTGGTTTGGTTCATGACCAAGAGATCTTTTAAACAAGGATTTTATGAAACCCCTATGGAAAAAAATGGATGAGAAAAATACTTCCGGGACCAAGACGGCTGAAAAAGTGGGCAGACACTGTTGCGATTTATTGCATTTATTCTGATCAAGTAATGTAGTTCTTAAAGGAATGCTCCAGGTTCAGTACAAGTTAAGCTCAAGCAACAGCACTTGTGACATAGTGCTGATTACCACAAAAAATTATTTTGACTTGTCCCTCCTTTTAAAAAGAAAAACTAAAATTAAGATTAAAGTGAGTCACTTACAATGTAAGTCAATGGGGCCAATTTTTGGATGCGGAAATGTGAAGTTTATAATTGTATATAAGCGCTTACATTAAGTCTTCTGTTAAAACTCTTGTATTATTTGAGCTGTAAAGTTGTTTAAATCGTCATTTTTACAGTCGTTTTGAGGTTATATTGTTTGGTGACATTACATCATCATGGCAACAAAGTCGTAAAATTGGATATAACTTTACACAGAAAAGGTTAGTTAGTGATTTGATCACACTTAAATCACGTTAACCTGCATATTGTTTACGTCTTGTGGCTATAATTTTGAAACAGTGAGTATTTTAATGTTTACAAATTGACCCCATTCACTTCCATTGTGCCTCACTGGAACACAAGTCAAATACATTTTTATGGTAATCAATATTATGCTACAAATGCTGTCGATTGAGCTTAAAACCTTGTCAACACAGGAAGCGAGCATCGTGTTGTGTCAAAAGCAATAGAACCCATTATAATCAATGATGCTGTCTGCACTGGAAGCGTCCGTTGCAGTAAACAGGTGTTCCATTTTGCACTACATGCACTGGTGCTACTACTGCCAACAACACAAATAAACGGTTCAGAATGTTTGTGTCGATGTGTCCAGTTTAGACAGCCTCAAGCCAATGCGTTTCATCACATCAACAGACGCGCTCAGTGTAGACAGGGTGTAACTTGTATTGAACCTGGAATATTAATTTAAGACTAACTGTAGGTTGTTTACAGTTGCCAAGCAACATAGGAACTTAATATAGAATGTTTATCAACATGTTACATGCTTTATATTTGGCTCATCCAATCAGAATTTACAGGCCAAATTATATTATACAGGCTGAACACGAACCTGTGCCTCCCATATTAGTAATCACTGAGCCAAGTCTCCAACATATATATTATTTCTTTTTTTGTGCATTTAATTTATGATAATATATACTTCTTTGTTTTTAAATTTTACATATACCATATGAGGATTCTAAAATGAATAGGGATATTTTATGTTAAGTATTAAAAAAGCACCTTTATGTTTGCTGTAATAGTAGTTGTCTTGTAAAATCAGGGAAATAAATCACACATTTCCTCACCATTTTTCCTTCTTCTCTGGAGACAGTTGGTCGCACACAGACCAACTCAATCGCAGCATTCTCTAGTGTGTATATCAGATCATGTGTTTCATCTGAGAGGTTAAAAACATTGAGACATTCAGAGTGTTTTAGCTGGACTCTGTACTGTGTCTGACCTGTGCTGCCCTCGAAACAACCTGTAACACAACATTATATTTATTACGATTATATGCTCATAAAAAGGTGTCATGAAGGTAAAGACAGGGACCTGGAGACCAGACGAAAAATACAGATCTCATCTCGAAAACAGACGAAGAGAAATTGAGAAATAAGAACCCTATTTGTCAGTTTTCTTCACTTGCCTTGAGCATCTTATACAAATGAGAAATCTGAGAAAGAGAAATAGAGATGAATGTCCATTACGGCACATGTCTCCTGAGAGTGAACTGTCATAGATCAAAGCTGCAATTAATGGAACATCACAGCAGGTGCTCGTGTAGGAGCATCACATCTATATAATTGCATTAATTAAGAAATAAGCAGTGAAAAATGAACCAAGTTTGAAACACATTTCATGTTTGAGAAGGTTAGTCTCACTTAGCCAGACTTATGATAAAGTCAGGTTCACACTGCAGCTTATATATACAATTTTACAGACAGTATCTTTAAAAACGAAACACCATAAACCTCGCAAAGGGTTTAAAAAAGGTTATTAGAACAACCTCACAAAACATTCTAGGGATCCATGATATATCATGAGCATATCAGTTGTTAGCTGGTATTACTGATTTTTTCTTCTTCTGTATTTGTCGATATTAGTCATTATTGGCTTTTATCGGCTTGTGTTGGATATTTAATTGTAGACTCGCTTCTGCCCAAACTGGCCCAAACGTTTCATGGCAGTTTCCTGGTGACATGAACACTAGAGGTGCAGAAATGACAAGTTTTATTGTCAGTTCATAAACACTCCTCACGCATTGTTACCTTATGACATCTAAACACTTTTACTATAGGGCTTGACTTGTAAGGTGATACATTTTAACATTTGCATTAACGTTTGCTACCAACTACATTTACAAGCTTGTATGAGTGTGATCAAATTGTGCAGTAGCTCAACTGAGAGAACGTTGCACTTGTGATGCAAAGGACCTGGGGATGAGTCCTGAAGAGCATGTGAGCTAACATGTGAGCCGAAAGTGTCATAAAAAAAAAGAAAAACACAAAATAGAAAATTTTACTTGCTTGTAGCGCCTCTCACTGGACATTTCACCTCGGAACTGCTACGATGTGTGTCAGGAGCTACATAATATTATTCTTTAAAAAAAAATGCCACAATCTCATAATTTACATGAGATCATGCTGTTTGTACCAGTTAAAATGTGGCCGCAAACTTCAAAGAAATGCGATAGATTAAAGCAATAGATCATTTATTGTTTATTGGCCATAACATTAAAATAATTATGGTCTTATCGGTATCAGCCAGACTCTCAATATTGCTGCATTCCTAAAATATTGTATTTGAGCAGAAGATCTGAAGTTTGGCTTTGGATTGTGGTGTCAATGTAGCACACAGGTTCTATGGCGCCAATGCTATGTTTGCTCTTCTGTTTTTATAAAGTCTTTGGAACCTGCCCATACTCTCACTGACTACAGCCTCCACTCACAGCGAGATACTCTGTTCCCATGGCACTGTTGGTACTGCAGCCTCCATTGTGTGGGCTCCTGTTGGCACCATGAGCCAAGCTCTATCCAGAAGAGGTTTTTCAAGGCTTAGACACACTTGAGTCATTATGGCTTATCATTGTGGTTGGCATCATAAGAAAGCATCTGCTTATCTCACACCCTCCTGAAGGCTTATGCCACCCTGGCACTGGGCACCAGATGGGCTGGTTTGAGTATTTCTGTAACTGCTGATCTCCTAGGATTTTAACGCACAACAGTGCCTAGAATTTACTCAGAATGGTTCCAAAAACAAAACATCCAGTGAGCGGCAGTTCTGTGGACGGAAATGCCTTGTTGATGAGAGAGTTCAACAGAGAATGGCCAGACTGGTTCAAACTGACAAAGTCTACGGTAACTCAGATAACCGCTCTGTACAATTGTGGTGAGAAGAATATCATCTCAGAATGCTATTCTTGGTGCTGTTTTGGTGGCACAATGGTGACCTACACAATATTAGGCAGGTGGTTTTAATGTTGTGGCTGACTGGTGTAAATACATGTGAATGGGTGCCAAAATTTCAGCATTAAAGTAATGGGTGCAAGTGAATGGGTGCAGCAAAAGTCAGCATTAAAGTAATCCATAAGACTCTTCAGAAGCGATATGATATGTGTGGGTGAGAAACAGATTTTTAACAATATTTAAGAGTAAAATCTCCACTTTAACTTTCACATTCTTCTTCTTGTATTTTTGGTTATTCACATTCTTCATGCATATCGCCCCCTACTGGGCAGGGGGAAGAATTTCTATCAAAAAAGGACTTGCATATTGATCTGTTTCTCACCCACACCTATCATATCATTTCTGAAGATATGGATTAAAACACTGGAGTTTTATGATGCCTTTATGTGCTTTTTATGTTTGGGTCATTTTTGACAAATTTAAGAGTTAAAAACTGTGAAAAACTAATCTTCACTAATTTACTACAATGGGAATAAATTAATCGATTAAAAATTAAATGTTTATGATACATTTTTATATTTATGCTATGCCAGGGTGTTTTGGGTGGTAACATTAATAATAATAATAATAATAATTGTAAGATATACATATTTCAATTTCATAACAAAATTCCATTAAATTGAATTATTAATTTTTAACAAAACAATATAGTGAAAAACTAAATATTTTACGTTAAAAATTACACAATTCAATTTGTTGGAATTTTGTTATGAATTTGAAATGCATAAATCTTGAAAATAATCTAAAATATTTTTTTGAGTGCACTAGGGTGTTGCTAGGTGGTTGTTAGGGCATTACTTAATGGTTGCTAGATGGTTGCTTGCTGGCCCAAGTCTATGACATTTTTGTGGAGACCTTTTCAATGGAATTTATGGGATTTTTCGTCCACTATGCAGAAGTTTATATTCTGAAATAAAATCTTTTAAAATATTGTAAGGGGGTTTAGAGGAAAGGAGGAGGCGAGAACCGGCTTGACAACTTAAATAATAATTTACTAAACAAAAACACACAACTAAAAACACAGCACAGCTGTCTGTAATTCTCTCTCTCTCTCCCGAACTGTCGTCCCCGGCCGCCTTTATCCCTCGCGCGCCCCATCAGGCTGATTGGGGACCGGGTGTGTCTCATTCCAGCCCGGCCCCGCCCTCCTCAGCTCTACACTCCTCCCGGCGTTGCCTCAGGCCGGGGAGCCCCCGGCATGACGTACATCCCCCCCACCCTTCCTCTCCGGGTGGGGGGGCGTGCCTTATGCCCCGACTGCCGGCGGGTCCTCCCCGCCTTCCTCGACCTGGGAGGAGAAAAAACAACACAAAATGGCGAGGGAAAGGCCAACACGGAGCGGCAGAGAGAGAGAGAGAGAGAGAGAGAGAGAAAAAGAAACTCACCGGTTCTCTGATGCGCCGTCGTGTGGTCCTCGATCACTACTCCACCCTCTCAGGCGGACTGCAGCCGCTCCTCCCCGGGCGGACCGGAGTCAGACCTCCGACCCCCAGCGGACAGAACGCCCCTCCGCGTTCCCGGCGTCCCGTGGAGACTCTCCTCCGCCCCTGGCAGCGGCCCTACCACTCCAGGCGGTCGGGGAGTCACTTCCCTCCTCCCCCCCGCGGACGGCGGTCATCTCTCGACCCCTCCGCGTTCCCGGGGGACGGCAGGGCACTCCTCCGCCCCCGGCAGCGGCTCCCTCGCTCCAGGCGGTCGTGGAGTCCCGTCCCCACTCGCCTCGCGGACGGCGGCCGTTCCCCGCGTCCGGGTAGTCGGGCTACTCCGTCCCCCGTCGGACGGCAGCGGCGCTCCCCTGGGTGGACGGCAGTGTCGAGGACTCTGCGACGGGAATCCCTCCTCCTTCCCGGGTTTCGGCACCAGTGTAAGGGGGTTTAGAGGAAAGGAGGAGGCGAGAACCGGCTTGACAACTTAAATAATAATTTATTAAACAAAAACACACAACTAAAAACACAGCACAGCTGTCTGTAATTCTCTCTCTCTCTCCCGAACTGTCGTCCCCGGCCGCCTTTATCCCTCGCGCGCCCCATCAGGCTGATTGGGGACCGGGTGTGTCTCATTCCAGCCCGGCCCCGCCCTCCTCAGCTCTACAAATATAAACCATGATTCTGTATGTGTAAGTATACACTTAACGATTTTGTACTCAAAATGAAGTGTTTTCCATATATATTCTGTAAGAAGAAATAGTACCAGCACTGATATATTGTTGTCGCTCTTTCCAACTGGAACGAAACTATAAAAGCTTTTGTTCATTGTTAAAAAAAAAACAAAAAAACAAGCCTATGTCAATGTTCATGTTTAGAATCAAAAGGGAGGTTTGCTATGTATTGACCCCATACTGTACTCTACTTTTTTGACCCTAACAGAAGGGGTTAGTTATTTACATATTTACTTATTTGAGACATGTATTTGATGTGAAATTTACAAACAACATCTCATAATGTGCTCTCTTAGAGGTCTTTGTGGGGGACAGTTTAAAATCTTAAACCTGAACAAAATACAGCAGTTACTACTAAGTCAGTGTGCTGTATTTGACAGCAATGACAGATGTTTATCGCTGCATGACATCTCGAGGCAAACTAAACGCACTTCACAATCACATCAAAGCAGTCAATGCCAAACAATTTTAATAATTCAAGAGCTTTTACAGCATACAAGCTCATCACAATCAAACAGTCATCAACCCCAAGACAAAAAGAAAACAAACAAGAACAGGCCTGTTATGTGTCAAGTTGGTTTCCATCTGACTAAACTCGCAAGTTAAAATCCAGGGCGTGCTGAGTGACTCCAGTCAGGTCTCCTAAGCAACCAATTGGCCCGGCTGCTAGGTTGAGTAGAGTCACATGGGGTAACCTCCTCATGGTCACTATAATGTGTGGTTCTCGCTCTCGGTGGGGCGCATGGTGAGTTGTGCGTGGATGCTGCGGAGAATAGCGTGAGTCTCCACACGCACTAGGTCTCCACAGTTCCAAATTGGGGAGAAAAGGGGAGAAAAAAAAGAATATATATATATATATATATATCAAATTAAGTAGATTAAAAGATTATTTTAAGTTTTATTAATTAAATTTTGTTTACATTGCACAATTCAATTTGATGGAATTTTTTTTATGAAATTAAAATGTATAAATCTTAATAATCAGCTAATATACTGTATGTGTGTGTGTGTGTGTGTGTGTGTATATATATATATATATATATATATATATATATATATATACACACACACACATATACAGTTGTGGACAAAAATATTGGCACCCTTGGTAAATATGAGCAAAGAAGGCTGTGAAAAATGTCTTTATTGTTTATCCTTTTGATCTTTCATTCAAAATATTCTATAAGAATATTTATATAGTGGCTATAAGAAAATGGCTAAAGCATTGAAAATGCCCATTTCCACCATCAGCGCAATAATTAATATGTACCAATCATCTGGAGATCTTAAGAATTGGCCTGGAAAAGGACGTGTGTCTATATTGTCTCCACGCACAGTGAGAAGGATTGATCAAGTGGCCAACGAATCTCCAAGGATCACAGCTGGAGAATTGCAGAAATTTGTTGGGTCTTGGAGTCAGAAAGTCTCAAACTACAATCAGACATCACCTACATCACCACAAGTTGTTTGGGAGGGTTTCAAGAAAAAATCCTCTGCTTTCATCCAACAACAAACTCAAGCATCTTCAGTTTGCCAAATACTACTGGAACGTCAAATGCGACCGGGTTCTATGGTCAGAAAAAAATAGCTTTTTGGCAACAAACATTAGAGATGGTTTTGGATGCCTGTGGTTAAATGTGGTGCTGCATCTTAAATGTTGTGGGCTGTTTTCTTGCCAGAGGTCTTGGACATCTTGTTTGGATACATGGCATCATGGACTCTATCGAATACCAACAGATAAAAAATCAAAACCTGATTGCCTCTGCCAGAAAGCTTAAAATGGGCTGTGGTTGGATCTTCCAGCAGGACAATGATCCAAAATGAACATCAAAATCAACACAAAAATAGTTCTGCCATATATATATATATAAAGGCAGAAATGTGAAGCTTATAATTTTATAAAAGCACTAAATTATTTCCTCTGTTAAAACCCATGCATTATTTGAGCTGTAAAGTGGTTTAAATCTTGTTTGCCGTTGTATGGTTTTGGGGTTTAGGGCGTTACATTGTCAAGGCAACAAAGTTGTAGAATTGGATATAACTTTACACAGAAAAGGTTAGGAAGCAATTTTATCACACTAAAATCATGTTTACACAGATTATTTATGTCTTTTGTCTATACTTTTTTCCAACTGACCTGAACAAAAAGTGCCTTTTCATAAAAACCTTTCAGAACTTCAAAATATCAGAAATCACAGAAAAACCTGTACAGATTGTGAGGCTCATAAATCTGCTCGGAATATCAATGCTTCCCTGCAGAGTGTAACAAAATGTTGAGCCGCAGCATCGACATGATGAAATCCCTGTTTACAAACGAGGCAACAGCCAGAAATTACAACCCTCATTTGTGACTGACTGCTATGTGAGAGATTCTAGCAAGAAGCATATGGTGAATAAAGACATCTCATATTACGATACGGAGCTGATGGGCTCATAATCACGAGAACCATCTGTGATCAGCTAGGGTTTTATGAAGATTTAGTGATGGTGACTGCAGACACAGGTGTGTGTGAGCAGGTGAGACCATTTCAGTCGCCTGGTTTGTAGAGATATTGAAAGTTACATCACCAAAAACATCCTTAAGTATTCAACTGATTTGATCCTAAAAGTAGAATTAGAACTTTTGCAATTGTGCCTAATGTTCAGTGTTTAACAAAAACACACACTTGAATCAATGTTTCTACACCCTCTTAAGATTATAATACCATTTATATTAAAGAGAGAGTTCACCCAAAAAATTATCATTCTTTCATCATTTACTCAACCTCATTATATCCCAGATGTGTATGACTTTCTTTCTTCACCAGAACACATTTGAAGAAAAACAGAAAAATATTTCAGCTCAGTAAGTCCTTTAAATTCAAGTGGATAGTGATCAGACTTTTGAAACTCCAAAAATCACAGACTGACAGAATAAACGTCATCAATACGACTCCAGCTGTTAAACGAATGTCTTCTAAAGAGAAAAGATCACTTTTGATGCAAAAAAAAAAAAAAAAGAAGATAAATACTTAAGTACTTTTTAACATTGCTTCCGGTAAGCTTCACGAGAGGGTGGAGATCGCGCGGTCTTTCGTGTGACGTATTCGTGTTGGCATGTTACAGACGTAATCTCGCGTTTTTCTCTTGGTTGAGACATCCAGGATAAGCATACAAACAAACCATTGTGAATAAAGAAACAGATACAAATACAGATCTAAACCAAAACCAACAAGGCCTCTGTACAGCATTCCTCCTACTCACTTGTAAACAGCGCTGCTCTTCCGGGTGTGTCGCACGTGAGTCAGTTCTCACGTGAACATGCCAGCGTGATTGTGTCACATGCGCATGCCGCTGCTGACTGGAAGTGATGATTGAGAGTTAAAAAAGTACTTAAATATTGATCTTTTTCGCACACAAAGCGTTCGTGCCACTTTAGAAGACATTCATTTAACAACTGGACTCGTATGGGTGATGTTTATGCTGACTATTAGTTCTTTTTGGAGCTTCAAAAGATGGCTCACCATTCACTTGCATTTTAAGGACCTACTGAGCTGAGATATTTTTACATTTTTCTTCAAATGTGTTCTGCTGAAGGAAGAAAGTCATACACACCTGGGCTGCATTTCCCAAAAGCATCACAGGCCTAAGTAGATTGTAGAAACCATTGGCGCCAAGAGTCTCTACGATCAATTTAAGCTTGCGATGTTAATTACCAGGAAATAACCATCTGATTGGAACATTTGAAGAGCTTACATATGCATGCACAAGAACTTTGCAGAACTTCTTCAGTGTCTTACATCAACATGCAGTGACACAGATGAGAAGCACATTAAAATAACTGAAAGTTCTGCTCCAAACGTCATGTTTGCGCTTAGAATAAATGCATTTAGAATTTGAGAAAAAGTGCTGTTTTTTCCACGCTAATTCTCTTTTGACTTTCTTATGGTTTATTATCATGTAGTAATACCCTGGCATAATGACTGACACATGTCGTCATGAAATCAGACACCATCCACTCAAACTCCGAACACAAGTGGTCAAAAAAGACGCATATTACAACCAAGTGTAAGTGGTTATGTTTCTCATCTGTCCACTCGTGATCGGATCTCCCAAAACACAAAAGACAATAAAAGTAGTCCATACAGCTTGTGTACTATATTCCAAGTCTTCTGAAGTCGTACAATAGCTTTGTGTTCAGAACAGACCACAAATGAAGTCGTTATTTGGTAATGGTTCCCCTCTGCTGTAGCTCTACAAAAGAACGGAAGTCATACAGGTTTGAAACAACATGAGGGTGAACTATTAATTTAAGCTGTTTTTTTGTTTCTGATGTATTGTTTCAGGTACCCCTTCCCGACGGTGTTCAGTACGTGTAGTAAGAAGGATCTCGCAGCGAGTTTAGAGAAAGGTGTGGGTATGTGTTTGTTCAACATGCCGGAAGTGAAGGTACTCTACGGAGGACAGAAATGTGGAAACGGATACGTCGAAGAGGGAGAGCAGTGCGATTGTGGCGATCTGGAGGTACATCAATATGTTTTTTTGTGTGTTTCAAAACATGTTTAATACAGACATTTACAGGTTTCCCTCAAGCGCTACATATGCGCCACAAAATTCACACCCTCCAGCGTCATGCATCATTAAGAGTCTGCAAGAAATGTAAAAAAACATATTTTATCCCATTTTCTCCCAGTTTGGAATGCCCAGTTCCCACTACTTAGTAGGTCCTTGTGGTGGCGCGGTTATTCACCTCAGTCCGGGTGGCAGAGGACAAGTCTCAGTTGCCTCCGCTTCTGAGACAGTCAATCCGTGCATCTTATCATGTGGCTCATTGTGCATGACACCGCAGAGACTCGCAGCATGTGGAGGCTCATGCTACTCTCCGCGATCCACGCACAACTTACCACACGCCCCATTGAGAGCGAGAACCACTAATCATGACCACGAGGAGGTTACTCCATGTAACTCTACCCTCCCTAGTAACCAGGCCAATTTGGTTGCTTAGGAGACCTGGCTGGAGTCACTCAGCATGCCCTGGATTCGAACTCGCAACTCCAGGGGTGGTAGTAGGGATGCAGTTTTCAAATTGAGAATTCCTCTCAGTTTTGAGAGCACCGCAGAGAAAAGCCGTTGTTTGTGTCAGTACGCTTTAGGTTTTTGATGTCTTTGTTGAAACTGCAAAGCCTATGACAGTGTTGTGTGACTGTATGTGTATGAACAAATCCTTCAATACTTTTCATTTAAAATTTACGTAACATGAATTTCCACATAGCTAACAGTGTCTGGAAATGAATTAGATTTTTAAAGGAATCGTTCACCCACAAATGAATTCTGTTATCATTTACTCAACTTCATGTTATTTCAAATCTATATGACTTGGTAAAAGTGTTTAGATGTCATAAGATAGCGTTGTGTGAGGAACAGGGTGAAAATGAAGTGTTTATGAACTGATAGTCTGCCGTTTTACTCTATGAAAGAGAATAAAAGTAATTGCTGTTGCAGCACCTCAAGTGTTCATTTCATCATGAAACTGACGCGATGCATACAATGAGACACGTAAAAATAATTTCACAAAAATGTAGGTATAGTAATGTGATTCTATGAGACCTAGCTGGTTGTTTTGGAGGTTTTGTAGTGATGTGAAAGGGCAGTTGCTCAAACTAGCAGATAGCTGCTGAGAAATTGCTTTAGGAAGTTTGACTTGCGTCTCTGGAAAACAGGAATGTCCTGAAATGATCAGTCTATGTCTCTCTCTGTAGGAGTGTCTGAATCCCTGCTGTAATGCCACCACATGCACTCTGAAGGAGGAGGCAGTCTGTGCACATGGACAATGTTGTGAAAATTGTCAGGTAAAATCATAAATCACTCTCTACAATTTTATTTTGCAAACCTTTGCAACGTAGTATGTACTTTGCCATTGAAATATGGGCAGTCAAACAGTTTCTGATACTTAAAGACAACATGAAATCAGAATTGACCCTATTTACTTTCTTTAAAGACTTGGCAAAATCAAAGTTTTGCTGCTTTTAGTCCATATCTGTTAGCTTTAAGGTCATCTATATGCTAGTGTACTTCTAAACAATGACAAAATACGTTTTCGGTAAGCATTTCAAATGTACTGTTTCTCTCTTCCGGCTAAACAGACCTGGGCAAAATCATGATGTCACAAAGAGACTGAGAAACTTTGTCCAATCAAATGCTTTCTAGAATGAGAACGCATACTCCTCCTACTGTACATCTGTTCAGCACACATGGCTGTGTTCTCTCCTGCGCTGATGATGCATTCACAGGGCACTTCGAAGGGAGCGCAATCCATGCTGTAGGGTCATTCCAAACAGAATTTTCAATAAGAATCAAGTGCTCGTCAAGGCACTCAATAAACAGGGAACTCAATAAATGTTTCTGGTCTTATTTTGAAATATTCATACATGTTATTTTGAAGAAAAATGTGTTTTCATTTTTTATTATTATTATTATTTATGTATTATTATTACTACACAGCTCTCTGGAATACTGATTGTGTTTGGTCAGCTGCATCATTCTGCGGTCAAATATTTTTGTATAGTGACCGCTGAACTATATAATAGGCAACTGATTTCATTCTTAGCTGTGTTGGTTTTTATGTTCATATCACTCCACTCTCTTTTTTACATTTAGTCATTTAGTACACAAAATAACATCCAACAAGGCTGTTTGACTAGCTTAACCAGCAAGATTCCTTGGTTAACCAGTATTACCAGAAAAATACCATACTGGTTCACGGGCTTTACACTTCGAAAACTAATTTTCTTACTGATTTGTTTTGCCTTTTTTTTTTTTTCCAGTATAAATACCTAAACTTTCTTAAAACAAGATAAATTTACTTGAGATGCAAAATGACTTTATATATTATACATTTAATATAGTAAAATGTATGCTTAAATCAAGGGGAAAAAAAATTGTCAATGGGGTTAAAAAAAAAAAAAAAAAAACATATATATATATATATATATATATATATATATACATACATACATACATACATACATATATATATATATACATACATACATACATACATACATACATACATACATACATACATATATATATATATATATATATATATATATATATATATATATATATATATATATATATATACATATATAGATATAGTATATATATATATATATATATATATATATATATATATACAAATAGAGATAGATATATATATATATATATATATATATACACATACATATATACAGATATATATATATATATATATATATATATATATATATATATATTATTTAAAGGGAAAACAAGTCTTTTTTTTCTTACCCCCTTGGTCACTGTTCATTAAAGGCTGACACCTTTACTGTTCTCATATATCGAACTGATTTTTCATTAAAAAATTAATTTAAATAAATTCATTATATTAAACTTGCATTTCATCTTGAGTTTTATCATATTTAGACAAAAAAAAATTATATTTAATTATACATTTTGTTTATACATTTGTGTTCAATAAAATAAAAAAAAAATAAAAAATACATGACATGAAATAACACTTGCCAGTAGGGGAGGCTATTGTGATCCATTGATTTAGATGGGCCTAGTGTCTGTAATCCAATGTTGAAACAAACTTAGTTTCGAGATGTATTTCACAAGTTATAAATTTGATATATACTTAGACATCAAACACTAATATATGTCAAAGTTTAGCACTTCTTTTTTTTTTTTTTTTTTTTTTTTGACCACTTGTTTTGAAGTGTCAGTTTTTGCAATAATGTAACATTATGCTTATTATTAATACTTGTTTTATTATTTAGTCATATTATTTATTCCAGACATCAAACATCAAAATTCACTAACTCAGTGGAGTAAATGAATAAAAATGTCAATAAAACAAACAGCAATAAACAGATATGAACAGCAATGAACAGTGATAATACAATTTGTGTACAAACAGAAGACTTTGCAATGGAAAAATTGCAGTTTTTGCAAACATCAAAATTCAAATGTGACATGAACAGCAATAATGTGGGGTCAGACTTTGATCTTTTGATTTCTATGTGCATGTGTGTTTGTGCTGCATGCTGAAAACAAGTGCTCTGCATTATAGTGTCACAAATTAATTTATTTGTGTGTGTGTGTGTGTGTGTGTTCTGTGTTATGGATGTGCTAGAGTCTCACCTCATCATTTCTGTGTGGGTGTGTTCTGCATTGTGACTGATTAATTGATTTTATTTGTCAAATATTAAAAAATGCTCTGTGTTATAGTCTTACCCATTCATGTCCTATGGTGGGTCAAATTTGATCCAGAACAGTACAAGTGTCAGTTTTTTCTTTTTTTATGCAACCATTAGACTCATCAAATCAAGTCCAGTTTTCTGTGTGTGTGTGTGTGTGTGTGTGTGTGTATGTTTGTGTGTGTGTGTGTGTGTGTGTGTGTGGCAAGTGGAGGAGAAGTCACCAAGCCTTGTTCAGCTCTGATGAAGGAAACCATTTTTAATTTTAAAAAGGAATGTCAAACAGGTCAAAAACACCCGAACAGTAACCATGTGTTAAGGATATTTAGATATTTTTACTGGGAAAAAAGAGCAGGAAAAAAAACATACTCAGTAAGTAAATGATTTTGGTAGCCCAACAGCTAAGTTGGTGAACTGTAATGGTCCATCAGTTCTCCATCAGACCAGCATGATGAGCATGGGAATTGCATGCTGGTTAAGCTGGTATTTTCAGCAAGGATTACAGAAGTTAAATGTCCCTGCTTAGAAAAACAATAGAAACCCCCACAGAAATTTGAATGGTTATAATGGGAATTGTATTGGTGTTCATGGAAACTGGTGGTAATGTTCCCTGCGGGTCTCTACTGGTAATGTGTTGGCTTTTATTGGTGGCATGTTATGTTAAGTGGATACCATTAGGGACCAATATATATCTGTAATGGAAACCAATAAAAAAACATTAAACTGTAATAGAATATGGCCTAAAACACACTACACTCTTAATGTAGAATTTGCATTAGAATTTCTATAGTTTTTGTCAACAGGGGTGTTGTGAATGTCATTTTATGTTGTCTTCAAGGACTGCAGTGTGATATCATATTAATTACAGTATGTTTGTGTGTGTGTGTGTGTGTGTAGTTGAAGCCTGCAGGTACTTCATGTCGTGAATCCAGTAACTCGTGTGACCTGCCGGAGTTTTGCACAGGCGCTGAACCTCACTGCCCTGCTAATGTTTACCTGCACGACGGACACACCTGTCAGGGTGTCGATGGACACTGTTATAACGGCATCTGCCAAACACATGAGCAGCAGTGCATTACTCTCTGGGGACAGGGTAAGTACAGCACCACCCACAGGACTGGAGGAATCAGTACTGCAAACCAATGCTGAATAACACCACTTTTATTTGAAATGTGGTCATTAAACCTGAACACAACACATCCGCTTCTGTATTCTCAAGTACTGAAACTCTGGCAGGGTTAAGTGAAGTGGTGATGAGTTTCTATGATGGATGATAATGATAAATGTGATGATAAATTGAATCAAAATGGGAAGTAAAAGGGAAGTAAAGAAACTGAGTCGTGTGTGTGTGTTCATTCGTTCGCCAGGTGCCAAGCCAGCTCCAGGAATCTGTTTCGAGAGAGTTAATTCGGCTGGAGATCCGTACGGGAATTGTGGAAAAGATGCAAAGGGATTGTTTGCCAAATGTGAAGCACGGTATGAGAAAGTCGTTCAGTATTAACAGAGCAATGTTTGCGTTTAAAGATCACATTACAGAATCTTTTCAAAACAGAAAAAAGCCAGCTTTAAAATGGGTTTGTCACAGACTATTACAAACCTTTGCAAACCTTTTATCACTAAAATTATGTAAAAGTGTCTTCTTTTGAAAGATTAGACTGTGAAAAGTCTGGTGTGAAAAAAAGTGAAAAAAGCGGCAGAGGGGATCATGCATGGACCGGTAAGCCCGGCCTTCAGAATGAGGGGGTTGGAATAAGGGAATATTCCCCAATTGAGTGATGGGAACCAACGCGCGTTGTGCTTCGTCGGTGCCATTATTCTTTTGGGATTCTATCAGGAGATGCAAGGTATTTTAACTTGTTTTTCTTTTGCCCGTTTCGTGGATCATGTGGGCGTTCTGGCAAGAGAAGAGACGCGCACTGCTATCTCTGCTCGATTTTTCGATGGCGGCATGGATGTCGCTCTTTTTCAACAGCTGTTGGATCTACACACGATAGTTTTGCAGTCCAACCAAGCGCAGCGCGTTAAGGAATGCCTTTGAGTTCACCGGCTCCATTTGGACTTTCCCTTGAATATTTTCAGCTTGAGTTTTACCACTGCCTACCAAGGGTCTCGGCAAGCGTAATATAACTCAATGTACTATAAAAATAGGTCTGCAAACGAGTCTGTCGGGCTTGCTGTGTAACGAAGGGTGAACCCCCATTCAGTGAACGAAATTGGACCATATAAACGTATCCGTTTCTCCCCTGTTTGCCCTTCGGTCAGTATCGGGATGAGTTCACCATTGCATGCCTTGAACACCTCGAACGCCCGACAATCAGAATATGGTTCAGGTATCCCACGTAGCTTGCTCTGGAGAGCGAACATTAAAAAAATGCTTCCCAAATTCAGCCTCGAGACTCGAGACATGCATAATAGAATTCGATGTTCATAAAGCACAAGTGTACACAAAACACACAGTGAACATAAGCACCACAAGTTGTCCCCCCATAAAGAATTCTGGGGCCGTTGTTGCAAACAAGTTTTCTTAATAAACATTTCCCCCAATGTTCACACACTCTTCCCCATTCAAATTACCAGTGAAAAGGTTTATTCTGTCAGTGTCCCTGCTGTAAATGTATTTCAGGGAGCTCATCATTTATTCCTGAATACAATAAAGGCAGAAATATTATTGAATCCCATTCAACCAGCCACAGTAGTAGAGGCGCAAAGGCCCTCCTCCGCTGTGCCACTGGTTGTGGGGTAGTCATCAGAATTAAGCCAAGCACGGCATCTAGTGCTTATATGTTGCACTACAGGCGAGAGCCATGCATTAATTCCTCTGTCTGCCTGTTTACCAGCTTATAAGCAGTTGCAGAGCGGGTACTTCGAAAGATAGAGCATGGTTATGTCATTCAATTCAGGCGAGCTCCTTCAGTATTCAGTGGGTTGTTCCAACAGACGTCTCTGTTCGGGAAGCCCCGTTTTGATTCTGGAAATTCACTCTCTCTTAGAAAAAGGGGCAATAGAAGAGATTCCCCCTTCTCAGAAAAATGCGGCTTTTACAGCCGTTATTTTCTGATCCCGAAAAAAGATGCCGGCTTGCGCCCCATTCTGGATTTGAGACGTTTGAATTTCAGTCTAATGGAATGTCAATTCAGAGTGCTGATGCAGAAACAAATAATGTCACAAATACAGCTGGGGGACTGGCTTGTGACAATAGATTTGAAGGACTCTTATTTCCATATTCAGATTGCGCCGAATCAGAACAGGAATTTTCTCAGATTTGCTTTTGGGGGCATAGCATACCAATTTTGCGTCCTTCCATTCAGACTTGCACTGGCAACACGCATTTTCACAAAATTCATGAATGCAGCTCTGACGCCCTTGAGGCTTCAAGGCATCTGTGTTTTGAATTATCTCGACAATTGTTTGGTGTTCACTCAGCTCACTCAGAGACTTTGGCTGCCCAACACTGAGATGTCATTCTCAGCCATTTGATCAATCTAGGGCTGTGTATAAACCTAGACAAGAGTGTCCTGTTGCCAAGGACCTTCTCATTGGCGCATCATGGCTAAGAGTGCGTCTTTACACGTTTCCACTGATCAGTCTGCTGCATGCAGTTCTGCAGAGGGTTCGGGGGGATCTGGTTCAGCTTCTGTTAGTGGCACCATATTGGCATCTCAAGTTTGGTTTTCGACTCTGGTCTCTCTCCTGGAAAAGATGCCTTTTGGCACCCCCGGCTGGACTTGTGGAAGTTATGGGTGTGGCCCCTCAACGGGCCACTCTTTTAAATGATGCGTTATCCCCCCACTGTAGTTGATACCATGCTTGAGCTCCACCACTGAGGAGGCTATATACCTTTAAGTGGTGTATTTTTGCTTCTTGGTGTACAGCATCTCCGAAGAGAAAATCTAGTTCACTGCCCTGTCGGTACAGTGCTGGAATTTGTGCAGGAGCATTTCGGGGCCAGGGTTGCCCCGGCAATGCTTAAAGTCTGTGTTGCTGTTATAACAGCTGAACATGCGTTTATCAGTGGAGTCTCTGTCGGTAGACATTCTCTTGTCACCCGCTTTATGTGCGGGGTATGCAGGCTTAGAACTTATCATCCTGTCCGTGTTCCTTTATAGAATTTATCTGTTCTTTTATCTATCTTTTAGAGGCGCTCTCAGATGCTCTGTTCGAGCCCTTGACAACAGTTATTGATATGTTTTTTGACTCAAGACGGCACTGCTAGTGGCATTGGCATCGTTTAAGGGAGTCGTGATTTGCATGCCCTGTCGGGTAATCCTTTGTGTATGGAATTTGTGCCAGGGTAATCAAATGTTGTGTTAAGACCTCGTTTGGGCTATTTACCCAAGGTTATTTCTACGTTATTTTGCTCGCAGACCATTAATTTTCAATCTTTCTCTCCTCCATTTGAGTCGGAGCAGCATGAAAGGTTACATATGCTTTGCCCAGTTTGGGCGCTGCAAGTTTAGGTTGACTGTACTAGCCAGTGGCTTTGAACAGTTGTTTGTGTTCTTTGGTGGCCACAACAGAGGGGTTTCAGAGTCCAAGCAAAGACTGTCTCATTGGCTTATTGATGCAATTTCGAGTGTTTACAGAGCACACGATTTACTTTCGCCTTCGGGTATTTGAGCCCATTCTACAAGGAGCATGGCATCCTCATGGGCTTTGGCTTGAGGTGCGTCTTTGGAGGACATTTGTATGGTGGCAAGGTGGTCCTCTCCACATACATTTGTTACATTTTATAATGTGGATGAGGGATTGACTCCTGCTTCCCAGGTTCTCTCTGCTGGCACAGGAGCAAATTCATAATTCCTTTTTTATTCAGACACTTTAGCTAGCTTGTGCACCGCTATATGCTTGCCACATGGGCTTAGACAGCTGGCAGTTACTGTTCGCATGGCATGAATGTATTTATTCCCATAGCAATCATACGCAGCTCGAGTTATCTGAAAGGGAATGTCTCGGTTACGTATGTAAACTTGGTTCCTAGAGGGGAACGAGATGCTGCATAGCAGGCCTTACTCTCTAGCAGCTGCATAGGCTCGTGCCTTTTTCAGAAAATCTGACTCTGGCGTGAAAGTGAGCATCTTTATGGAGCCCGTGACGTAGCTCTCTAGGGGGCGTCGCTTCAGCACCATCAGCTAATAAATTGACGTTATTGTATAAAGGCTTCAGACGACATGACACTCGGATGGTGTCCCCATAACAATCATACGCAGCGTCTCGTTCCCCTCAGAAAACCAAGGTTACGTACATAACCAAGACGTCTTTCCCTCTCTTTTTAGACCTATGTGTTTATTTTGTGATGGTGTGTCTCTCTTAAATAACATTTTGGATTTATATTACATTTTAAATGTCCTTCCTGTATAATATTTCCCCTTCTGATTTTTTTTTTTTTTTTTTAACAAAAACACAGATCCACAGAGAACTCTAACATTGCCAGACAAATAACAACATCAACCTTTAAAGGAAAGGAACAGAACAATAATTCTATTGAAAATGTCACAGTAATTTGCAAATGAAGTTAACACCTGTCAGACATTCTGCTTTAATTGTATTCAGATTGGCTGGTATATTTAGGGATTCACAGATCATATCCTCGTTGAAGTAATTACTCTAATGACTGAAGTGGACAGATGGAGAGAGAGAGATGGGGAAAGAGCAGATTTTAGCCACTAATGACTCTTTAGTTTGGCCAAAAGTACCCAAGCCACTTTCTGCACTCTGTCTGTCTGTTTCACTCTCTGTCTCTCTTTTGGATGTTTCTGCGTGAGAATCTGCCCTCCGTATGCAGTAATTGGTCTTAAATGAGGAGGACAGCTCATTATTTCTGCATGTTTTTGGCTGCATTAGAATCAAAGATGTCTGTACCATTACTGCAGAGCTCAGCAGAGGAAGCTCACTTCAGCGCTGTGAGAACATTTGATTTACTGTCTGAGAAACTCTCTGCTTTAGAACATGGGATGTTTCAGCTTTTGGAACACTTTACACAATCGTCCACACTTAGTTTTAGATTGCTTTTACACAAAGGGGTGAATTCACTTAATGTTTTATTGCCATTCTTGTTGTTTTCATTTTTATTTTTTTTAAATAGCTTTTAATGCTTTTTTTTTTTTTTTATAAATATTTTTATATTTTGACCAATGAAGCACTTTGACATGCAATTATTGCAGGATTTTAACCTACAGCCTTTCAATTAATTTTAACCACTAAGCCAAACTACACACAGTACAAAACTGTCTTTCCAGCAAAGACCTGGTAATTGTGATCCACTCACTAATTTCATCAAGGTTAGACTATTGTTATTCATTGTACATTGGCCTCCTTCAAATTGCGTTATCCCGACTACATCTGGTTCAAAATGCAGCAGCTAGACTTTTGACAGGGTCAAGAAAGAGGGATCATATTACCCCGGTATTAGCATCTCTACACTGGCTTCCCGTTAAATTCAGGGGCAATTTTAAAATTCTGCTTAATGTTTACAAGGCACTATCTTGTCTCTCGCCCAAATACATCAGTGATCTTCTTGTCCCTTACTCCCCCACCAGAGCACTCAGGTCTTCTCATCAACTTCTTTTGAGGGTTCCTTGTTGTCGCTATAGATCTAAGGGTGATCGTGCCTTCTCTGTGGTAGGTCCTAAACTCTGAAATAGTCTCCCTTACCATGTAAGGTCAGCTTCTTCAATAGCCATTTTTAAATCCTCTTTGAAAACTTATTTATATACTTTAGCATTTGAATAGGACTTTTTAATAGGTTAAATTAGGTAAATATTTGATGCCGTTTTTAATTATATCTATTTATTTATTATTATTATTTCTTTTTATATATATATATATATATATATATATATATATATATATATATAATTCTGTCATTGTATATTTATTTGATTGATTTGTAAAGCACTTTATGTCAGCTTCTGTTGTTTTAAAATGTGCTCTATAAATAAAGGTTGAATTGACGGTTTGTTACAGTGCAGTTTGACCACTTTGTAGTTAAGTTTATATGTTTGAGTAGAATTCTGTCTAAGTTCACAATCACAAATGTTAATGCTTGCGTAACGGGAGCCAACTGGTACATGATAGCTGTGTGGTATGTGTAAACCTCATTCCCCTGGCCTCAAGAAGTGGAATAGCGACTGAAGCTAGAGGCTGTGCAGCCTTTAGCCTCCTCGTTAGCGTGCCTGCCTCCCATGCCGGAGACACCGGTTGGAGTCCCGTTCAGAGCGGGTCAAGCAGGGTCGGTTACAGTGGTGCCGTGACCCGGATGGGACTTAGGTTTAGGGGGGTGAGTGTAACGGTAGCCAGCTGGTACATGCTGTGCAGTGTGTGTATACATCACTTCTCTTGCCTCAAGAGGCACACTAGCGACTGACGCTAGAGGCTGAAAGTTCCGGTACCCTGGGATCAGCGACTCACTGACATGTGCCATTTCCCATCAGACATTTTTACATCAGTTTCAGTGTGTTTACCTTCCCACAAGGCTCGACCAGCAGCAATTTGTGTCAGCAGCGTGAGAGACCCGGCTTCGTATCCACATTGAAACCAGGAAGTGTTTGCTTAATCAGTAATGAGCGTGATTTGGAAGTTGCACTTTTCCCGCTAATATTAAATTTTTACTCCATTAATGGTTGGTTTAGGTTTAGGTTTGGATTGGGGTGGCAGGGGGTAGAGTCCAAAAAATATGCATTCCTCTTTACTTTATTACATCCTCTACAGCTGAAAGGAACTCGCTTCACAGCTAGCTTCTGATGACCTCTCATGGACATAAATTGAGCTCACACATGCCTATACGCCCTACAACACTTACCGCTTTGTCCACTGGGGGGCAGTGTTTTAAATTTCTGTCAGCATATACCAAATTTTGCTAAAGAAAAATTAACCAACTCTTTCTGATTTCACTGTGAGATCAGGCTGCTCCTGTTTGTTTGTTTCGGTTTGGGTCTAATTCAGATCACTTTGGCTGTAAAAACACTCAATTTTGGATAGACTTTGACTCAACTTCCATATTTTTAAACTGTCAAAACTAGCAGAATAATTCATCAACAGTGACCATTTTTCTGTGATTAAAAATTCCTGCACATTTGACTTCCTGCTGTTTTACAGAGATGCTAAATGTGGGAAGATCCAGTGTCAGGGCGGAGCCAACCGGCCAGTGATCGGCACCAACGCCGTCTCCATAGAAACCAACATCCCGTTGCAGGAGGGGGGGCGTATCCTCTGCCGCGGGACTCATGTGTACCTGGGAGATGACATGCCGGATCCAGGCCTTGTGCTCACTGGCACTAAGTGTGGTGAAAACATGGTCAGAGCAAATAATTAAGTGATGCTTATTTAGTTAAACAAATTAAACTATTGCTAGCTTGAATTATCTAATGTCCATTCTTTTCTGATCCCCTCTCTCTCTCTCTCTCTCCCTCTCTCCCTCCTAGATGTGTATAAACAGACAGTGTCAGAACATCAGTGTGCTCGGAGTTCATGATTGCTCAGCTAAGTGTAGCGGACATGGGGTTAGTTTATAACCATCCAACTGTTTATTCAAACCAACATTACTCTGCAGCTATAAATAACTCTTCTGCATGCATTACAGTGTGTCCTGTAAACACAAACAACTTTGTTTTTCATAATGATTTAAAACAAAAGCACATACAAATTACTATTAACATTTGTGAAAGGTTGAATGACAAAATATGCGTTACAAAATAAATGTTCCAATTAGAACCAAAAAGGGTTTTTTGAGACTGATCAACGGGAGAATATTCTGGGTTTAATACAAGTTAAGCTCAATTGACAGCATTTGTAGCATAATGTTGATTACCGCAAAAATTGTTTATTTTAAACTCCTTTATTTAAAAGAGAAAAATGACTGTAACAGAAAGGCAGTTACAATGGAAGTGAATGGGGCCTGTCCATAACCACAAAAATACCAGTGTTGGGTGTAACACATTACAAATTGATTTAATTACAGTTACTTATGATGTACTTGCATTACATACTGTATAGACTTTCAACAATTCTATATAAAACAGTATTGAATTGAAAATCAAAATTGAACATCTAAAACATTTGTGAGCTTGTGCAGCTATGTTGAGAATTCGCTCAAGTGAAAAGATGTTGGAAGATACGAGTGCCTGTTTTACTAAATGGAAATATCCCCAGTAGTATGTGTTTATGACAAATGCAGATCCGAAGCACAAGTACCTACTGAAGGACTTGACACGGCAACATAGATATACACTTTTGAGAGATCACAGGGGCTGTTCACACCGAATGTGTTTTTGTGCACGACTGCACTAGGGTTGCCACTCGTCCCGTAAAATACAGGATCATCCCCTATTTAAAGATAAAATTATGCGTCCCGTATCGAATCAATATGGGACGCGATTTGTCCCATATATAAGCTGGTCAGATGGCGTCACGGTGAAATCGTTCCAGATCGCTAATTTAACATTGATATGAGTTGGAAAATGTGCCTATGGTGAGTAAAGGACCGTCCGAAAAGTCCACAAATGGTGCTAAAACTGTGGATTTTTTTCTATATAAATGTTCAATAAGATCAAACAATGTATGAATACAATCACTGAGTCATGAAGACAAGTACAGGTGAAGGAAGAAAAAAGAAATACATATAAATCAACCAAAATGTATACATAAATAAGATAAAGGAGACAAATAATTGAAAGATTACAATAAATATATTTTTAACACATAAAAGATGTTTGTTTTTTTTTCAGGGGTCAGGAAAGTTCTAATTTCAGCATATAAGAAAGGGTATACAATTTTTATTAATAACGCATATTAACTCAATGTATTTATTGCTAAAACTGTGGAGGATGTGGTTAGGGGCCTTTTGCAACAAATGTACTTGCTTGGAGAAGAAATTATAAAGAGAGTGATCGATTTTGAGTTACAGATTTTATTAACCATTTAGGGACAGTTTAAGAATGGTTCAAGAATAATTTATTTGTTGTTATAAGATTTATTTGAAAGAATTAAAAGAATAATTTGATGTCTATCCTTTTATTATCCATCTGATCAAAGTTGATATGGGTTTTAGATAAGTAATTAGTAATGAGTAATTATATCTTTTCAGACAGAGTAATTAGTACAGTAATGTAATTACAATGCAGAAGATGTAATTAGTAATTAATTACTTTTTTGAAGGAACTTACCCAACACTGAATAATGCACACTGTTTCAAAAGTATAGCCACAAGATGTAAACATTATACATGTTACCATGATTTTACTGTGATAAAATCACTTACTATCCTTGGCTGGTTTTCCTGATAATGTTGCAATTTAAGCTTTTACGATCATCTTAACTAGCGTCGCTCGTTATTTTACGATGGAGTAACGCCTGCTTCCCAAACCAGCATGTAGATTGCTCATTATAAAGTTGAACTTTGTTTAGTTACGGGAGCTGTCCAGTTCAAACTGGTGCTGATCACTTTGGCCAGTATGTCCAGGAGTTTGTCTTCTCAATGTGAAAATAATATGAAAATACTAACAAGCATAGAGGTTGTTTGTAACCTTGTCGAGGCGCCGAAATTTATTAACTACTACAGAATTAAAGAGGGACTCTCTCATTGCACAATCTCACTCTAATCTCCTTTGTTAACCAAATTTAAATGATTTATTAGGCACATGAAGTTTTAAACTGCTTGGTCACATTACTCGTGTATGTCTTTTTTTTTTCTTTGGAGGGGGGTTCCCCTTTTTCACCCAATTTGGAATGCCCAATTCCCAATGCGCTTTTAAGTCCTCGTGGTCGCGTAGTGATTCGCCTCAATCCGGGTGGCGGAGGACGAATCCCAGCTGCATCCGCGTCTGAGACCGTCAACCCGCGCATCTTATCACACGGCTTGTTGAGCACGTTGCCACGGAGACATAGCGCGTGTGGAGGCTTCATGCCATCCACTGCGGCATCCACGCTCAACTCACCACGCGCCTCACCGAGAGCGAACCACATTATAGTGATCACGAGGAGGTTACCCCATGTGACTCTACCCTCCCTAGCAACCGGGCCAATTTGGTTGCTTAGGAGACCTGGCTGGAGTCACTCAGCACGCCCTGGGATTCGAACTAGCGAACTCCAGGGGTGATAGCCAGCATCTTTACCACTGAGCTACCCAGGCCCCCCGCGTATGTCTTCTTAAATAATCTGTTTAATAAGAATATATCGTCTTTCTATTACCATTACAATTATGCTTATCAAAGAAGGCTAATATAACGTTATACCGTATTACGTGTCTTGTAATTTAGATCATGTCGCATGCACAGACTGCGGAGACTGCCTATTGATTTTTCAACACTTTGTTTTTAATGGCTTTCCAATGATCAGAAGATGTTAATACAATTTATTACATGTCCCATTGTCTTTGATAAACTGCAAAAGATGCCAGAAAGATACGCTTAAGTTGCACTTAATGGATTTAAAAGCGGTTCAAAGCTCTCGTTAATTTACAAAGGTTTTTACGAACTACTTAGATAACGATGCACATTACTTAGTGCTTCGGGAAACCCAGCCCTTATCTGTGTTATAGTTTTATCCAATAGTTCAACTTCATTATGATTTCATGACTATGCAGTGCCAGGAAACCCTAAAATCATTTTAACACTTATAATGTCTTGTGGCTTTTTCAGTTTTTGAAACAGTGTGTATTTTAACGTTAATTGACTAGCCCTATTCGCTTTCATTGAGAGTGACTTACTGTAACCAAGTTTTTTTACTTTTTTAAATAAACGAGAGATGGTTTGAAAATTAATTTTGTGGTAATCAACATTGTGCTACAAATGCTGTCAAGTTGATGTTAACTTGTATTGAACCTGGAATATTCCTTTAAGTTCCACAAAGACCTTTTTATTCTTTAATTCTGTACCAAATGAACATTTTGTCCCCATGTACTGCTGCTTTAAAGAGCCCAGAAACCAATACACTTATCTGAAGAACTTTAAAGTGGCTCTAAAAAGTATTTAGACCCTTAAGTCACACTTAAAGTGTCTGGATGCCATTGCGTTATATAACAAAATAGCAAAGCAAGTTTCATATGCGCTCAAATGCTCTTTTCTGTTCATATTAACTGTGAACATGTTCCACTAATGTTGGACAAACACAAAGTGTTATTTGTCTTAATTTTCCATTTTCCAATTTTCCTTAATTCACCATCATTTGAAACACAACAAACTACTTTTTTGTGAAATGTTTTGCTTGATAAGTGTGCTTGTGCTATTTATAAATGCCACATGCTCTGTTATTTCATTATTTAATGCTATGACATTCAAACATTTTTAAGTGTGACTTACATGTCCAAATACTTTTTGGGGTCACTGCTGCGTTTTTTTTTAAGTCTTTCTCTCTCTCTGTAATGTAATGTAAGTTTCCACACATGTAGAACTCCGGAAATAACAGAAGACTACTATGCAATCACTCTCACTGTCTCTCTGAACGGTTCAATCAATTAGCTGTAATAACCTCATTTATGTTCAGTTCAACTTGCCATTCATCATGCTTATGCTGTGAAACAGTCACTTACTCACGTCTATAGCTGTTATATGTGAAGGCAGGCTTTGTTTGGTAAGGATGAGAGTTACTTTAAATTGGGAGCGTTTGAAATGTTCGGTTTTGAAGTTGCTGTGTCTTGCTTTGTTTTCAAAGGCCTGCACAACATTTATCTTATTATCACAAATTATCTTAATTTGTGAAACCTGTAAAGTGTCTGAAATGCTAGAAATTGGGTCCAAAATTAAGATTTGCTAGGAGCCAAATGTGAGTAAACATAGCATTTGATGTTTAAATAATGGTTTAAAACCACTGTAAGAACAATAGTCTGACTCTCGCTGATGGAAGACAAAGATCGTCTACTAAAGAAAATATGACAACCTCAAAGAACTTTTACCATCAGAAGTTTATTTGGATGCCTAAAGTTTTCTTTTTTTTCCCTCAGAACTCCATGTGGAGAAACATATGAGAAATATTCCTCGCATTAAGCAATCAAAACAGAAGTATGAGAAACAGACACGATGTGTCATGTTTTTGTGACAGGTACAACTTCACTGAGAGATGGAGACTGACTCATTTCACCTGTGCTCTTAGTCACAAATATGTGAGGAAAAACCGCTAAATAATTCCATTGTCATAGTGTCAAAAAAGCAGGTTTAACATAGTCTCATAATGACTCGTTTTAATTCGTACGAAATAGCAAAATCATAAGATATCTTACGACATTGTGCGAAAACATAAAAATGTTATTTCCAGGATTTAAAATCGATACAATACAGCAAGGGTGGGAAACGTCAGGCCTCAGGGCCGTACAAGGCCCGTGAGATCATTTGAGAAATAATTTGAAAAGCAAAAAATGGCCTTGAATCAATTAACTGTAAAAAGTTTTGTTTTGTTTTTTTGGTATGTGAGCATGGAACGGAATGCATATGTTAATTTCAACCCATAATCAGAAATTCCAAGCAATTGTACGGCCCGTTGATAATTTCAAAAATACTCAAATGGCTCTTAATAGGAAAAGGTTCCCCACCTCTGCAATACAGGCATCAGATTTTGCTAGCCACCTATCCAACACTTTATTTTAAGAAAGAAAAGGTTTGTGAACAAATTTGGTTACTCATTCCATATTTATTTGTGCAATACAAATGACTGATGTACTGTATGTCAATAACCTGTAATACGCTTTCCTTGTCTCGTTCCAAACCCCAATATTTTCTTTCTTTTGTGCTACACAAAAGCTGTTTTCCTATTAAAATCACGGTTAGGTTCAGGTTTGAGTTAGGGGTTAAACTTAGGAAAAATCTTAATAATTTAGTTCATTTATTTTTCTCTGTAGGAGTTGTACGTTTTTGCACAATTTCACCATCTCGTACTAATTATTGAGACTTGTCATGAGACTGGGTGGGGTGTGGAAAAAAGTCAATTTGGACCTTGTTTGGAAAGCTTCTCGTCTATACCCAGTGTATGGTGATAGTGTGTGTAAGCATACGTGCTCTCGTTTTAATCTACCTTTAATTAGGAAAAGCACATTTAAAACAGTTCAGTACAGTCCAGATGAGGTCTATGCAAACATTGAGGAGAGCAACCTAAAAGAACAGATGTGTTTTAGCACAAACTTTATAAAACATCTCACAGGTCTAGATATGTAGTTTACACATTGGTTGCAGGGGAGTGAAACAGGACAAAGAGAGAGTGTGAAACAGATAGTGGGACTTCATGAATGAAGTCATGAATCTCCAGATTAGATCAAGATGTTCCAATGAACTCAACATCTGCTGCTCATCAGGACGAGAACGAGAGAGAGACTCATAACCAGAGAGAAGAGAAGGTTGTTTTACACTTCATATTTGTGCCATATGGAGAAAAAAGGAATCATTGTGAGTGTTTTGATAGATGTTGAGGAGATGCACGCTAAAACTTACAGCATAGAGGACATGCGGTCTGCTGAACACACACACAGTTTTCCATGAGAGATTTTAGTATGGACTGTATTTTTATTTATTTTGTTGCCAGTTTTATTATGGCAACAGATTACGAGCAATATTTTAAAGTAAATACAGCTATGTTTAGAATTGAGTATCAATCGAATTCCTTTAAGTTGACACATTCAAAATGAGTCAATGCAAACAGATCATATGAAAAAATTATAATAATAAAAAACTGAAGCTAAACAAAAATATAGAGTTACTGCCCTAAGAACAAACTGGTTTCATAGAATCACGTCACATTTTGCAGAATGAGTTTTACATGCCACGTTGTACATATCGCAATGACAACAATGACTTTTATTCACTTTCACATAAATCACGAGTAAATTGCAGATTAACAGTTCACATAAACACTTATTGATCACCCTGTTCCTCACACAATTCTATCTCAAGACATAAAAACACTTTTTTTTTTTTGGTCCCCAATTTGGAATGCCCAATTCCCAATGCGCTCTAGGTCCTCGTGGTGGCGTAGTTACTCACCTCAATCCGGGTAGCAGAGGACGAATCTCAGTTGCCTCCACGTCTGAGACCGCCAATCTGCGCATCTTATCACGTGGCTTGTTTAGCACGTTACCACGGAGACATAGCGCGTGTGGAGGCTTCATGCTATTCTCCATGGCATCCACGCACAACTCACCACGCACCCCACCGAGAACAAGAACCACATTATAGCGACTACGAGGAGGTTACCCCATGTGACTCTACCCTCCCTAGCAACCGGGCCAATTTGGTTGCTTAGGAGACCTGGCTGGAGTCACTCAGCACACCCTGGGATTCAAACTCACGACTCCAGGGGTGGTAGTCAGTGTCAATACTCGCTGAGCTACCCAGGCCCCCCCATAAAAACACTTTTAATATAATGTATGTCTTGTATGATGATACATTTTAACATTTGAATTACATAACCAACTACATTTACAAGCTTGTTATGAATGATAATAAAACACAAAAATGTAAAAGACGAGAAAGCACTACAAAACAGCGCACAGTTTCTCTTAATTATTCGCAAACATGGTGCTTAGAACAGAATTCTGAGTTATTTTAGTGCAGTACCTGTAACTGAGCGTCTAGTGTGCATGCTGCTCATATCTGAGCATGTTCATGCATTCGTATTTCTTCGATCATACGCTTATTTCCTTTTTAATCTGCATGTAACCGGTGAAAAACCGTCCGTTACAGCTGCCTTTAGCGTCATCCTGTTTTAAACAGATCGCCCAAAATGCATCTTAAAATTAAGATAATAAAAATTCATTCATTCATTCACAAACTTGTGCAGTTTATTCTCGATAACATATCAACAAACATGAAAAAATGGCTCCCGCCCAATTTTACACTTATTTGTGGAAAAAAATATATAAAAACAGCTGAAAATAACAAAGGCTGTGGGTAGGGATATGTGGATGAAATTTTAATGTATTTTCAAATTATGTTTTGTCTTCCGCTTGCTAATACCTTGCCCTTCTCTTGCGCTCTCTCTATATTTCATTGGTTTTGGCTCATGACGGTCTCTCACTCATAGGGACTGCTCACACCTGACGACAAGACGTCTGGATATCAAGCAGTTTATCGTCTGTGACTAGTCTCAGCATGTCACAGGAGTGTGCACACAATAAGACCGTTCGTCATGAGATATAAGACTCCTCGTTGCAGACCAGTCGCTGACTCGAAACATCAAAGGCGACGAGCTTGAGTCGTGTAGTGTCCACTAGGCATCAGTTGCACTGTAGCTCAACTGATAGAGTGTTGGACTTTGAAAACAGAAGGCCGGGGTATGAGTCCAGCAAAGTATGATTACTCCCTGGTCTCGACACGTGAGCCAAAAGTGTCACAGAAACACAACTAAATGACTTGGTTGCTTCAGCTATTGCGTTTTTCATCTCCCATTTGCTTTAATGACACTATCGGTTAGGTTTAGGACTTGGGTTTAGAGTAAGGATGTCATTTTTTTTATTTTTTTATTTAAAACTCGAAAAACAGATGAGGTGTACAAAAAAAAAAAAAATATTTAACAAGACTTTACTTTCTAGAAGTCCATTGCTGACAGTGCCCAAAGTTAAATATACAGCCAAATACTTTTTTTCTGGACAAGAACATCTGAGCAGCTATAAAAAGAATTTTCCCTGTGTTTATATGCATAGCTTTGAGTGATTTTCAAATGTCCCCTTCAATGATAAAAACAAACCTATACAGTACGCCCTTGTATTTTAATGACTTATCATAATGACAAGTAGTGCATTCTAAGGATTATTTCACTAACTTTGGGAAGTGGCCCGATGATCTCACTGCTGTGTGTATGTGTCATATGTAGGTTTGTAATAATAATAAGAACTGTCACTGTGAATTGCTCTGGGCTCCTCCGTTCTGTGATAAAGCTGGATTTGGAGGCAGTGTGGACAGCGGCCCAATGAGACCAACAGGTACTGAACAACTGTGTATCTTAACCTAACTGTTGTGCTATTTTTACCTTTTATGTATCTTATGATAAGAACACATGCTAAATGACTAAATGTGTAGTTAATGTCAAGCCGTGACAACAGTCTTGCAGTGTGACATGCTATACACCATCAGCTATTTACATTTTTTAAAATTATGTACAGGTAAGTCTTAGTTGTGCCACATCTTAACTCCTATTTGCGTTGTATATTTACTATATGTACAGTTTGTATGACCTTATATTGTTTGAGAGAGCATGAAGTATTGTAACTTTTAAAATTTTGCTTGTTCAACCAAATGTCTACTAAAACGAGCTGCCGACAAATACTAAAATGCCATTAATAATGTTGAAAAAGTTGATGAAATGGTGACCAGTTACAGTATCTAGAACACACACTTTCAACTGTACAAATACACATCAAAGTAAAATCTTGATATTGTCAAGTACCCAAATATTAATTGATCTGCTGGTCAGTATTTGTCATTTGTGTTTGTGTGTCTCTGTATTTGCAGACAGTAGCAGTGTAACAGTTGGGATCCTGGTGGCCTTTCTGTGTCTGTTATGTGTTGGAATTATAGCATGTATAAAGAGAAAAACTCTGACCAATCTGTTCTTCAGCAGCAAGAAGAACACCATCGAAAAACTAAGGTATTAACCCTGTTCATATGTAATAGAATGTTAATAAACATGTTATTAAGATGTTATGCACTCTTAAGGGGCCATATAACTTTCTCCTAGAGGAGTACTTTTATTCAAGGTTTACTGCACCAAATGCAGTCATAATTTAGTTTTTCAAGATCATTTACCAAATATTGTAACATTTGTGTTGTATTTACATTGTTGCAGGTCTGTGGGACCCAACAGACTGAGCAGTCCAGTTCACACACTTTCAACTGGTCACGCACACTCTGTATACAGAATCTCTCCTCAACGCCAGACTACAGCCATATCACAAAGTGCCAACATATATAAGGTGTGTGTCTTCTGCACTCCACAGATAAACTGTGTTCTTTAGTATTCATGTACATAATAATAATAATAATAAATATAGCTGCAAGCAGCAATACTGGGGTCAAGCCCATTATCGGCAGCATGAGCAGCCAAAGAAGCATCATGACATGTTTTAAGTTAGAATCTGATGAACGCTGTAGGAGTTAGAAAAAGTAAGCTTTCAATGATAAAAAAATATATATATATTTTAAAAATATCTAAAAATAGCTATTTTTCAGAATTCTTGTCCAGTAGGTGGCACTGTTTCGAAACTGCTCAGATACCATCAGGGTATGACGCTATCACATGTAACAAGTTTCGTTTTAATAGGCCAAATCATTGCCAAGGTACACTTTGAGACCTGTTTGGCATGCTCGCAATGAAATTCACTGTTGATTGGCCAATGGTGGTTATGTATCTCAAGATATGTGACTGTGCTCATGGTCAATGATGGCAAGTCTGACAAAGACACTGCATGCACATTTTGCAGTCAATCGGACCAGTGGCTCCATAGTTAGAGCCATTTTCCCATTGTTTCCTGTTATAGCACCACCAAGTGGCCAAGCCCCGCAACTTATTTTGTGTGTCCTCAGATTGAGCCCTTATATAAGTGTGTCAAATTTGGTGAAAAAAATCTCATTCCGTTTAAGAGTTATATCCATTTACGTAAAAGCGGAGACAACTTTTAAATTCGTTGGCCTGTTTTTGGCACTTCCAATCGAAATTTTGCCATGTTCCTTGTTACTTTAAAGAACTTGCTTAGCGATTTTACTGGTGGTGGTTTCGTTCCGATCAGACAAACGGCCTAGAAGCAATTCGCTAAAATATTTTCTGAACTTTTTTCAAAATGTCAACAGGCCATAACACTGTAGGAGCTGTAGGAGAAAAAGTAAGCTTTCAATGATTAAAAAAATATATATTTTTAAAATATCCATTGCAACAGACCATTGCAAATATGGTATCTTTGTACTCGGCAAGTCCTCATGAATATAGAGAGACTAGTTTCGTGAAAATAGACCAATGCCATCAAAAGCAATAAGCTCACAAAGTTATATAATTTCAGGTACCTTCAGGGCATGGTGCTGGTAACACATACAAAGTTTTGTAACGATACGCCAATGCGTTCATAAAACATTTTACGACAAAATTCAAAATGGCCGACGCCAAAAATGGCCAACATGGGAAAATTGGGTATCGTTCATATGTCGCACTGAATCTAAAGAGACCAGGTTTGTGATTTTTGGCCAAAGCTTTCATGAGATTTAAACCAAAATTTTGTTTTATGTTTTAAAATTTTCTATATTTTGACCAGTAGGGGGAACTGCACCGAAACGCTGCATGTCACCTCAGGGCATGATGGCCATGACACATACCAACAGGGCCATAGCTAATGGGGTGAAAGGTGGTAACGATTCTAGGAGCCCACAGGTCCCGTGGGGGCAACAATAAATTTTAGACTGTGTTTTTAATATTAAAGGGGCCCAGAACAATATACAGTCAGGGGGCCCAGAATTCTCTGCTATGACCCTGCGTACCAACTTTCATCAAAATCCCTCAAAGCGTTGCAGAGATACAGGCTCAAGTCCAATTTTGCGTGTTCTTCGTCAAATTCGTTGAAGCGCCATTCAAAAACAGTTTGGTCTATCAATTTGAATTATTAACTTTTTGTAAGCACTGTCTACTGAGCATCTGTGCAAAATTTGGTGAAAATCGGATGAACGGCCTAGGATGAGTTCGAAAAATTAGGTTTTCTGACAATTCAAAATGGCGGAAACCATGCTTTCGACTTGGCATGAGCTCAGGAATCAGTGGGGAAAATTTTTTGTCTCTAGGACTTCAAAAGTTATTAGCATAAACATGAGTGACATATTGTTCTCGCTAAAGGGTTT
This sequence comes from Myxocyprinus asiaticus, assembly GCF_019703515.2. Classification (NCBI taxonomy): domain Eukaryota; kingdom Metazoa; phylum Chordata; class Actinopteri; order Cypriniformes; family Catostomidae; genus Myxocyprinus; species Myxocyprinus asiaticus. The sequence goes on along the minus strand of NC_059379.1, from coordinate 3,379,181 downwards.
GAGTTAGACAATCTAAATTTGCTGTGTTATCAGTTTAGATTCTCCTTTTTCTGTGTGCAAAATGTCATAACTTTCCCGTGAACGGTTCTATGGGCTGCCATAGACTTCCATGGCAGAATAATAATAAGAAGAACACTATCAGGGCTTAACCCCTAATAATAGTTTTATTTATATAGCACTTCTCAGCAAATCAAGCACAAAGTGCTTCACAACATATTCACATCACATAGTAATAAAAGTAACACATACAGTAAAATACAGCAGGTTCCTGTAGTAATAAATGCCTGTCTATACAAATTAGTTTTTAAATGAGACTTGAGAAAATGAGAAATGAGAAAACAGACACAGATTCAGCAGATCTAATATCCCAGGGCAAGCTGTTCCATAATCGAGGGGCCTTCACTGCAAACGCTCTATCACCTTTTGTTTTGCATCTGGATCTTGGAACAGCCAACAATTCATGACAAGAAGATCTTAGAGGTCTAACTGTTTCATGAGGTTTTCAAAGTTTTGCTTAATATTCTAGCACCAACCCATGTAGTGCCATATGTGTATGTAATTAATAAAATCTTATAATCAACCTTAAAACGTATTGGTAGCCAATGCAAAGAAGCTAACACTGGAGTTATATGATTAAAAGACCTAGTTCGTGTCAAAAGTCTAGCTGCAGCATTTTGCACTGATTGTAGCTGTGCTAAAGTGCATTGATTTAAGACTGAAAACATTGCATTACTATAATCAAGGAGAGATGAAATTAAAGCATGTATAAGCTTCTCTGTATCCTTGAAACTCAAGACATGTCTAACCTTTGTAATGTTTCTTAACTGATAAAAACAAGACTGAACTAACTAAAATTTAGATTAGTATCAAAGTAGACTCCCACATTTTTCACCACCTTCTGGTTATTTGGGACCAACTGTTTAAGCGCTGACTCTATCTCACTTTTTTTAGAATCATGACCGATTATAACAACCTCGTTTTATCATTATTTAACTAAAGGAAAAGACATATTTTATATCTCCTATACACTCTTGAAGAACATTTAAATTAGTCAGATCATTGGGATTCAGTGATAAATGTAACTGCAGGTCATCTGCATAGTAATGAAAAATAATATTGTATTTACAAATCACAGAACCAAGTAGTAGCACATATGGTGAAAACAATATTGGCCCTAAAAGGGATCCTTGTGGAACACCACAATTCACTTTTGAAGAGGACATCTCATCTCTGACAGACACTACAAATTTCCTATTTGTCAAGTAAGAAACAAACCAGTGAAAACCCACCCAAATATTCCCACCCATCTCTTCAATGTATCAATTAAAACTTAATTATCAACTCTATCAAACGCTGCAGTTAAATCAAGCAACACTAAAATGGAGCACTCTCCAGCACAGAGTAGTCTCCATGCATTTGCTAACACTTACACATATGCATATTATCTGTATTGGGGAAGCTACTTTAAAGCTTTTGCTTGCCAAGCTACAAGCTACACTTTTTTTAAAAGGTACATTGAGGCTATATTTAAAGGGACTATTTCTTTTTTTATTCTGTATTGGTGTTTCTTCAACTTTGGGCACTTTTAACACTGTGGACTTCTAGAAAGTAAAGTCTCGACTCTCAAAATATTTTTCACAAGTTTTTTTCTATTCCACTACTCCAACCAGTGTTCAGAACTCTGACGGAGCTGAATAAAGTGTCAAATCGGTAAATAAAGTTAATCACGATTTAGAAAAAGTATCAAGTTAATGCGTTCATTTCACAACTCTAATTACAGTATCATAGTTTTAAACTTGTAATAATTTGTATTGAACTGAAGTTGAAAAAACACTGATTACTATAAGATGATATAACTTATTTTTGCAAAAATTATTTTTGTTAAATTTGTCTGGCACAAAAAAGTTTGGATCTCAATTAGGGAGAGTATTGAACTTGACCACATTTACTGTACTACAACTAATAAATACAATTCAGTATGCAATACAATGAGACATAAAACTACACACAGGTATATTTTGTATTCATAAACATGCATATGCATGTCGCATCACACTTTTAGCGCAACTCTGAACTCTGAAGCTGCTCTTTTGCCGTCGAAGCACCTCTATAAAGCCATTTGTTTTGGAAACACAGAAGAGACAGCCTGTCAAACTGTGGATGTATTTGTTATCTCTAGGATGTTGTGAAGTTTAGCATTCAGATCTGTGATTAGAGGATGTGTTTAAAGTACCACCAATGACCCCTGTGATGAACTGTACACTAGGTGAGGCAATTAAACCAGACGAGTGTGTGAGAGTGTGTGTGGTTGTTATTAGGAATGGCTGTAGTATCTGGTACTGATAATGTGCATTGGTAACAAGACAGAAGATGCAGGTCTGTTTGATGTTAGGCCTGGTGAGGTAACACACACACAGATCTCCTTTTGTTCTTGTCTAATCTCTCTCTCTCTAGCCCCAGTCTCCTCTGCAGACAGTGGATTCAGTGGTCCGCAGACCGCCTCAGTGCCCACCCGTCCACCTCTCTCACCCGCTGCCGCTGGCACTCAACCTGGCATTTATGCCACCTACACCCGCCCGCCCTCACTCAAACTCGTCTCCACCCAGAGCCTCCCCACCAGCACACACACCCTCACGCACTTACGCTCCAGCACCAGGAACTGGTATCCATGGCATGGCCTGTCAGAACGTCTGCAAGGTTGCCATGGTGAGTATATAAACTCGTAATAGAGTGCAACAGTCTGGTTCTGGAAGAAAAAAAAATATTTTTCATAGAGGAATTGATCATTAACTTATAAACCTTTTAAGACAGACCTTCAGTGAGCTCTGAGGTTGTTAATCGATGGTATATGCTTCTGTTGAAGCCATCAGTCCATAGACATAGTTGGCAAGCATTAACTGCACATAAATTGACAGATTTGCTTTTATTCAAGGGATATTTAAAAAATATTTTATTTTTTATATTTTGCCTACAGTAATTGTTCAACTTAATTATCTAAGGAACAAATACTTTTTTTGGAAGTTGCATTCAAAATCCACTTCTCACAAAATCCTGAGGGGGCACGTGGTTCTAGATAAACTTAATTTTTGTTCTGGATATAAAGATGTTCTCACACCTCAAACAAATGCAAATATATTGGAGTGAACTTCTCTAACCGTAGATATTTAATTTAAGCAATCTCTATCATCTGTCTGTGTTAATGGGTTCATAATTAACCTCTTGTGAGGGCACGTACAGTAAAGGGGTTTTGAAAAATAACAATTTTAATTATTGTACCATTTTTTAAAATCCCATTAAAAGAGACACTTATCTGTCCTGACAACAAATGAAGGAAAGCGTGCATTAAATAACAATGACCAGAATGGAAAATGAAGATGCTATTGAAACAGAAGTTAATTACCCAAGGTCACTTGCTGTCTCGGATAGGGGTTTATATATGTGACTGCAGCACAATTTCACTGCTGAACTACATTAAAACAGCTCATAACCAGCCGGCCCTCCACGCTATGATTAATACTGCTGTTTCACCCACTGCGAGCTGCATTTGTGGAAGGTAAAATCACCCTCACTGCAGTTACCCAGATGAGAGTCCAAACGCAAGCTTCTTCTTTGATAAAGTGAAGCAATTTGTTGGTTTGTCCCATATAAACCCCGCTCGTAAAAGAGAAGCGTTTTCCGCTTTTATAGAAGAACCTGGAAGAGAAAATTAATAAGGATGTCCTTTCTCAAGGGGAAACAGAAAAACAGCTGTACTGCTCTCTTGAAACCTTACTAAAACATCAGAGCAGCTAACAATAGCCTGTATATTTAGACTATGAATCAAGACTCTTAAAAATACAGGTTCTTCAGAGGTTCTTTGATTCAGCAATCAAGAAGCATTTTTGGCTATATACTGGAGGGTTTTGTATGGCTTTATGGTTCTTTGGAGATTAAAAGGTAAGATCAGTATATTGGTTTCTGAGTTCTTTTAAGTGTAAGTCTGAAGTTCCCTAATTCAGTTAATCAAACATTTCCATTGGGGAACCGTTTAGAGAGGAGACACTTGAGAGTCAGTCCATGCAAGATTTCTCAGGACCTTTTTATCTCCAAAAACCGAAAAGCTCTGTCATCAGCAATCATGCAATGCTTGAGATATGACAAGAGCAATTAAGAGAAGGAATTCAGTTCTTTATTAATATATAAAAAAGAAAAAAGAAGAGAGAGATAACTGAAGTGTCAAATACTGTTTGGATCTCTCAGTGAAGTTGAAGAGAGTTCAACTGATGATTGAATGAGGTGTAGATGTTGTCCAGATAGCAGGTTATCATTACCTCATCTTCAAGAGTAGATTAGGAAAACATGTGGACACTCATCACATGACCTCACAAGAGCGTTACCATGGCAGCAGCAGTAAACCACACACACAGAATCAACCTCAGGGTGTAACAGGTAAAGATAGACTTGTTTGTACTGCTCTCTGGTGGCTGCTCAAAAGAACAGACCTATTAAAACATGAAGAGTTGGTCAGAAAATCTTTGGGTGAACTTTACCTTTAACCAAAATGCACTTAAAAATGTAAGTTATAAGAATTCTGTGTTTGTATGTGTGCTTCCTTCTGTTTTCCTATATTGCTCCTAGATGTTGGAGAAGCCCAGTCCACCCCAGAAGCCTCTACCTGCTGATCCATTGGGTCGGAATGTCCGGCTAATGCCGAGTCCGTCCACTGTCCGACTCCCAGCTCCTATCCCGACACCAGTCACCCCCAGACCCGGCCTTCCTCACCCACATCCCAGCAGGTATAAACACAATCATATACACCAGCCAAAAAGAATGTGTCTTCAACCTGTTAAATATTATATATAAAATACTGACTGAAGTAGAAAATGATTTCTATGTATGGTAATCCTCAAGGACAAGCATTTCAGATACTGAAATAAATTATTGAAATATTTATATTTTATATATGTATATACAGTGCATTCATAAAGTATTCAGACCCCTTCATTTTTTCACATTTTGTTATGTTACAGCCTTATGTTCAACGCATCAATCTACACTCCATTCCCCATAATGACAAAGAAAGAAAAACAGAACTGCAAATTTATTAAAAAGAAAAAACTGAAATTTCAAATTGACATAAGTATTTAGACCCTTTGCTGTGACACTTGAAATTTAGCTCAGGTGCATCCCATTTCTCTGGATCATCTTTGAGATGTTTCTACACTTTGATTGGAGTCCACCTGTGGCAAATTCAATTGATTGGATGTGATTTTGAAAGGCACACACTGGTCTATATAAGGTCTCACAGCTGAAAATGCATATCAGAGCAAAAACCAAGCTATGAGGTCAAAGGAACTGCCTGTAGAGCTCAGAAACAGGATTGTGTCAGATCTGGAGAAGGCTACAAAAAAATTCAGCTACATTGAAGGTTCCCAAGAGCACAGTGGCCTCCATAATTCTTAAATGGAAGAAGTTTTGAACAACCAGGACTCTTCCTAGAGCTGGCTGCCCAGCCAAACTGAGCAATTGGTGGAGAAGGGCCTTGATAAGAGAGGTGACCAAGAACCCGATGGTCACTCTAGTTGAGCTCCAGAGATCATGTGTGGAGATGGGAGAAACTTGCAGAAGGACAACCATCACTGCAGCACTCCACCGATCTGGGCTTTATGGCAGAGTGGCCAAACGGAAGACTCTCCTCAGTGCAAGACACGTGAAAGCCCGTTTGGAATTTGCAATAAAGCACCTAAAGGACTCTTAGACTGTGAGAAACAAGATTCTCTGGTCTGATGAAATGAGGATCGAACTGTTTGGCCTCAATTCCAAGTGTCATGTCTGGAGGAAACCAGGCACCGCTCATCACCTGTGCAACACCATCCCAATGGTGAAGCATGGTGGTGGTAGCATCATGCTGTGGAGTGTTTTTCAGCAGCAGGGACTGGGGGACTGGTCAGGGTTGAAGGAAAGTTGAATGCAGCAAAATACAGAGATATCCTTAATGAAAACCTGGTCCAGAGTGCTCAGGACCTCAGACTGGGCCGAAGGTTCACCTTCCAACAGGACAATGACCCTAAGCACACAGCTAAGACAATGCAAGAGTGGCTTAGGGACAACTCTGTGAATGTCCTTGAATGGCCCAGCCAGAATCCGGACTTGAACCCAATCGAACATCTCTGAAGAGACCTGAAAATGGCTGTCCACCGACGGTCCCCATCCAACTTGACAGAGCTTGAGAGGATCTGCAGAGAAGAATGGCAGAAAATCCCCAAATCCAGGTGTGCAAAGCTTGACACATCATACCTAAAAAGACCTGAGGCTGTAATGGCTGCCAAAGGTGCTTAAGTACTGAGTTAAATCTGAATACTTATGTCAATGTGATATTTCAGTTTTTCTTTTTAATAAATTTGCAAAGTCATCAAAAATCTGGTTTTTGCTTTGTCATTATGGGGTATGAAGTGTAGATTGGTGTGATTTTTATTTTTTATTTTTTTCAAAGCATTTTAGCATATGGCTGCAACATAACAAAATGTGCACACACACACACACACACACACACACACAAAATGAAGGTGTCTGAATACTTTATGAATGCACTGTGTATATATAAAACAATATTTATAACCGAAAAAGTCCTGCTATCAAATTATATAGACAATAGATATGTTTCATGGCAGACAGACAGACAGACAGACATAGTTAGTCAGTTAGTTAGCTAGCTAGTTATAGAGACAGACAGTTAGACAGGCAGACAGAATTTGTTTGGTTTTGATTTTGTTTGGTGATGCTAGTGGCGCAACAGTCACACACTTCATCTTTGACTAAAGAAAATTACCCAACTCTATTCCTAACCTGTCTGTGTTCTTTATGAACCTGTCGAACACTCAGACCTCCCCCTAAACAGCCGCCCACCCTGCCAAAGCCTCACTATCCAGCCGGAGTGAAGTACAGGAGCTGAGAGCAGGACAGTAGGGATGTCGTCCCTGGAGACACTCGATTTTTTGCACTATGAACCTCTGCAGACCTGCGGACACATTAATGTGAGGGGTAACCATTGACCCCGCTCTAAACGGTGCTATGAGTCCACACTCAGGTACATGTCACGCGTTATTTATGTTCGTATTTATTTCCGTCTGCACAGTGCACTGTGGTCGACACTTTTTTATTAATGTAGCAATCAGTGGTTTGCCCACGTTTACCTGATTGTCCTTTTGTTGTTGTTGCTATTGTTGTTGTTTTGACAATATTTTTAAATGATTCAACTGTGTGTCAGCAGATCAAAGAGAAATGTGTTATCTGTCAATATCAACTGCATTACTTGGACACTCTGTTCAGGCTAAACTGGATTGAAAATCAGATTTAAATGGAAACATGAATTGGGAGTTACACTTTGCAAATAGATGTTGTGTTTGAGATTCAAATGTTTTACGTTCAATTAAATGTTTGCGCGATTGATAACATCATCACGAAGATCTCATATACTGTATGATGTCATAATGTATGGTATGTTATAAGGGCTTTTTAATGTACTATTATTTAATACCTATTTTTATTGTATATTTTAAACATACATGGTTAAACCAGAGTTAGGATTGTAGCGCTATAGTTTAGTGATATATAAGGGATGTTGAATGAAACCATCAATGAACGTGCAGTACAGTTGTGTTCAAATAAATAGCAGTGCGTTAATAAAAGTGAATAAAGTGCAAATATTTTTTAATAGCTTTTATTTCCATATTTCAAATGTAGTGGAAACATTACACATTCAATTCCAAATCAAAGCATTAACAAATTTTATCAAGTCTGCTTTATTATTTTACAGGAAGCAAAGAAAAGGAATATTAATCTGTTCAAAAAATAGCAGTGTCGACATTTTTCTCTTCAACTCAATATTTAGTTGCATAACCATTGTTTTTGATAACTGCTGTGCATCTGCGTTGCATCGAGTCAAACAACTTCTGGCACCTAGAAACAGGTATTTCATCCCAGGATGAACGAACTACATTCCACAGTTCCTGTGAATTTTGGGGTTTTGCTTCAGAAACTGTATTTTTAATGTCACCCCACAAGTTTTCAATGGGGTTGAGGTCAGGGGATTGAGCTGGCCACTTCATTACCTCAATCCTTTTTGTCTGGAACCAAGATGTTGCTCGCTTACTCGTGTGTTTGGGGTTGTTGTCTTGTTGAAACACCCATTTCAGGGGCATTTCCTCTTCGGCATAGGGCAACATAATCTCTTCAAGTGTTTTGATGTATTCAAACTGATCCATGATCCTTGGTATACGATAAATAGCCCCAACACCGTAGTATGAAAAACATCCCCATACCATGATATTTGCGGCACCATGCTTCACTGTCTTCACAGTGTACTGTGGCTTGAATTCAGTACCCAGGGGTCGCCTGACGTACTGTCGATGATCGCCAAACCCTAAAAGAACCATTTTACTCTCATCAGTCCACAGAATGTTATGCCATTTCTCTTTGGGCCAATTGAAGTGTTCCTTGGCAAATTTTAACCGATTCTGCACATGCTGTTTTTTCAACAGTGGTGCTTTACGGGGGCTTCTTGCTGATAGCTTAGCTTCGATCAAACGTCTTCTGACTGTAACAGTACTTACTGGTAATTTTAGATTTTAGACTTTAGACTTTCTGGAGGTGATGATTGGCTGAATCTTTGCCATTCTGACTATTCTTCGATCCTTTTTAATAGTAGTTGCTCCTTTTCTTCCACGTGTTTTGGGTTTTTGTTGCCATTTTAAAGCATTTGAGATCATTTTAGCTGAGCATCCTATAATTTGCTGCACTTCTTTATACGCTCTCCCCTCTCCAATCAACTTTTGAATCAAATTACGTTGTTCCTCCGAACAATGTTTGGAAAGGCCCATTTTACTTAGCAATTCAGAAGGAAATATATTTTATAACAGTGTGTGAAACATTTGCTTCCCTTCTTCCTTAATAAAGGACAGTTAATGACACCTGTTTTTTTCACAGAATGAATGAATTCTCTAATTAAACTCCACACTGCTATTATTTTGAACACGCCCCTTTCAATGAATGAGTCAATTACTCAGAACAAGCAACGTGCATGTCATAACAGTTGGGTCTGTTGCTTTTCTATTACACTACTACATCTACAAGTACATTATTTGCAATGCAGAAATATCACTACTACTAATAACAGTGGTTCATCAGGTTCCTGATGTTGTAC